>NC_132789.1:36704930-37035208 GCF_048418805.1 Vulpes vulpes | reverse complement strand
TGCTATGGTGTTTGCTTTTTCCGTATTTTTGAGTAAGTTGGGCAGGGCGTTCATTTTCATCTGGTATTTATTTATTTATTTATTTATTTATTTATTTATTTATTTATGACTTATTTATTCATAGAGACACGGGGCGGGGGGCAGAGACACAGGCAGAGGGAGAAGCAGGCTCCATGCAGGGAGCCCGACGCGGGACTCGATTCCGGGTCTCCAGGATCACACCCTGGTCTGCAGGCGGCACTAAACCGCTGTGCCACCGGGGCTGCCCTTTCATCTGGCTTTTAATCCATAAAGCCTAAGGCAAGGATCGAGTTCAAAGTGCAGATTCTTTGGACATCTGTTTTGGGGAAAGATGCTAAGAACATTTTTCTCTCTGCTGAGTGTCTCCTCCACGAGGGTCTTGAGAGGCTGTTTCCTTATCGAAGATCGAAGCCCAGGGAAGTCTCACTGCAGGCCGGCTTATTCACAGTTCACCGCAGCGCCCGGGCGGGCCCACTGTTAACATCTAACAGATATTATAGCTCAAAGGTCGCTGTTTATGTGAATACGCACGTATGCCCGTGTGTTCTTGCTCATGTGTGGCCTGACGGAAACTAATCCGCCAGGTGACTTGGGTTCAGTGGGAAAAATGAGCACAGACTTTATTCAAATGGCTGCAAATTAATGGAGGCCTCTTGAGGTTCATGCAGGTCAAGAGCTTTCTTTCTTTTTTCTTTTATTAAGATTTTATTTATTTATGCATGAGACGCTGAGAGAGAGGCAGAGACACAAGCAGAGGGAGAAGCAGGCTCCTTGCAGGAAGCCCGACGCGGGACTCGATCCCGGGACCCCGGGGTCACACCCTGGGTCCAAGGCAGATGCTCAACCGCGGAGCCACCCAGGTGCCCCCAGAGCTTCCTACCTGAAGAGAGAACAGCCCACATTGATGAGGCTTTGAGGACACAGAGAGGTTGGTGGACAAGCCTAGCAAGGACCCACAGGGCACATGAGTACCCACCAAATCGATGCACCAGGACGACACAATCCATTTTTCTTTAGAAGGGGAGAAGAAGACATAATTTCTAATAAGAAAGAAAGTCCGCGCCACCCCCATCTCCGGGGCTGCCCTGTGAGCCCCCACTAGGACATCCCGCTTCCTGTTTCTCTTACCCCTGCTCAGAGGGCAATGACCTGGAGGACGCCGAGAGCGGGGCTCCAGTAGATCCAGGCAGGAATCTCCAGGGTCAATCCTTCTCGAGTCCAAAGCAGTGCCAGAAATTATCCCAATGAGGAATTTTTGACTTCGGTGGGTCACACGGGGCTGAGGGGGTGGGGGTGGGGGTGGGGAGGACATAGGGGAGGGTCCTGGCAAGATGCAAATAGAAAAATGACACGTAGACGTTGAATTTCATTTTTGGAAAAAACGAAGGACTTAGAAATTTAGCTTTTAAGGTAAACCGACCACAAACCCTGTACGGGTTCGCTCCCTTTGGTACTCTGGTGGCACCTTGCGACAGCTCCGCGCACACACGGAGTGTGTATCAGCCATTTACACCTTGAATACTCCAAAGCTGCCCTTAGGGTTCTCAGTTAAAATGGATATTGGGGGGCAGCCCCGGTGGGTCAGGGGTTTAGCGCCGCCTTCGGCCCAGGGTGTGATCCTGGAGACCCGGGATCAAGTCCCGCGTCGATTTGTCATGTACTTTGTAACAGGATGAGGGGTGAATGCACATAGACACCGGGAAGATTTCGACGCTTCCCACGCGGGGTACAGCATCCACCCTACGTGGACGGAGGCAGTTTAGGGACGTATACTGTGAACCCTGAGGCCCCTGCTCACACAGAATGCAAACAAGACAGCGCTCGGACAAAGACAGAGATGGTAAGATGACGGTTAGAAAACATCCAGATCCCACAGGACAGGTCGCGGAGGAGAAAGCAAACCAAGGCGACAGACGAAGACGAGCAGGGTGGAATCCAACCGCACCAAATATGACATTAGAGGTTAATGAATTTGAAAAGTGGGGATTGATCGTCTTCCTAATCGCTCTGTCCCCCAGACTCCAGCACTCTGACGTCAGTCACTATTGGGATAATGGTAGCCGGTCTCTTACTTTTCTGCTGCCGAACCAGCTGCGCGGAGGCTCCTCTCCTCCTCCGACGACCCTGAGGCATCATCGCCCGCGGAGTGGGCAACTATCAGGCGGTTCCGGGCAGTAGCCCTCCGGCGCCCCAGAAACTAGAAATCCGGCTTAAACCAAGTGCTGGAAAAGCCGCAGGTGCGCCCGTCAGCTCCCCGGGACCAAGCACCCCGACCGCTCACCCCACGCGGTTTTATGGGGTCGGAGGCAGCGCGGGGGAGGGAAGAGGCTGTGGAGTTGCTGAAGCCACGAAGCCATGACGGGTCACGGCCCCCTGAGCTGTGGGCTTGACTCCCTGGGCCAGAAGGCCCGCGGGCCGGGTTGCTCCTTGGCGGCGTCTGTCTTTGTCCTCAGCTGTTCGGATTTCATCAGGTGAACGAGACGGGGAAGAAATATGCCATCTCTTACCCTACACACTTGGGAGCCCCGCAGCTGAGGCCGTGAGCTGGAGGGAGAGGGAGGGGGGACCGCCGTCCTCTCCAGCTCCGACAGTAGGGTTTTCTGCAGCTCCCTATCTTACTCCCTAACTTGGAGGTGAGGGGTGCATGAGTGGCCTGAGCCCGTGAACAATGCTCGGGTCTGAAGACTCCTCTAGGTTCATCTTTCTTTCTAGGGGTTGATGCAGTGACAGCCCAGGCCGGTCACCAGAAGAGGCATCGGGGCAGAGACCCCCGCGCGGCCTTGGATGCTGGGCTGCCACGGAGAACGGGGCCGGGGCCCGCGGGGGAGAGGGGGGCACCTTCCACAGGCCTGGGAAGGTCAGGCGCTCTGAAGGTGTGGCTGGGGCGTCAGGCGCTGGGGAGGGGAGGCCTCCTGGGGAGACCCGCTGTGCCAGGGGTCCGGGAAACCCGGGTGGGGTGCCCCCTGTGCCCCCTCAAATGGTCCGGATGGACACCAGCATGTGGAAATATTCATTTCTTCCATTGCAGTTTTTTGGACTTTTGGGGGATTTTTTTTTTTTTTTGGTTTTGGGTTTTGGGTGATTTTTTTTGGTGGGGGGGGAATGGACTATTGACATTTAAGTCTGCGGACTTTTCTGGAAGATGAGAAAAATGAGAGCCACAGGGCCTGGGAACGATCTATTTTAATCTTGTGGAAATAACGCTGTGCTGCGATTTCCTCCAGTCTTACCGCCGAGGGTGGTACTTCGTGGTCAACCACCAGGATCCCACTCACTGAGTCGCCTCGGGTATGGGGCAAAAAATAAAAATAAATAAAAAATAAAAAAAAACAAAGTCCGAGTGCAATACAGAGGAGAGCTTTCTTGCCGCACGGGGTGGGGAGGCTCTGCTGGTCCAGGAGGACCCTCCACCCAGATGCGGCTCCATCCTTCTGTGGTATGGAGACTAAGACCCTAAGGCGACTGCTGACCCCACATCCCACCCCCGCCCTGGGTTCCGAGGGACGAGCTCTTCCTTTTTGGGGTCTGAGAGGCTCCCCAGCAGTGGCCACTTTGCAGGAAGGAGGCGTAAAGGGCCTGTGGGGGGTGGGAGCTGCGGGCCTCCCCGTGGTGGTCCGGGGCCAGACAAGGACAGAAATTCCTGGGCAGCCGCTGCCGGGCGTTTAGCGGAGCCTCATTCCAGGGGATGAAGTGGGAAAGGCCTCTCTGCGCCTCAGGAGCTGCCTTCCCTTATAAAGCAAGGCTCTCCCCACTGGTATTTCCACTACTTGGGGAGGAGGGGCTGCCTGCGACCATCCGTCTGAAGAAGCCTGGGTTTTCTGTTCGTCTCTCCCACAAAAGCACTCAGTGGACACACATGTGTGTGTGTGTGTGGCGCAGACGTTGCCCTCATTCCTCCAGGCCCGCGACCCCCCGCGCCCGCGGTGGGGGTTTCGGGGTGAAGTTCTCGTTGTCATCGTGGATTCAGGAGAACAAACAGGCTTTCGATTGTTGTGAGCCTGGAGCCTAAGGCGACCCAAGACTCTGGGTGGATGAGTGGCGGGTAGCACAGACGGCGGGATGTGGGCCCTGTGGTCATTTGCATTCGGGGTAAAATAGGAACCTGCAGCATGAGGATCATCCCGACAAAACCTTGAGACGTCTCATTTTAAAATTACATATATTCCGGGGACTTTCCCAAAGCGGAGGGAGGGGAGAGGAGACCCTTGTCAACCATCTTACCGTTTTGTGACAATTAAAACGCGTGCAAGGGACGCCTGGGGGGCTCAGCGGTGGAGCGTCTGCCTTCGGCCCAGGGCGTGACCCCGGGGTCCTGGAATCGAGTCCTGCGTCAGGCTCCCTGCATGGAGCCTGCTTCTCCCTCTGCCTGAGTCACTGCCTCTCTGTGTGTCTCTCATGAATAAATACATAACATGTTTTTAAAAATTAAGAACCAGAAAATAAATAAATAAAACAAGTGCAGGCACATGGACGCCCAGGCCTCTGGGCGGGCTGAGGCGACGCTCACAGGTTCCGTTGGCCTTTGGGGGACGTGACCCAAAGGGAGGAGCACGTGAAACAGAGCGTCCCCAGCCCTGGAGCTCAGGAGTGTGGGCCCTGCGCATGGGGGGATGTGGAGCATGGAGCACGCCGGCCGGGGCGGCGGCTGCGGCTGGGTCCCTGTGGGGTCACGCACGGAGGGGACAGACGTCACCAGCGTCCCGTTCCTCCCGGAGGCCCCGCAGGCCGAGGCGCATTGTTCCCCGTGTGCAGAAGCGTCAGGAGAAGCTGGAAAACTGGGGCTGGGGCACGAGCCAAGGGTGCAGCCGGGGCCTGCTCCTCCGCGGTGCAGGGGGTGAGCGCCTTGGCCGTGCCACCTTCCCCCAGGTCCGGCCTTTAAAGGAGCGGGAACTGCTCCTCGTGAAATTACCCTATAGGGTCTCAGTTTGGGTGGAAAAGGAAGTGAATGCCTGGAATTCCAAGGCATAGCACTTGGAATTCCTGCGGCACCCGAGGAACTGAGGAACCGAGGAACCGTCCCAGGGTCCCTCCTGTTGCACCCCCTGCACCCCCGGGGCCGCAGTGCTCCCTGTGGGGCCTTCAGGTGGAAGCTCCCAGGCCCCACGTCCCTCTGGACGGTCATCGCAGAACATCTCCGCTGCCTGAGTGGCTTCTGACCCGGGTGACAGCGGGCTGTGCCCTGGGCTGCCCTGCAGGCTCCAGACCCCTGGACGGTCCTTGTGTTGCATGCGGGGTGCGCTCGGGGCCCCGCAGGGTGGCCAATGCAGGATAGACCCCCCAGAGGCAGCGGGCGCTCCATGTCTGAGCCTTCAGCGACGTAGGGCCGGGCCGAGCGACAGGACATTGAAACATGCAGGGCCACACGCTCTGCTCACGGGCGGGCCATCTGCTCAAAGCCGCCCCCGCCCCCCCCCCCCGGGTGTCCCCGTGACCTCCAGGGCGGTGCCGGGCCCCTGAGTCCGCAAGACTTGCTGACGAGCCCCGGAGGACGACCGGCCTCCCTGCTTCTGCAGACCTCTGACAGCTGGGCGGCCGCGACGCCCCGGGCCGGGCCCCACGCAGGACACGGGGCTCGGGGCCCAAGGGATCTGATGCCCGGGTCTGTGCCGGAGGCCGCGCCTCGGAACAGTGGACATGAGGCTGACGGTTGGGCAGGGAGCTCGGAGCCGGGCCTCAGCGCGATGCACCAGCCCTCGGTGAGCTGCTAATCGGCCAGCACCAGCGGCGACCCCGAGGTGCCACCGAGGAGCTGCCGTTCCGCGGGTGGGCGTGTCCCGCCACGCTCGCTGCCCTGACCCGGCCCCACTCTGGTCCAGTCTCCCGCGGCCCCATCCCGCCTTTGTGGGCCGCCTCTGACAGCTGGTCCTGACGCCGCTGGAGGGTGCAGATCTGAGGCATTCTCCGTGCAGACAGCTGTCCACCGGACTGGATGCCCTTTTACCCCATTCCCTTAAAGGATGTCAAGCGATTTTTTAAATTTTATTTATTTATTTGAGAGAGAGAGAGAGAGCAGGGATCTTAAGCAGCTGCACACTGAGCTGGGAGCCTGACGCTGGGCTCGAACTCACGACCGCAAGATCACAACCTGAACCGAACCCAAAAGTCAGAGGCTCTGTGGACAGAGCCACCAGGGCGCCTCACACGTAAAGCCGCTTTTTAGGACTAAGTCTTGGTGGCACCTACACTCCCACTCCCCTCACTCATTCTAGAATTAATGATCCAATGAAACACTGTCAGGCTCCCGGGAGCCCTGGGGCTGCGATGGGATTGGTTATGATCGTCTGTGCCTCAGTTTACCACTGAAGGCCCGCAGGAGGATGCATTTGGCCTCCTTTGCTTTTTTTTTCTTTTAAAGTGAATCAGAAAAAGAAAAATAAATAAATAAAGTGAATTAGTTGCCTACATTGAAAAACAAGGGAGTTGCACACGAAACTTGCCATTTTGGCCTTGTCTTAAACAGCGGGAAACCCCTCAAGCCTGACCCAGCACATGGGGTAGCTGACCCCCGTGGGCCGCCTGGGGCCCCAGGGTATCGCCATCTGCAGGTACATCTGCCTCTGGAGGGATCTGGGTTTGCAGGACTTGCCCTAAGTTCTGAGCCCCGGACCGATGAGGGGCACTTGGCACCCATGCCGACGCCGGGACGCGCGAGTCGCCAGGTCCCTTACGTGGCAGGAGCAGCCTCGTGGATGGTATTTTCTGGAGCACCGTCAGCAAAACCCAGGCTTCTTGTAGTTTTCACCCAATGGGGACGTCCGGTTCCTTCTCGTTGAGACTCAGCAAACTGAAGGGAAGGACAAGGGGAAGCCTGCATGGGACGTCAGGCCCGGCAGAAAACACAAGAAGCCCCTCAAACCTTCACTTTAGAAGCGGCGCATCCTGCGGGCAGCCTGGGGCTCCGGTTCCGGCCTCAGGCTCCGTTTCCTGCACGGGAGCCGGGGCGCCTCCACCCTCTGCCCTCCCGGGTGGGAACGGGGCTGCTTCTGTCCTGTGGCCGGATCCCCCCTTGTCCGCGTCCCCGGGGGCTGCACGGGTCCTCTGAGAGCGTGGCTGGCCCCGTCCTTTGCTTCCTGCCCAGGCCTGAGGTCCTTGGGACCTGAGCTTGGACCCGACTCCGTTTGCTCTGACCTTGGGGAGGTCGCTGAAGGTCAGTTTGAGCTTTGTAGCGTCAGGGAATGGACATGGTTGCTGTTCGGGCCAGGGCCCTCGGCCACGGACAGCTAAGGAACCTCTCTTTCCGCCCCCGTGTCCCAGGCCCCTTGGCTGCCACGGAGCAGCCCCCTTTCCGTGTTTAGTCCCCGACAGCGTGTGACCCCGGGTTGGCGCCCGTGGTTCGGCCTCTCCTCCCCACCCCCCGATGCAGATGGTTCCAACTCCCAAACACTCCACGGTGGCAACACCAACAATCCTGTATTTATTCACTATTTAGTGCCTCGAGGATCCGCGACGTGGTCTCTAGACTAAATAAGTGACCAGCGGTCTCCTGTGAGCCCAGCAAACCCGCCCGTCCACCAGGTCAGGCACACCCTGCGCACCTGTCACCAGGTGGGAAGGACCCCAGGACACACGTGATCCTGCCCCTCGGGCCTGTGATTTCCAATTTGTCTACAGATATGAGTCATTAGGGGTCCAAGCAAACATAGGCTCCATTCTGGATGATTCCTGTAGATACTCAGCCCTCCAGGAGGTCCCGGGATCGAGTCCCGCATCGGGCTCCCCACAGGGAGCCTGCTTCTCCCTCGGCCTGCGTCCCCGCCTCTCTCTGCGTCTCATGAATAAATACAGAAAATCTTTAAAAAGAAACAAAAGTCACTTCCTGTACGTGTGCTTCCTAGTGTGGCCGCCACCAGCCACATATGGGTTATTCAAATTAAGATAAAATAAAAATTTCAACTCGTCCCCACATTTCAGGGGTCAGTGATCACCAGTGGCGGGAAGTTCTTAGAGGAGGCTGCCCTGTATGGGTGGGGGGAGGAGGAGAGAGGGGGGTTGGGGGGTTGGGGGTGGACATTGGGGTGGGGGTGGGGTACGGGGTCAGGGTAGGGAGGGGAGTGGGGGTCATGGTGAGGGTGGACATTGGGGTAGGGATGGGGGCCAGGGTAGGGGTTGGGATGGGGGGGTGGGAGGGGGTCGGGGTGGGGGTTGGAGTGGGGGTGGAAGGGTAGGGGTCAGGGTGGGGGTTGGGCTGGGATGGGGATCCGGGGGTATGGGCATTGGGGTGGGGGTGAGGGTGGGAGTTGAGGTGGGTGGGGGTCAGGGTGGAGGTGGACATTGGGGTGGGGGTGGGGGAGGAGGTTGGGTGGGAGAGGGGGGATCCGGGTGGGGGTGGACATCAGGATGCGAGTGGGGGTGGGGGGTGGAAGTGGGCAGGGGTCGGGGTGGGGATGAGCAGACATCGAAGGAGAGAAGCAAACAGGCAAAGTTGCTCCAGGTCGAGAGCAGCGCGAGCAAAGGCCCTGAGCTGTGTGCTGGGTGCTGGGTGCTGTGTCCAGTGGCAGAGGGTGCACCATCCAGGGTGATCGGAGTGGGAGGGGCGGGGTCCGTGGAGGGCAGGAGGTCTGAGGGCGACGCCGGAGACGTGAGGCACGGGTGGCAGAGAGCGGCCTCCCCCCAGACTTGGCCCAGCTCAAGCGCCCTCTGTCCAGCGTCAGCCTCTCCTCCGTCCTCTGGGGACCCGGGGACCCCTCTGTCCATCCACGGTCAGCCTCTCCTCCGGGCTCTGGGGACCCGGGGACCCGCTCCCTCCTGCCAGGGTCAGCCTCACCTCTCAGGACCCGGGACGTCCCACAGGGAGGGGCGAATCTTTCGTTCTTCGGCCAATGCACCTCAATGAAGTGGAAGTGAGCCAAGGCGCTGTGGGCCCATCTCCTTCCTGTGACCATGACCGTGACCGTGACCACACTGGGCGCTCGGGCCGCGTTCTAAATGTTCTAAATGGAGAAAGTGCTGCCGATTCCTGGGGGCACGGGAGAGGCAGCACGTGTGGCGGGGTGGGAAGGGGTGGAGGGGCCCCAGAGAGCCGGGGGTCACCTGAGATGGGACAGGCACGCGAAGGAACCTCACGGAGGTACCTAGCAGGGAGGCAGCCCTGTGGCATCGGTGGGGCCCAGCAGGACCACAGGCCTCCTCAGAGGTGGAGGCGGGATGGTTGGAGCCAGAAAATGAGGTCTGCAGACGCTCCGCGGTGGCCTTGAGGACCGCATCCCACCTCTGGAAACCAGAGGCCTGAATCGCGTCCCCCCAGAGCTCCAAAAGATCCACAGCCGCCTTGATGCTGGCCCGTGAGACCTGGCGTGGACTTGTAGTTCTAGGAGCCGAACACGGTACGAACGAGCCAGGGAGTGTCTTCAGTGTAGACAAAGCGATTCCTACAGCCCCAATTTTCAACAGCAGCAGCAGATCAGGTTCCTTACCGGACCCGGATTGTGCGGACGTGAGGCAGGATTGACACAGGCGACTCGGCCACGAGGTGACAGGCTGCAGAGCCACCAAGAAGTTGTTGGGAAACGTGGAGTACGCACTGCTTCCTCGGATCCAGATGGGCCTGGAGAGGATCCTACTGGCCCCAGATCCTAAGGGTTTGCAGTAGATGATCCCTGGATAACGAGAGGGAGGTGGCGGGGTGACGTTCCACAACAGCACGTCTGGAGATGATCCAGGACTGTGTGCTCGCGGCCTGGAGTTTGTTTCAGTTTTCCTGAACTGCGACCAACTCTTCGGACACTAGTGTTTTTCTGATGGGCTCGTGACTCCTTGGATGCGGAAGGTGTGTGGCCACTTGGCTGGAGATTCCTCAGGGCATCGCCTACGCACGCGGGGCTGCTGCCTTCTCTCAGCAAAGGGACCTGAGCGGGGCGTGTAAGACAGAGCCAGACAAGGAGGCCATCAGTCACTTGCTTGGAAATTTATTTTCAGTTATGGGTCCTCCCTGGTTAGTATCATAGATGAAAAAAGGAAAGAAAGGGGGGGAGGGAAGAAAGAGGAGGATGGAGGGGGGGAGGGAGGGGGGAGGGAAAGAAGGAGGGGGGAGGGGGAAGGATGGGAAGGGGAAGGAGAGAGAGGGGAGGGGGAAGGAAGGGGAGGAGAGGGGGGAGGGAAGGTGAGGGGAAAGGAGAGGGGAGGGGGGAGGGAAGGGGGAATGGGAGAAGAGGGGAGGGGATGGCGAAGGGGAAGGGAGAGGGAGGGGGAGGGAAAGAAGGAGAGGGGGAGGGGAGAGAAGGGGGAAGGGGAGGGGAGAAGGGGGAGGGGGGAGGGAGGGGAAGGGTAGGGGAGGGAAGGGGGAGGAGAATAGAAGGGGTGGGGAGGGAAAAAGGGGGGAGTAGGCAAAAAAGGAGAGTGGGGGAGGGGAAGGAAGGGGAGAGAGTAGGAGGGGGAGGGGGAGGAGGAGGGGGAAGGGAGAAAGGAGGGAGGGGGAGGGGTGGGAGAGGGGTGAGGGAGAAAGGAGGGAGGGGGAGGGGTGGGAGAGGGGTGAGGGAAGGAGAGGGACAGAAGGGAAGGGGAGGGAGGGATGGGGAGAGATGGAGGGGGAAGGAGAGAGGGAGGAGAGGGGATGGAGAGGGGAGAGGGAAGGGGAGGGGAAGAGAGAAAAGGAGACGGTAGGGGAGGGAAGGGGATGGGGGAAGGGGAGGGGAGGGCAAAAGGGAAGTGAGAGGGGGAGGGAAAGAAGAAGAGGGGGGAGGGGGAAGGAAGAGGAGGGGGAAGAGGAGAGAAGGAGGGATGGGGGAGGGAAGGGGGAAGGGGAGGAGAGGGGTGGGGAGGGCGAAGGGGAAGGGAGAGGGGGAGAGCGAAGGAAGGAGAGGGAAGGGGAGAGAAGGAGGGAAGGGGAGGCGTGGGGGGATGAGGGAAGGGGAGGGATGGAAGGGGAGGGGAGGGAGGGAGGGATGTGGAAGGATGGAGGGGGAGGGAGGAGAGGGGAAGGAGAGGGGAGAGGGGAGGGAAAGAAGGGAGAGGGAAAGGGAATAAGGGGAGGGGAAAACACCCCCAGGCAAAGTGAACCAGGGTCCTTCGCCTGCCACCCCCGCCCCCGCCCCCGTGCCCTGGACCAAGAGGACAGCGGGTGGGCACGAGAGGGCGAGGATCCCTCGGCTCATGCGTGGCCCTTGGAGGAGTGTCCAGGGGAAGTCGCCAGGCCCCTCGCAAACCAGCTGGAGGCGACTGAGGCCTCAGGCCCCGGGTCCTCTCTCCAGGGAGACCTGACGTCCTGCCTTGCTCGGGCCCTGGGACTCAAAGCCATCGGCTTAGTGTCTCCAATTTTATTGTTTTTACTTTTTAATTATAATCAACAAAGTTCACTGTCACACGTGCGCACGGACATACGTGCAAGCTCACCTAGTGCGGGTGTGAGGATTGGAGACGAGGCAGGAGAGGCCCCCCCCGCTGGGTGAGCACGTGCGTCGCCTCACTTTGCTTCTTCATTTTTATTTATTCATACATTTTTCCATTTGCTCTTACGGACGCTCCATGTGCGCGTTGTGTTGTGCAGCCCTCCTGCCTCAACACCCGGCCGTGTGCTTGCTGGTGACAGGGACGAGGCAGAGGGGGAGGCTTGCGCCCCACTCGCGGGCCGGCACGCGGTGGACAGGGGTCGCCGCCATCGAGCGCAGGTCACCCTGGAGCGTCCCGGCGCGGCGGCGCTTGCAAGCACCCGGGCAGCGTGGCCGGGACCCGCGTGGGCACCTGGCCGTCCCCGCGTCAGCGGCAGGGGGTGTCGGTGGGCAGAGGCCTCGAGCTGCCCTGTGATGGGGCGGCGTGGGTGCTGCTGGAGCCGGGCCTTGGCCGTGTGCTCAGGTGGACGCGGTCCCAATGCTGGCTCCCAAGCTCCCCGCCCTGTGGCCGAGGCCCCTTGGCCGTGTCTGCGTGTGGATGGCCGGGCCACTCGCGCCCCGGGGCTGGGCACCGTGAAATCACGGCCCGCCGTTGGCGTGTTTAGGAGCTGTGGGCACTGTGTGTCTGGGCCCCAAGGATGCCCCGGGCCGCGTGTGCCCCCCGCCCCAGCTCGTGGCCCTGGGCCCTCGGCGGCAGCTCTGGAGGCCCCGGGCCGCTGGTCCCCAGGCGCCGGCAGCCAGCAGTGGAATGCGGTGGAAGAGCCCAGACCCGGCCCCGCAGAGAGGAGGCTTTCGTGCCGAGGCCCCTATATGGTCGTGTTGGCCTGGCCGCGCCCGAGTGGCTCTGCTCCTTGTTTGGGAAGCCAGTGGGAGGGAGGCCGGCCAAGGGGTTATATAACCCCGGGGCCCGGCCGCCCGCGCACCAGCCGCGAGCCCAGCCAGCGCCGTCGGGGTAAGTGGCAGCCACCCAGTCCCCCCGCCCCCCGCAGGCCAGCGGCTCTCGGGGATCCCTGAAGGAACATCCTGCGGCGGCGAGAAGGCTGTGGCCCCGCGCTGCCAGGGCTGGGGTGGAAAGCCCCAACAGGCGACAGGCGACAGGCGACAGGCGACAGGCGGCGGGGGCAGGGGCGCCGGGCCAGCAGCGCCACAGCTGCAGCGGAGCCCGGAGACGCAGCCAGGGTGCCCAGGACGCCGTCGCCTGCCCCAGGGTGGGGACTCCAGCGCCGGCTGCCGAGCGCGGCTGCGGATCTCGCCCCAGCTGTGCAGGCGGCTGTCAGGGGGCAGGCGGCTGGGGTTCAGCCTCTGGAGTCGGAGTCCCTGTGGCTCTGACGCGCGGGGTGGGGAGGGCCCATCTCCAGGTGTGTCGCGGGGCCACAGGGGTGTGGCAGGCAGCCATCGGAGCCTTGCCCTGTGGCTGCGGGGGGGGGGGGGGGGGGGTGGTGGCTGCGCGACAGCTGCGGGGCCTCGGGCGGCCACCTGCCTCCTGCACCTGCCCCAGGAGCTGGCTGCCCTGCACCCTGGCGGAGCCCTGGGGTCTGACCATCCTGCTCCAGGCTGAGCCCCAAGGTGTGATACCCTGCACCCCAGGCTGAGCCCCGGGGTCTGGCTGTCCTGCACCCCAGCTGAGCCCTGAGGTCTGACCACCCTGCACCCCAGGCTGCGCCCCGGGGTCTGGCTGCCCTGTACCCCAGGCTGAGCCCCGGGAGCTGACCACCCTGTGTACCCCAGCTGAGCCCCAGGGTCTGGCTATCCTGTGCACCCCAGCTGAGCCCCGGGGTCTGACCACCCTGCACCCCAGCTGAGCCCCAAGGTCTGACCACTCTTGTTGCGCTGACCCTCTCCTGCCATTTTGCGATCCATGACTAAATATGGTTTGCATCTCAGGAGGGACAAGCTGGGAACCCAAGACCCCTCCTCCCCCCGACCCCAAGACACTAACTACTCATTTTTGGCACCAGCTGCGCGGGCGCTGGGAGCAGCCCCTCCCAGCCGGGGGCAGCTCCAAAGGGACACTGAGTGTGTTTTACCTAATTAGGAAATGCTTCGTTCCAACCCCGTGGCTCCTCCAAGTTGCAGATACGGAGGGCAAACCTCCGGCAGGGCTTCTGAGGACGCAGAGACTTCCCCTCTGATGGTCAGAAAATCCCTCCTGCACTTTTTTTTTTTTTCCAAATAAAAGCAGGCTTACTGATGTCGGGTGCCCCCCTGCATGGTGCTGAGGCCGGGCTGTGCAGGGGCGGTGCAGGGGGCACCCCACCCCAAGCCCTCGCTCGGACAGCACTCAGTAGGGACGGGCGCGCTCACGGAATGCATCTCCTCACAGCTTCGGGGGGCCCTATCTCCAAAGAACTCATCCTATTCTCAACTGTTTTGGTTTGGAAAATCTGCTTAGTGCATGGGTGGAAAGCCTGGAGCCGGAGCTGGCCGCCTCCCACACGCGCGCCGGCTCTTCCCGCGGGTTTTGTCTTGTCTCATTCCTCCTCTAGCCTCTTACTCCGCTGGGACGGAAGCCAAATCCAAAGAACGCAGAACAGAATCCAGTGTCTGGGAAGGGCAGGGCAGGGCAGGGAGGGGCAGAGCAGGGAGGGGAGGGGAAGGGCAGGGAGGGTGGGGATGAGAAGAGCCGGCCGTCCATGCAGCTCCTCTTGCGTTCTCACAAGTGGGGTCCACAGGTCAAGGGTCTCCGCACCACAGCTGCAGGCAAAGACGAGAAGTGAAGCGATCTGGGCAATAATTACATAATGACGCTAATAACCTTAACGTTAAATCCCCCGTGTGGGGAGAGCTCCTCATGGGTGCGCCACTGCAAATCGCTTTTTTTTTTTTTTGATATTTTATGTATTTATTCCTGAGAGACCCAGAGAGAGAGGCGGAGACCCAGGCAGAGGGCGAACCAGGCTCCCTGCGGGGACCCGACGCGGAACTCGATCCCAGGACCGGGTCACGGCCTGGGCCGCAGGCGGGCGCTCCACCCCTGAGCCCCCAGGTCCCCACCACTGCATATTATTCCATGTGCTTTTAAAAAGTGTGGCACCCACGCTGGCCTCTGCACAGCGCATGTGGCGTCCTCGCCGTTGGGCAGAGAGGGAAGCTGTGACTCCGAGACGTGGGGGCTCAGGAAGCGGCCCGGCCTGTGCGTGGGGCCCAGGCGCCACCCCCGCGTCTGCAGAGCGCAAGCCCACTGCCCGGCGTCCCTGCTCGTCTCCGAGGTCCCGGCGTCGTCGCTTCCTGGACTGGTCACACCAGCTCCTTGAGTCTTGATTTCCTTGTTTGTCAATCGGAGCGAATAGTCCCTGTCCCAGATCTTATTTATTTTCATTTTTATTTTTGGTCCCAGATTTTAAAATGCATCGTTCTGGGCGCCCAGGGGGTGACGCTTGTGCCTTTGGCTCAGCTCATGATCCCAGGGTCCCGGGTTTGAGTCCCACGTTGGGCCCCTGCTCAGCAGGGCGTCTCCTGCAACCTCAAAGTCAAGCCTAGAAGCCTGCGCATCCCCCTCTGTCTGCGGGATATTCCCACCTAATTCAGCTTTGGGGGAAGTGGAGGGACTGTGACCTGGAGGCCAGGACCTCGCCTCTCCCTCAGCTCGGAGCCCGCGTGCCCTTGAGCAAAACCCCACCTCTGGGTCTTCTCATTAATAAAAATGAGACATTGAAAGAAAACGGACAGTTTTGTAGGACCTTCAGTCCCCCAGACCCATAAAGTAGCCGCGTTTGCTCCCGTCTTGCAGATGTTGTCACGGGATCCAAGCTTAGGAGCTGGGGCCCCTAGACCCCAAAGCACCTCCTTAGACACTTTCCATCGGCTCTAAATCTTTTTCCAAAGGTAAAATGAAAGTTCTCCAGACCCAAAAGAGACTTTCCTCTTAAACACTTTACATTAAGCATCCCATCACCACAGCGTTTCCAAATTTTCCCACGTTGCCCGTCCCTCAAAATGCACCTTTTTAAGAAAATACATCAAAGTGACAACATGTCTAGAAAAATGCGTTTCGGTTGATTCAGGGAGCGAATTTCAGGGGCTCCTGTAACGGATGACGGGTGCCTTGAGTCCATGCCCACAGCCGGGCCCCCACGGGCGTGGCCGTCGTGTAACATCCTCGGAGCACGCGTGACCAGCCGGCTGCTGGGGCCGGTCGGGGGCCGGTCGGTGAACGGGGCCGCCTGGGCTTCGGCCTGTACAACGCTGGGGGGCTGGCGGCTTGGAGACCCAGGGGGGCCCAGGGTGTGCGCTTTCGGGGCGCCCGCAGGAGGAGACGGCAGCCACGGGTCCCGAGAGCCAGTGACAGCGCCCCCCGCCCCCGCCCCGTCCCCCCAGGACCTGGTGAAGCAGCTGCAGCCACCATGTGTGAGGAAGAGGACAGCACCGCCCTGGTGTGTGACAACGGCTCCGGGCTCTGCAAGGCTGGCTTCGCCGGCGACGACGCGCCCAGGGCGGTGTTCCCGTCCATCGTGGGTCGCCCCAGACATCAGGTGAGCAACACCATGTGGTCCTTGGTCGCTGCGCTCACTATCCGGGGACGTGCAGGTGGACCGAGGTAGCAGCTGCCCGCCTCCACCTGGTGCTGCACCTCAAATCCGTCCAATTAAAAAAAAAAAAAAAAACTCCGATTGGAATAGAGAGAAACCGGGCTATAGATTAGGGCCCCTACGTCTGCGTGTCCTCAAGTGTCTAGACTCTGCCCAGAAATGGCAGGGCCATGTCGAAAATGCAGCTCTGATGATGTCAGTAAGTGCAGATTTCAAGTACCAGGGAGACAGGTTGCCTGCTGGGGGGCGGGGGGATGCTATGATGTCACCCTTTTCCCCCAATTCCTGTTTTTCTCAAGATGATCGTCGCATCATCGTCACGCAGCCCCAGTGAGGGCACCACAGCTGCTCTTTGGAAAGGAGCTAAAATAAGACCCAAGGCTGCTAAAAAAAAAAAAAATTAAAAATAAAAAAAAATAAAAAAGACCCGAGGTCGCTCCCTGGCGGGGATCTGGACCTTAGAAGAGAGGAGGCCTTGCTGCCAGATGTAATCTCGCGTGTTTTAGGGTTGGTGGCGCCGACGTGCAGAAGCACACGGCCCAGCTCACCGACCGTCTGTGTAAGCGAGGTGTTGGCGGCGGCCACGGCGTGAAGACGCCAGAAACGTAGCGGCTCCCCGGGCCTGCCCGGTACTTTCGGGCCTCGGCGCGGTGGGCGACCCTGAGCGTGAGTAACGGCCTGTTCCCCCGCGTGGAATCTGAGGCCCGTCTCCGCTGAACGGCTGCCGTGGCGCCCTGGCACCTGCCACTGCTCGGTGACTTTGAAGCCTCAGCTGCGGGGCGATCACACATCCAGGGACGGGGATTCCCTTTCTTGTGTTGCCTTTTTTTTTTTTTTAAGTTTCACTTTGATGATCAAAAAATACTTCTGAGCAGTTTAGGCCAATGTCTTTTTTTTTTTTTTTTCTGTCAATGTCTTAACATTGATTGGCATGGACTCAGCCATTAGAAATCCAAAAGTCCCAGCATAAAATGCTGTACCCGCCGGGCCCCTGGGCCCCCTGGACACCCAGTCGGGCGCCCCCGACAGCTCAGCAGCCTCGGGCAGGGGTGCCAGCGGCTGGCACCCAAGGAGGACCCTCGATGGCAGGGCCTCCCTCACAATTGGCGGCTGCTGGCTTCTCAAGCTCACGCCGTGTGGCTCTTTGCAGGGAGTGATGGTGGGGATGGGACAAAAGGACAGCTACGTGGGCGACGAAGCACAGAGCAAGCGCGGGATCCTGACCTTGAAGTACCCGATAGAACACGGCATCATCACCAACTGGGACGACATGGAAAAGGTACCGGGAGGGTCTCTGCGGGTGCAGTCGTCAGGCCATCACCTTCCGTGGCTCGGAACGTCTGGCTACTGGTGAAAAATAAATCCTGAGACGCTCCCCTTGCCCAAGCAGGTGCATAAGTGGTTCCAGGGAGCTGCGCTGCCCATGAGCACGCAGCCCTTCGCCACTGCTGGGCGCTGCGGGTCTGTCGCCGGGATACCGGGTGGGCCGTCCGGGGCCTGCAGCCAGGAGCCCCCCAACCCTCCAGGGCCTGCAGCTAGGAGCCCCTCCGCACCCTCCGGGGCCTGCAGCTAGGAGCCCCCCCGCACCCTCCGGGGCCTGCAGCCAGGCCCCCCACCCACCCACCCGGCTCCCCAGGGGCCCAGGCCCAGCCTCCCAGCACATAGGAGCTGCAGCAGCCTGACTGCATGGCCAGGCTTCCCCTTAACTCACCCTGAACATTTTTTTTAAAGTGTTTTGGTTCTCACACTGCAGACAGTGTGGATTTGGTACATCCCCGAACTGTCCCCGAACCATCCCCAGCATGTGCAGGCGCAAGCCACTGAGGAGCTTTCCTAAAGGCGTATTTTAGAGAGTGCGTCTCCGTGTGGCAGCGGGTGAACCTTATCTCCCGATTTCACATAAAAGAGCTTATGAGAAGAGTTCAGTCCTAGGGATTTTTTGTTTCTGTTTTTTAGATTGAGAGGGATTGCGGAGGGGAGGAGGGCGGAGAGGGGAGGGGGAGAGGCAGGGCTCCAGCTCAGCACCCCGAGGTCATGGCCCAGCAGAAATCAACAGTCTGAGACTTAACCAACTGAACTGCCCAGATGCCCCAAATCCTAGGATTTTTTTTTAGAGATTTTATTTATTCATGAGAGACGGAGAGAGAGGCAGAGACCCAGGCAGAGGGAGATGCAGGCTCCATGCAGGGACCCAACACGGGACTCGATCCCGGGACCTCGGGGTCACGTCCTGAGCTAAAGGCAGACGCTCAGCTGCTGGGCCCCCCGGGTGCCCCCAAATCCTAGGATGTTAATGTGTATTATTAGGCATCATAGAAACACAAGTGATTGGGAACATTAGACAGACTAATGAGAAAATGGCATTAGCTTTTTTTTTTTAGTGTAGCAAAAGGGGTTAGAACCATGATATCTGGCTTTCACTGGTCAGCTCCCTGTAGGTACATGCGTGCACATGCATGGAGGAGAGGCTCTGACGCAGTAAGAAACCCTCCCGGGGTCCCTATCAGGTTGTGCAGGGAAATTTTCCCAAAAGGTAAGAAAAATGGTCACTAGAAGGGGCTTGGGGGCTCCGTGAGTTGAGTGTCTGCCTCCGGCTCAGGTCATGTCCCAGGGTCCTGGGGTCGAGCCCTTGGTCGGGCTCTCTGCTCAGGGGGGTCTGCATCTCCCTCCCCCTGTGTGCTCTCTGTTTTTTTCTCTCTGTCAAATAAATCAAAAAACTTTTTAAATCTAAAAACAAAAAAACACCCATAAAACCTCTATTAAAAAAAATGGCATCTGGCCTTTTCAGGCCACTTTCTTGCTTCCGCCCATTCATGCATCCCCGGCTTGTCCTTTCCCTGCTAAGGGAAGCCGTGTCCCCGCGAGCCCTGCCAGAGGCAGTCAGGGTCGGGAAGGACACAGCCGGGCCAGCCCGCTCAGTCCGAGGAGCAGAGCGCGAGCCCCTGGGTCTGGGGTCGCAAGGTCAGACTCCACTTTGGGCATTGACATCACTTTTTAAGGACGCAGAGCCGAAGGATGACGACCCCCCTTATTGTGGGCCAGGCGCTGGACTGAACAGCCGCGCGGGCTGTGGCCGCGACGCCCGGTTGTCCCCGTGATCCCTGCTCACGATGGGGCGACTGTCCTCAGCTCATGGCCGGGAGCGGCGAGCTGGGGTCTGCACTCGTGTTCGACTCTGCAGACCGCGTCCTGCCCACGGGCCAGGGCTGGGGGGCTGCTCGGGCACCCACTCCGTGGGGGTCTTGGGTAGGTCAGTCGCAGTCTGAGCCCCAGTCTCTGAGTCGGTAAAAACGGACATTCGGACCCGTCTGGGGTCCGCGCTCCCTGGGGTCACGTCACCGTGTTTCTCCTTGGCCCCCCCAGATCTGGCACCACTCTTTCTACAACGAGCTCCGTGTCGCCCCCGAAGAGCATCCCACCCTGCTCACCGAGGCGCCCTTGAACCCCAAGGCCAACCGGGAGAAAATGACCCAGGTAGGTGGCTGCTGCGGAACCCCGAACCCTGCAGGGCAGGCCCAGCCCCGCCGCCCGCTCGCACAGCGACAGCCTCCGGACCTCGGGACCCCAGGTGCGGGCGCCTCCACAGGGCTCACCCCCTGCCTGCGGGGCTGCCCTCTGTCCCGCGGTGGGACGCACGAGGTTACGCCGTGTCAACCTGTGGGGCAACATCCAGAGGGAGCTTGGTCCTTGGGTCCGAGCTGGGTTTGCAAACCAGCCCCGTGTCCCCTGCCCTGCGAGTGACTCCGCTCCGTTTCCCTCCTCCTGGTTCCTCCGTCCCCCCCACCCCCGAAAGGCCCAGTGCCGGTGTTTCTCCAAGTGCAGACATGAAGGTCAGGGAGGCCAAGCGGGGTGCGGGTGGGGGGTGTGCAGAGGGGTGTCCAGCCAGAGGCAGGTGGGCCTGTGCTTGGGAGGTGCCGAGCCATCGCCTCTGGGCCTTAAGGACGGGGAGCAGGTCGTGCCGGAACAGTGGCGCGTCATGTAAGCCATTGCACGACGGCATGTCGGGGAAAGCAGTGAACAATCCAGGCCCCCGGGCATCAGGGGGCTCCCCAGGTCACCGGCCGGAAGCCGCAGTGCCTGGAGCCGACCTGGCCCCGGATGGAACACCTGCCAGTCCTGCAGGGCCTGTTCCTGGTTTACACCAATACGCTCGCGTCGTCCTCTGCCGGGGGGACGTGTGCGTGCCTGGGAGTCACCCATGTGGCAGGCGACGTCATCCCCAACAGCCAGTCCCGTCCCCGTGGCCGGTGTCAGGGGGAAGCGTGATGGGAAGCCCGGACGCCGGCGGTCGGCCTCAGATGGCCCGGGGGACCAACGGGGCGGGGGGTGGGGTGTTGGCGGGGGGGGGGGGGGGGGGGGGGGACAGGCGGATGCCCGGGGGCATCTCCCGTGCATGGCCCGCAGGGGCTCGGCTCACACCGTGTCCCCAGCCTGCGGGAGCCGAGGGGGCCCCTGGCGTCCACGTGTGTCGTCCGCGGCCAGCGGCCAGGGGCCGTCCTCCAGGGTCCTCCCGCTGTGGCCCTGGGCCTTGGATCCCAGGGCCGGCATTGGACAGCCCAGCGGCGCTGCAGACACCGCAGCCTGGCGGGACCCCAAGCCGGTCGCCTTCCGTAAAACAGAGAGGCCAAAGCCCGGTGCCGTCCTGTCTTGCTCTTGGGCTCCGGCGTCACCCATGGGGCCCCAGGCCGCTCACGCTGCAGCTCGTGTGCAAGCCCCTCCGCCCGCGGTGGAGGCGGGGTGACGCCCCCGGGGTCAGCGGGGGTGCGGAGCTCTGCTAGGGCGCGCTTGGACCCCGCATGCCTGCCAGCGGCCGGGGGGGTACCCTGCTCCACCGGGTGACCTCGAGCCAGGCAGGCGCCCTGTCCCCGAGCCCAGCTGCAGGGCCGCACTCCGGAGCTCCTTGCTGAGGCCGTGGCATCTCTAACCCCGCTGCCCGGTTGCTTCGCAGATCATGTTTGAGACTTTCAACGTCCCAGCCATGTACGTGGCTATTCAGGCGGTGCTTTCCCTCTATGCCTCTGGGCGCACGACCGGTAGGTGGCCGAGGGGCGCACCCGGGCTGGGGCGGCACCGTGGGGTTCGCAGGCTGCAGCGCGGGGTGGGGTGGCAGCAGGCGGCCGGCCCAGCCCTGAACGGCCCCCTCCTGGCCCTGTTTCCAGCAGGACTTGTCATTAATTTGAGAGAGAGGGAGTGGGGGTGGGGTGGGGAGAGGCTGGAGGAGAGGCAGAGACCCGCTGAGCTGGGCCCGGGGCCCGGGATCAGGACTTGAGCCCACGCAGACGCCCCCCCGACCCGCGGAGCCCCGGGGCCCTTCCAGCCCGTCGTCTCCCCGCGGCCGCCAGGGCCCAGGCACCCGCCGCGGGGACGTCCACGGTGCGCGTTGGCCCCCAGGCATCGTGCTGGACTCCGGGGACGGCGTCACCCACAACGTGCCCATCTACGAGGGCTACGCCCTGCCGCACGCCATCATGCGCCTGGACCTGGCCGGCCGCGACCTCACCGACTACCTCATGAAGATCCTCACCGAGCGCGGCTACTCCTTCGTGACAACCGGTGAGGCGCGGGAGCGACGGGGGCGCATGGGGCCGCGGTGGCCGTCCAGGCAGAGGATGGGGGGTGCAGATGCCAAGACTTGACGCAAACCCCAGAGCAGAGTGTGCCCCCCCGTCCCTCCCTGGGCTCTGGGGCCCTGCACCCCCCTTCCCCCCTGAGCTCTAGAGCCCTGCACCCCATCCCCATCCCTCCCTGGGCTCTGGGGCCCTGCACCCCCCTTCCCCCCTGAGCTCTAGAGCCCTGCACCCCATCCCCATCCCTCCCTGGGCTCTGGGGCCCTGCATCCCCCCCGGGCCCCCCCTGGTCTCTGGGGCCCTGCACCTCCCGTCCCCCCTGGGCTCTGGAGCCCTGCACCCCCCTCCCCGGGTTATGCCCTGGGCTCTGGGGCCCTCAGATCCCCTCCTGGGCTCTGAGGCCCTGCACCCTCTGTCCCCTCTGGGCTCTGAGGCCCTGCACCCTCTGTCCCCCCTGGGCTCTGGGGCCCTGGACCCCCCATCTCCCCCAGGCTCTGGGGCAGGAGGACGGGAGCCTGGCGGGACCGCGAGTCCTGCCCGTAGCCACACTGCGGGAGCAAACAGAAGCAGAGAAAGTCAATTTTAGCAATCTCTTTCACCTCAGTGTCCAGGGGGTGATCCGTAGACAAATGATGGCATTTGACGCGCCGTCCCTGCCGCCCCTTGTCCATCTGGCGGTGTCCACGTGTTTCCCGACGTGCCCGGGGCTCCTACGGCCCGAGCTGGAGCCCCGTGGTGGCAGCGCCCCTTCCCGGGCAGGGAGTTGGGGTCCTCCCCACGCACCGCCTCTGCTCCCGTGAGGACCCAGGTCTCTAACGGGGCGGGACCGGCATGGTACCCGTGGCTTAGGGGCTCAGGGTGCGGCGTCTTGGGGGCTCCTCGCCCCTGGCGCCCACAGCTCGGTCCGCAGGGGTCCCTGAGCCTCCCAGGTGGGGACGGTCCCCAGCCAGGGCCTCGGCCTCCCGGGCGGCGACAGGAGAATGGAGGGCTCTCTGGGGCTTTATGAAAACAGGGCGGGGCGTGCATAGGACCACCTGACGACCGAGAACCCCGCGTAACCAGCGGTTATAGGACAACTACACCACACACACAGGGAATAGTTAGTCCTGGAAAAGAAAGGAAAGGGCCTCGGATGTAACAGGGACGGACGCCCCGCTCTGTGCCTCCAGCCGGCCCCCTGGGCTCCGGCCCGCGCACCCCTGCGACCCTTCTGGGGGCCGAGCCCTATGCTGGGGACGGAAGGGGCTCTCTGCGGACGCACAGGTCATTGCCGTCCCAGATGTTGGGCCTCAGCATCCCGAGCCCGGGCCGGGGCTGGAAGGAGCCGCGCCGTCGGAGACACCAAGTAAGCAGGGCTTTTAGGGCCGCACCAGCCCCCCGTCTGTGTCTCGGCAGCCGAGCGGGAGATCGTGCGTGACATCAAGGAGAAGCTCTGCTACGTGGCCCTGGACTTTGAGAACGAGATGGCCACGGCGGCATCCTCCTCGTCCCTGGAGAAGAGCTACGAGCTGCCCGACGGGCAGGTGATCACCATCGGCAACGAGCGCTTCCGCTGCCCGGAGACGCTGTTCCAGCCGTCCTTCATCGGTAGGTCCCCGCGTTCCCCCCCACTGATGTCAGCCGCCCACTGATGGTGCTGGGCGCCCGTGGCCGTGAGCAGCCTGGTGGGTGGGGCCCGTGTCAGGCGCTCTTCCAAACCAGGGAAGGGGGGAAGCGTCGCGTTTGGGGAGAACAGGAGGCCAGGGTGGTGTTCTCTCTGGGCGAGCAGGTCCGTGTCCCGTCGCACTCAAAGCACCTGTGACGCGGCGGGGGGGGGGGGGGGGGGGGACGCTGAGCAAGTCAGACGGGGGCGTGAATGGACGGCAGGGCCGTGCCAGGTGCCCGGATGTCGGGAGGCACAGGGGCTGGGGAAGAAGCGCGGGGGCCCCTCCCGCCTTACACTGATCTTGGGCACCCGTGAGCAAGGGGAGGGGGCCCCGGGACGGGGCTGGGTCACGGCCCGCGTGTCCCCTGCAGGCATGGAGTCTGCCGGCATCCACGAGACCACCTACAACAGCATCATGAAGTGTGACATCGATATCAGGAAAGACCTGTACGCCAACAACGTCCTCTCGGGGGGCACCACCATGTACCCCGGCATCGCTGACCGCATGCAGAAGGAGATCACCGCCCTGGCGCCCAGCACCATGAAGATCAAGGTAGGGCTGGGGGCGGGTGCCATGCAGGGCCACCCGCAGCGCCAACGCCTCTTGGGAGCTGTGATGACTCAGTCCTGCTCCCAGGGGAAGCGAGGTTGTGTCGTCCGCGGTTCAGTCTGGGCGCCCTTGTCCTCGAGCTGCCGTCTGGACTGAGGTGCAGCAGAGCGCCCGCCCGTGCCGGTCCCTTGACGCTTTATGGAGACGTCTGTTAGATGCAGGCGTGCGACATGATTCACGGTTGCACGTGTGATGCAGTCGGCACAGCGCGCCCTGATGATTTCTGTCACCTGTCTCTTTTTTTTTTATTTTTTAACTTAATTTAAATATTTTTATATAGATTTATTTATTTATCCATGAGAGACACTGAGAGGCAGAGACACAGGCAGAGGGAGAAGCAGGCTCCATGCGACTCGATCCCGGGACCCCGGGGTCACGGCCTGAGCCCCCCGGGCATCCCTCCATCGCGTTAAGTCCCTTTCCCGTCACAGAACTAGCGCCTCTCCCATCCCGAATAGCACGAGTGATCAGGGAGCCAGACCTACCGCCCAAGAGGCTTAGAGCCACAGCTTCTGTTGCCCTTTTCCACTAACTGGTCACGGCTCGGGGGCCGGGGGCTGCCGGACGGTCGCCGCTCTGTGCGGCCCTGCTGCTGGTGTGGGTGACGGAAGCACAGGACCCCCAACAGCCGCGCCCGGTCCCAGAGCCCCCAGAGCCCCTACACCGTGTGCCGTGAATCCGGCCGAGGGAGCTCAGACATCAGAGTGCCCTTGGAGGCCCGGTGGCCTCTCAGAAGCTGTTGTCACCATGTGATGCCACAAGCCAGGCGGGGACTGCGCCCCGTGCCCCGGGGAGGGACACACACGACCCAGATCACACAGTCCCTGTTATGCACACTCGCTTCCTCTGTGTGCAGACGACACAGCACAGGGAGAGCTGGACCGGGGCCCTCGGCCCGCCCCCAGGCTCTGAACCCCCACACGCTGAGAGGACACTGCCTCCAGAGGTCGGTGTCCCACCCGGACGCCCCCTCCCTCCCTCACCTGCGGGCGAGACCTGCACCCAGCGCTGCACTCAAGACAAGGGGCCCGGGTGGGGTGTGGTGTAGACGCGGTGGCAGCCAGAGCCGCCAGGCCCGCTGCTCCAACCTAGGGTTCTCGAATAAAGTGAACGTGGAACTCAGAGCTCCAAGGAGAGGAGACTCACTAAAAATCTGGGGACCCTGGTGGCTCAGCGGTGGAGCGGCTGCCTCTGGCCCAAGGCATGACCCTGGGGTCCCGGGATCGAGTCCCGCGTCGGGCTCCCCGCAAGGAGCCTGCCTCTCTCTGTGTGTCTCATGAATAAATAAATAACATCTTAAAAATATAAAAATATGGGAAAATTACCCCCAAATGAAAAGTTTGCTTCTAAAGCAGAACAAAACAAAACAATAGCCGGGCGAGGTCCAGGTGTGACTAGGGATCTAACAGGGTGACCCTGTCACTTACTAACCCTTCCCTCAGGCCTTCTATCCCCGTGTAATCAGCTTGAACCCAATGGTCTCTAGAGTTCGAGGCAACCCGTGTAAACGCTTAGCACAGGCCCAGGCACGCAGTAGGTGCGCACCGGTATCAGCTACCTGCGTGGAGAATAAGCGTCCAGGCAGAGCTGGGGGGTGAACAGCAATCAGGCCTTCCCCCGGGGTTCCATAAATACCCGGGCCGGTTGCCCAGGCGTCCACGTTGGTTTCCACCCAAGTGTCTGAGTCGGGAGTAGAACTGGGGCTCGCTTGGTTGCCGCTGTGTTTGGGGGTCACCGCACACAGCTGGGGCCCCTGGCCTGATCCACCGTTCAAGGGACATGAGCACGCCCTGCAGGTCAGGCCGGTGCAGCACGGAAAGCCGGCCAGTGCGGCTCCCCGGGACCCACCCCCATGGGACATGGTGCATCCCAGTGGACTTGAAGCGGTGGGAGAAGCCCTGGGTAGTGGGTGCTCAGGTGCCGCTGTCGGTCTCTGTGGAAAGCGCGTGTCGTGCTGAGTTCCTGGCACAGCATAGGGGGACAGAGCCATCGTCAGGGCTCTGCGGGGGAGGCCGTGCAGGGGGTAAGCGCACCCCAGCGGTGCGGTGTTCAGAGGGGGTCGTGTAAAGCTGCAGAAACAAGCGTGCTCACTGGAGAGTCTCAGCCCTGGGGTTGGGGGCCGAGCTGGGTAGAGTCAGGACAGGGCCGGGGTTGGCTGCCCCCCGCCCGCCATCCCCACGTCCCTGAAACTTGAGTGAGGTCCGGCAGCCTGGCGGGCGGGAGGGGCCGGAACGCAGCCCTGTCCGGCGCACTAACCGTGCTCCTCTGTCGCCCCGGCCCGCAGATCATCGCCCCTCCGGAGCGCAAGTACTCTGTGTGGATCGGCGGCTCCATCCTGGCCTCACTGTCCACCTTCCAGCAGATGTGGATCAGCAAACAGGAGTACGACGAGGCTGGCCCGTCCATCGTGCACCGCAAATGCTTCTAAGATGCTTCCTTGCTCTGTGTCTGGCGCGCGATTGTGAATGTTCTGTGGAATAATGCCTTCCATTCTTTTCCAAATCATTCCCAGCAAAGCTCTGACTTGTTACCTGTGTGTTTTTTTAATAAATCTGCAGGACATTACTGGCTACCTGCAGGCCTGGCCTCTGGCGGCGTGGGGCGCACCTGCTTCTGGAGGTGCAGCCGTGGCTCCCCCTCGTGGTGCCTCCGGGGCGCGCCCACTAGGACGCGGCTCCCTCAGCTAAATGCGGCCGTGCAAAGATCTGAAAGTACACGTGTGTGTGTGTGTGTGTGTGTGTGTGTGTGTGTGTAAACGGGAACGTGGATGGAGGCATATGGACAGGACCGCCTGGGCTGACTCGCCACTTGCCGGCCATGACCTGGCGTCGCTGTCCTGCAGGCTCGGTCCTGGGCCTGGGTGAGCGGAAGCAGTAACTCCGTGTTACACGTACGCAGATGCACGATGACAATATGCACACAAAACAATAAATACACACATTTCCTCCACCTGCGGTGGGGTCGCATCCGACAAACCCAACCTGAGTTAAACCACCGTTTGGTCGACATGCGCTTCAGGCACCTGACCCACCGAACGTGGCGGATCGGGCCCGGCAGCCGGGGGGTGCTCAGCACTCGATAGTGGCCTCCGGGTGGAAAAAGCCCCCTGACTCCAGCCTGTCTTACAGAGCAGAGCGTTGGCGAGCCCATGGCTTACGGAATACTGCGAAGTGAAAGACAGGACGGCTGCGTGGGTCCCAAACGGCGGGACGAGCGTCGGCCGCTGGCCCTGGGGGCCGTGTCCCCACGCAGCCTCGGCAGACAGCCAGGTTCAAACCCAGAGTACAGTCTCTACCGCATGCCCCTTGCTTTCACACCATCATAAAGTCGAAAAATCTTAAGCCATGGTACTGAAAGTAGGACTTTACGTCTTTCAGGAAAACAGATTCTCAAAAAAGCAGGACACGCTGCTGTGAAAGCTCATCGGTTCCTTTCTCCCGATTAACGTCTGTCTGAATAAGTGGCTACAGACACACATCAGAAGGGCCGGGATGGGAAAGCCAACGGGCCCCCCAAGGACCCCTGGCGCCATGACCACACCAGGGCCTTACACGTCCCCTCCCTCATCCGTTCTTCAGAACGATGTGGGCATGCGCTCACCCTGCCCATTGTACGGATGAGGAAACTAAGTGCTCCTGTGACATCATCACATAGTGGAGCCATCACCTTCACTTTCTCTTCTACACACTTGGCCCGAGAGGTCTAAAGGCGCATGGAAACACTTTCTGTACCCGTGAGGGCCTCCTGTGTGTGAGAGTCTCGGGGGGTGGGGAGTCTCTGTCAAACGCAGCGTCTTCCTTCAGAGATTTACCCAAGATATAATGCCTGTTTGGCCCAGAAAATCCAAGCTTTCCGTGGTCTTCTTTGGCTCGGTAGCTTGAGCTAATTAACACCAATTCTAGAACAATGGGGGTTGGCAGGTGCGGGGAACAGGCCCAGCTCTCTATAGGACGCCCTCGTTTTATCCTGAAGTGACCCTACGGAGGTGGTTTTCTTACCCCCTTTTGCCGGGTGGAGTGACTGAGACCGTGGGTGGACCTACCGCTATCCTATCCTACAGGCAGAGAGGGGCCCCTGGACCTTGGTTCCAGGCCCAACTCTAAGCCACTGGGCCAGCGTCCCCAGGCACAGGCCATGCAGGGCAGCTTTGGCGGGGGCTCACTGGAAGCGGGCAGTTCCTGGATCATAGCTGAAGCTTGCTGAGCTAGAGTCCCTGGCGCCGAGGCTGGGCACCCAAGTGTAATCAGATCGCTCGGATGCTCCTTTTGCACGTCAGAGTTTGAGAACCACCGTCCCCTACGGCGACTGAGGGAGATTTCCCAGTTTAGATCTCCGCTTACCAGACGAGGGCTCTCCAGACCTAGTAGGACGGGAGCTGGGGCTTTAGTGCAGATACCCGCGGCCAGGAGGCTTCTGGAACTCAGGCAAAGACCACCGACCGCTGCAAGGTTCACCCAGGTACAACCAATCCACATCGCCAGGGCACTTTGCATCCACCACCAGAGGACACGAGCTCTCGGGTGCAGGATCGAGACCACGGCCAGAGGCGAGCGGGGGAACCAGGACCGTTCAGCAAATGGGCGTCCGTGAAGTGGTCCTTCTGTGTGAGCACGCAGCTTTAGGGCCTGAGTGCTTGGCCCAGTCTTAAGTCAACACCTTTCCCGAGTCTGCAAGACGTCCAGCGCGCTGAAGGGCTGGGCAGGTGGCACAGTCTTGCGGATGAGCCCCTTAGGATTCTCGAGGACACATGACCAGGTGTATAGCTGGCTGCTTCTCGAATCCCCTTTCCTCTCCTAATAATAAGGAACGAGACCCTCAAACCCTTCTGGGACCACAAATAACCCCCATGACAGGCTCACGAGAGCATCTTCCTGGGCTTTGCAACACACAGCGGCCTGGCTGCAGGGAGGGAGGAGGCCGTCGGAGCCAACATGCATGGGCCCACCAGGAGCCTCTGCTGCACCTGTGCTTCTTCAAGGAGACAAGGAGGTGAGGAGGAGGAGCAGGAAGAGGAGGAGGAGGAAGGGGAGGAGGAGGAGGAGAAGGAGGAGGGGAAGGGGGAGGAGGAGGAGGAGGAGAAGCAGGGGGAAGAGGAGGAGAAGGAGAAGGAGGAGGATGAGGAGGAGGAGGGGGAAGGGGAGGAGCAGGAGGAGGAGGAGGAGGAGCAGGAACAGGAGGAGGAGAAGGAGGGGGAAGAGGAGGAGAAGGAGGAGGAGGGGGGGGAAGGGGAGGAGCAGGAGCAGGAGGAGGAGAAGGAGGGGGAAGAGGAGGAGAAGGAGGAAGAGGAGGAGGAGGAGGAGGAGGAGGGGGAAGGGGAGGAGCAGGAGGAGAAGGAGGGGGAAGAGGAGGAGAAGGAGGAAGAGGAGGAGGAGGAGGAGGAGGAGGGAGTGGGGCGGCCGTGGACGTGGCTGCTCCTCATCAGAGCGGGACAACCGGACTCGCGGTCCCGCCATCCCCGGGGACCAGGGTGCCCCAGGGGCTGCACCCAGGGCACCTCCGCAGGGAGGAGAGCACCAGAGCACATGGTCCAGAAAGGGCAGCTGCACCTGCTGTGAGGGCCCCGGGCTGGGGGGGCCCCCTGGGGCAGGGCACCGAGGGAGCCCACAGTGGGGGAACGGGGAGAGCCTGGGAGGGGGACAGGAGGAGCAGCCCCGGGAGGAGGGGGAGGGGAGGCTGGGTGTTGTGGGTGTTGCCCTCCCCCCCGCCCCGCCCCTCCCCCCTCGCCCCTGCCCGGAGCGCACAGCCCCTCGGGAGGTGCGCGGGCCCGCGGAGGCCGCGCAGACGAGCCGGCGGAACTGCGGGACGGGCTGCGGTGACGGACAGCGGGGACAGGCTGCGGGGACGGGGACGGGCTGCGGGGACGGACAGCGGGGACAGGCTGCGGGACGGGCTGCGGGGACGGGGACGGGCTGTGGGGACGGACAGCGGGGACGGGCTGCGGGGACGGGGAGGGGCTGCGGGGACGGACAGCGGGGACAGGTTGCGGGGACGGGGACGGGCTGCGGGGACGGGGACGGGCTGCGGGGACGGACAGCGGGGACAGGCTGCGGGGACGGGCTGCAGGGACGGGCTGCGGGGACGGGCTGCGGGACGGGCAGCGGGGACGAGCAGCAGGGACGGGCTGCAGGGACGGACAGCGGGGACGGACAGCGGGGACAGGCTGCGGGGACGGGCTGTGGGGACGGACAGCGGGGACGGGCTGCGGGACGGGCTGCGGGACGGGCTGCGGGACGGGCAGCGGGGACGGGCTGCGGGGACGGACAGCGGGGACGGGGACGGGCTGCGGGGACGGGGACGGGCTGCGGGGACAGGCTGCGGGGACGGGCTGCGGGGACGGGGACGGGCTGCGTGACCCAGGAGGACGCCGGGCCAGGTCACCGACGGGACGGGCTGCCGTGGCCGAGGGGGCCTCCCCGCCCCGGGCGGGGGCTCAGGGCTGCGGGAAGGCGGGACCGACCTCGGGGCGCGGGCGCACGTGCCCCCGACGGAGCCCCCAGGACCGGGGCGTCGGGAGACCTTTGGGGCGGAGGCGCCAGCTCGCGGGAGCGGAGCAGGGCGGCGGCGGCGGTGGGCGCGCCCGGGTGGGGCCGAGGCCGAGGAGCCGTCCGCACACTGTCCCGCCGCCGCCCCGCGGTCGCTGCCCCGTCGCAGCAGCTCCCGACACGGACCTTCAAGCAGGGAAGGGGCCGCGCTGCCTGGCGGAAAGCCCGAGGACCCCGCGGCCGGCTTGCACCTGCACCTGCACCGCGTCTCGGGGCCGAGCAGCCGCGCGGGCACAGGGCGCGTCTTCTGCTCCGAGTCTCCTCCGTCAGCCCTTCGGTGACGGAGAACCTTAAGCTGCGTCTTCGGGGCAGCGTGTCGGTGCTTCTCCGTGGAGTCACGGCGCAGAACTTCCCACGCCCCACGACTCGGGATTAGGGCACCTCCGGGCCCCGGCGACCGCGAGGTGAGCAGCGCCCGGGCGGCGGAGCGGGTGACCCTGCCTGGCGCAGACGCTGCTCCCCGGAGTCAGAAGGGCCCTGGGCCCAGAAAACGGCCAGGGACGGGCTGCAAGCACGCTCGGTGCGGCGGTCCGCAAGGGGCACCTCCCGGGCCCTTCCCTTGCCCTCTGCGCGGCCCCAGCTACGCCCGGATCCTGGTACCTTCCTCGCTAAATAGTGAAATTCTCTCCCCTGGATTCTCGCCACCATTTCCACTTCTTTAGCTTCTCTCTGATTATTCAAACATACACAGGAATATGGACTTTATGAAATCCTTTTAATTATAAGAACAGTATAAAATTAAAATCATACGGATAAAACATAAATATAAAATATATGGCTTTAAAGACCCCCCCCCCCCAAAAAAAAACCCTTTCTTGATTTTTTTTCTTGGCAACCAGTACCTAGTATGACTTCCTACTGGTGACTGTTGGGAAACTACCTTCTCAGTGGGTAAGCCCGTCAATCCACTTGAAGGCACTTCAGCACCAGATCACGGGGAGGAGAGTAACAGCTTTCATATTCTCACCGACGTGTGATCATGGGCTTTCAGGGCGTGTACAACAGCACTTCCATAAAGCATGACAAACAGATACGGTATTTGCTTGTTGGCACCTGCCTTGTGATGTGGGTGCCTGTACGCCACCCCCCCTCCCAGATTCCACATGTTGAAATCCAGTCCCCAGTGTGACGGACTGTGGAGGTGGGGCCTTTGGGGCAATTGCACCACGAGGGGGGATCCCTGATGGTGGGATGAGTGTCCTTCTCTGGGGAGATGAGCTTTCTCTACCTCATGAGGACGTGGCCATCTGTAAACCCGGCAGCCAGCCCCCACGCAGCCCCCAAACGTGCCGGCCTGACCCTAGGCCTCCAGAACTGTGGAAAACGAGGACCTGTCGTCTCAGCACCCGTGTCTGGTGTTTTGATCAGGGCAACCCACTGGGATATGCCTTCCCTCACTGAGGAGGCTCCTTGGACATGAGTGTGATGAATCTCTGGGACCCCTGACGCAGCCGTCCCCAAGGAGCACAGACCCTAGAAGAGGATGCGCATTCCTTAAAGGAAGGAGACTCTGCTGTCTTTGGAACAGAGAACACAGCAGGTGCCTCTATGAGGAACATGGAGCCGCATGTTCCCTCCCTCCCTCGATCAACGCCAAGCACTCAACGTTTCTCAAGCATCCTCTGGACAGGAAACTTTCTCTCACGACGTGATCCCGTCACAACATGCCAGGCACATGACATCTGCTCTCCACGTTTTGGGATCACCGTGGCTGGTTTCCCAACCATGACCCCAGGCCCGGTCCCCACAGTCGTGATAGTACAGCTTCCGTCGTGACCTGCATGTCCACAGCGTGGAACGAGGTTGGGAGAGGAACGGAACCAGCCACGGGAGCGACAACAGCATCCAGGAGCTGCTGCAGGAGCTGAGAATGACCACGGACGCCCTGCCCTGCTGTCCTGCGAGGGCCAAGGCCCGCGGGGAAGAAGGTGACCCCTGCCTGGCAACCAAGAGAGTCCTTTCCAGAAAAACAGCAGCACCTTCAGCAAATATTTACAAGGTGCTGTGTGGTGCCACTGCACTGCCGCGATACACTACCACCACTGAGTGGTGTAGACGACAGAAACCGGTTTTCTGAAGGCTGGAAGTCTGAGATCAAGGGTCTGGTTTCTTCGGAAGCATCTTGCCTCAGGAGGGGGCGTCCTCTGCCCCTGTCCACCCGGTCGGCCTCTGCGTCTATGTCTTCGTCCCTCTCTCACAGGACACCTGTCACATTGGGTCAGGGCCCGGTGGCCTCCGTTGACCTGAATCACCTCTTTAATCGTCCCACCTCCGATGCTGTCACATTCTGTCCCCCGCGGTCACCACTCCTAGGTTTTTCCTACTCCTCCAATGTGCCAACATAGTACACAAACCTCCTGTTCTTCTGTTTGATCAAAAAATCCATATTTTTTGATCCAGGTAAATGCTTTTATTATCCAGACACCAGTCACGAGTCCCCACCCATGCCTCGATAAAACCTAACGTCGTATTTATGTTCCCTTATTCAGCTTGAAAGTATTTTTCTGTAGTCCCCATGCCCTGCTTCATAGACAGACCCCTTCCACTGCAGGTGCCCCTTTCAAATTAATCTGTTAATCATTTGGGCTGCAAGGTAGGAGCTCCTTCCCTCGCTTCATTTCTTCTCCCTGTCACCCCGACTCTCACGGCAACAGGCCGTACGCTCTTATCTGAGCTTTTTGAATCCTTCTCTCAGGCGTCTCTGCTTTTCGTCTCATCAGGTTAAGGCATCACGTGCTACCCCAGGCGTCTGGCACCTGCTTCCTAAGCAGAGGCTCGCTCTTCTCTGTCCCCTGGGGTCCACCACAGACGCAACTCTGAGCCGGACCTGCCAACACTCAACGCAGGACGTCTCCACTGGCTGCAGCCACGTTTCCTCTCACAGGTGGAAACAGCTCATCTTCGACCGCAGGGAAGGGTGGCAGAAACAGAGGGCCGGGCTCGGAGACCGCCTGGCACTCAGAACTTCTTGTTTAGATCATGTTTTATAGGAACGAGGGGAAAACAAAATTCAGGGAAGCATCAAAAGCTCTGAAGACGTGCGTAGACATTTCTAGGACTAGCAAATACATTGTTTGCAGCATCGTTTATTGTGTGTAATGGAATCGGCGCATTCACAGTTACTGAAGTTCACACCACTGTGATCACCCTGCAGACAGAGCAACCTGAAAGGAAAAACTTCAAAATGCGCAAGAACAATAAATATCAAACGTTCTGATCTAAAATGTATAAATATAAAATATCAGTCATTTCAGGAAACGTCTTATGAAAATCCTGCAACCTCAGGTCCAGGGACCAGTGTCCGGTGCCAATGGTGCTCGTCTTCAGAACACATCACCTTAGATCCAGCATGGTTATTTTTATGTCTTTTATCGACACATGTTTGCAGACCTAGGGAAAAAAAAGAATTGGTTTTACGTCAGAACGTTTAACACGATTCTCTGCAAAAGGGAATATGAATTTCCTAATTTAAAATGTTCCTAATTTTTGAAAATGTTTCCGATCAGAACAAATAAAATTGTGTTCATTCACTTCCAACAAACACACACATACAGAGGTTGCCAAGTAACTGTCATTTTAGGTAGATTCTGACTTTAATGTTTCTCTGATGTTACGGCTGGAGAAGCACCACGCGAGCAGTTAGAAAAGATGTAGTCGGGTGTCCCTCTGGGGCTGAAGGAAGCCAGCCCAGACGTGTGGTCGCAGTTTTCACTGAACTGTTACAGAAACATTAATCTGGCCACACGGAGCAGAAGGATCCATGGGACAGTCATCTCATTTTCTTTCACTGTTTCCTCCCGGGGTCTGAGGAAACTAGCTCGTGAAGCGTCAGGACGATACATAAATGGAAAGGGGGCTCGTGCACGACTGACCGGCTGCAGGGATACTGGCGTTGCACGTGCAGTAACAGGGCAAGAAATCCGGAGTAACTACAAAGACCGATGACCTCTCAGGGTCAGGAAGCTCCGGGCGAAGCAGTGCAGCGTTTTAGGCCGTAGTGCACCCTCCCCGAATCCGTAAGGACAATAAATAAAGGAAGAGGTGATAAGTAAGTGTGACCAACAGCCAGCACAGTGTACTCACGCTGAACAGCCTAGGGTCCTTGGTGTGTGGGTGAAAGCCCTTCTTTTTACAAGTGGAGACCTCAAGCATGCCGGCGTTGGTGAGCCTGAAAATGCCAGTGCTGTTTCCGGGTGCAAACAAAAGGGACAAAGTCAGAGATCGTTGGGCTGCGGGGGGTGGAATCGTAGGCAGGTCCCACGCCCAGCGCAGACCCCCATGCGGGGCTGGGTCCCACGACCCTGAGGTCGTGACCTGAGCTGAAAACGCGACTGGGGCGCTTCACCACCTTAGCCACCTGCGTGCCCTCACAGTGGTCTTTTAAGCCGACTTTACCACAGGGGTGCAGATGGGGGGTTCCCAGGGGCTGACACCAGCTGCAGGCGCCCAATGGGCCTTGGGGTGGGGGCCGCGGACCCAAACTGTCCCGTGAGGCCGGAAAAGAAGCAGGCCCTGTGGGAGGAGACCCCAGGCGGCACCTACAGCTCCTGTTTGTAATCATGCACACACCGTTCAAAGCAGCAGCACAAGCGTGAGTGGCAGCGGCTGCCAGACCTGGGCACAGCCCTCCACCCCGACCCCCTGCGGCGGCTCCTTCCCACCCCTCCTGACGGGTGGGCCCGAGGGGCCTGGGGCTCCAGGGGCAGGTGTCCTGCTGGCCTCGCGCATGCGGGGCCGCAGCCAAGGTTCCACCCGGAGTTGTCTCACTCCTCGGCTCGTAATCTGTCCTTAGCAGTCACTGTCTCCAACCCTGTGGACAGGCTCTGGAGGTCACCAGCTAAGGCTGGGACTCTTCTCAACACCGAAATAACCCCGTTTATACAGCTAGCGGTCACGCTCCCAGGAGCACCGGGCATTCTGCAGAAAGGACCTTAAGTGACATCAAGCCTGCAGAGCTGCAGGTGGGGGCGGCGACCCTGCGTCCCCAGCAGAGAGCCCACGCCCCGCCTGCCGGCACCTGCCGTGGGTTGCCCCCGCCCCCCCGGGCGCGGTCGGCACTTACTCCTTGTGCTTCGGGGAGCAGATGACAGCAATCGCCTCGGGCAGCATGAGCTGGTAGGAGCAGTGGGTGTGCAGGTCCACGCTGGACAAGAAGGCAGTCTGCGTGGGATGCGTCTGCCAACAGGAAAGAGGAGGGCCTTAACGGGTGGTCGTCGCGGCCCAGGCCACACCACCCTGCAAGAAGTCTCCAGGGACTGGCCTGGTCCTTCTTGACCGTCACTCATCAAATCGGACTTTTACAAACGCTTCACGCCCCCATGGAACGACCACGATCGGGGAGGGGAGCCCTGGCTCGTGCCCGTATGCTTCCTGCTTACTAGGGACACCAGGTCGCCACACCAGGAGCCAGGGGAGTCGCCCCAGCACCCCGTCTCCCACAGGGGCCCGGCGCCTTGAGGTCAGTTGCCCATCGTGCTCACACAGCCACTCAGCGGCACAGCTGGGGTTGGAAATCCAGAGGGACTGTCGGCAAACCCACAGCCGCGAGAGGAAGGCCTTTAGCAGGGTTACCACCCCGCACTGTGCGCCATCCGTGGGCCGTCATTCCCTACAAGCAGGAAAGCAGAAGCCTCGGGGCGCCTGGAGACTGTCGGGGCTCATCCCCCCAGCAAGTGCACACTCGGACGGTGACAAGGACGGGGTCTGCATTGGGAAGTGTATCTTCCAGCTTTGGGGCCATAGGCAGACTTGTGCTTCCGAGACACCGATCGGAGGCTCACACGAGTGTGAAACGCACGTGCACCCATCATGAACTTAGAATTCACAGTCAGCCCCAATTACTCTTGAAAAAGGAAAGAGTCCGGTTTAATCAGGAAACCCAGGTCTTGGCAAGCAGTGTCTGGGTCCTGTGCCTGTTGCTCGCTGGCTGTGTGAGGCTGAGAAGGCCACTTAACCCCACATGCCCATTTCCTCGCTGCTCAAGGACAGCGAGGAAATTATTATTTAATTATTATTTCCTCATCAGGTCGCTGCATTAAAATTAAATATGGTCATCCACGTAAAATCCTCAGGACAGTGCCTAACACAGAAAGGAACCAGATCGTCTGCTGCATCTGTCACTGTCTTTGCTGCCGTTATTTTAATATTTTTTTTATAAATTAATTTTTATTGGTGTTCAATTTTCCAACATACAGAATAACACCCAGTGCTCATCCCGTCAAGTGTCCCCCTAAGTGCCCGTCACCCAGTCACCCCCACCCCCTGCCCTCCTCCCCTTCCACCACCCCTAGTTCCTTTCCCAGAGTTAGGAGTCTCTCATGTTCTGTCTCCCTTTCTGATATTTCCCACACATTTCTTCTCCCTTCCTTTATATTCCCTTTCACTATTATTTATATTCCCCAAATGAATGAGAACATACACTGTTTGTCCTTCTCCGATTGACTTACTGCACTCAGCATAATACCCTCCAGTTCCATCCACGTTGAAGCAAATGGTGGGTATTTGTCGTTTCTAATTGCTGAGGAATATTCCATTGTATACATAGACCACATCTTCTTTATCCATTCATCTTTCGAGGGACACCGAGGCTCCTTCCGCAGTTTGGCTATTGTGGACATTGCTGATAGAAACATCGGGGTGCAGGTGTCCCGGCGTTTCATTGCATCTGAGTCTTTGGGGTAAATCCCCAACAGTGCAATTGCTGGGTCGTAGGGCAGGTCTATTTTTAACTCTTTGAGGAACCTCCACACAGTTTTCCAGAGTGGCTGCAGCAGTTCACAGTCCCACCAACAGTGTAAGAGGGTTCCCTTTTCTCCGCATCCTCTCCAACATTTGTGGTTTCTGCCTTGTTAATTTTCCCCATTCTCACTGGTGTGAGGTGGTATCTCATTGTGGTTTTGATTTGTATTTCCCTGATGGCAAGTGATGCAGAGCATTTTCTCATGTGCATGTTGGCCATGTCCATGTCTTCCTCTGTGAGATTTCTCTTGTCTTTTGCCCATTTCGTGATTGGATTGTTTGTTTCTTTGGTGTTGAGTTTAATAAGTTCTTTATAGATCTTGGATACTAGCCCTTTATCTGATACGTCATTTGCAAATACCTTCTCCCAATCTGTAGGTTGTCTTTTAGTTTTGTTGACTGTACCCTTTGCTGTGCAAAAGCTTCTTATCTTGATGAAGTCCCAATAGTTCATTTTTGCTTTTGTTTCTTTTGCCTTTGTGGATGTATCTTGCAAGAAGTTACTGTGGCCAAGTTCAAAGGGTGTTGCCTGTGTTCTCCTCTAGGATTTTGATGGAATCTTGTCTCACATTTAGATCTCTCATCCATTTTGAGTTTATCTTTGTGTATGGTGAAAGAGAGTGGTCTAGTTTCATTCTTCTGCATGTGGATGTCCAATTTTCCCAGCACCATTTATTGAAGAGACTGTCTTTCTTCCAATGGATAGTCTTTCCTCCTTTATCGAATATTAGATGACCATACATTTCAGGGTCCACTTCTGGGTTCTCTATTCTGTTCCATTGATCTATGTGTCTGTCTTTGTGCCTGTACCACACTGTCTTGATGACCACAGCTTTGTAGTACAACCTGAAATCTGGCATTGTGATGCCCCCAGCTATGGTTTTCTTTTTTAAAATTCCCCTGGCTATTCGGGGTCTTTTCTGATTCCATACAGATCTTAAAATAATTTGTTCTAACTCTCTGAAGAAAGTCCATGGTATTTTGATAGGGGTTGCATTAAACGTGTAAATTGCCCTGGGTAACATTGACATTTTCACAGTATTAATTCTGCCAATCCATGAGCATGGAATATTTTTCCATCTCTTTGTGTCTTCCTCAATTTCTTTCAGAAGTGTTCTGTAGTTTTTAGGGTATAGATCCTTTACCTCTTTGGTTAGGTTTATTCCCAGGTATCTTATGCTTTTGGGTGCAATTGTAAATGGGATTGACTCCTTAGTTTCTCTTTCTTCAGTCTCATTGTTAGTGTATAGAAATGCCATTGATTTCTGGGCATTGATTTTGTATCCTGCCACGCTACCAAATTGCTGTATGAGTTCTAGCAATCTTGGGGTGGAGGCTTTTGGGTTTTCTATGTAGAGTATCATGTCATCGGCGAAGAGGGAGAGTTTGACTTCTTCTTTGCCAATTTGAATGCCTTTAATGTCTTTTTGTTGTCTGATTGCTGAGGCGAGGACTTCCAGAACTATGTTGAACAGCAGTGGTGAGAGTGGACATCCCTGTCTTGTTCCTGATCTTAGGGGAAAGGCTCCCAGTACTTCCCCATTGAGAATGATATTTGCTGTGGGCTTTTCGTAAATGGCTTTTAAGATGTCGAGGAAAGCTCCCTAGAGGGAGCTGTTGGAGCCCAACACTCTGAAGGGTTTTGATCAGGAATGGATGCTGTATTTTGTCAAATGCTTTCTCTGCATCTAATGAGAGGATCATATGGTTCTTGGTTTTTCTCTTGCTGATATGATGAATCACATTGATGGTTTTACGAGTGTTGAACCAGCCTTGTGTCCCGGGGATAAATCCTACTTGGTCGTGGTGAATAATTTTCTTAATGTGTTGTTGGATCCTATTGGCTAGTATCTTGTTGAGAATTTTTGCATCCATGTTCATCAGGGATATTGGTCTGTAATTCTCCTTTTTGGTGGGGTCTTTGTCTGGTTTTGGAATTAAGGTGATGCTGGCCTCATAGAACGAATTTGGAAGTACTCCATCTCTTTCTATCTTTCCAAACACCTTTAGTAGAATAGGTATGATTTCTTCTTTAAACGTTTGATAGAATTCCCCTGGGAAGCCATCTGGCCCTGGACTCTTGTGTCTTGGGAGGTTTTTGATGACTGCTTCAATTTCCTCCCTGGTTACTGGCCTGTTCAGGTTTTCTATTTCTTCCTGCTCCAGTTTTGGTAGTTTGTGGCTTTCCAGGAATGCGTCCATTTCTTCTAGATTTCTTAATTTATTGGCGTAGAGCTGTTCATAATATGTTTTTAAAATCGTTTGTATTTCCTTGGTGTTGGTAGTGATCTCTCCTTTGTCATTCATGATTTTATTAATTTGAGTCTTCTCTCTTCTTTTTAATAAGGCTGGCTAATGGTTTATCTATCTTATTAATTCTTTCAAAGAACCAACTCCTGGTTCTGTTAATCTGTTCCACAGTTCTTTTGGTCTCGATTTCGTTGAGTTCTGCTCGAATTTTAATTAACTCTCTTCTTCTGCTGGGCGTGGGGTCCATTTGCTGCTTTTACTCTAGCTCCTTTATGTGTAAGGTGAGCTTTTGTATTTGAGTTCTTTCCAGGTTTTGAATGGATGCTTGTATGGCGATGTATTTCCCCCTCAGGACTGCTTTTGCTGCATCCCAAAGATTTTGAACAGTTGTATCTTCATTCTCATTAGTTTCCATGAATCTTTTTAATTCTTCCTTAATTTCCTGGTTGACCTTTTCATCTTTTAGTAGGATGGTCCTTAACCTCCACGTGTTTGTGGTCCTTCCAAATTTCTTGTTGTGATTAAGTTCTAATTTCAAGGCATTATGGTCTGAGAATATACAGGGGACTATCCCGATCTTTTGGTATCGGTTCAGACCCGATTTGTGACCCAGTATGTGGTCTATTCTGGAGAAAGTTCCATGTGCACTTGAGAATAATGTGTATTCAGTTGAGTCTGGATGTAAAGTTCTGTAGATATCTGTGAAATCCATCTGGTCCAGTGTATCATTTAAAGCTCTCGTTTCTTTGGAGATGTTGTGCTTAGAAGACCCATCGAGGGTAGAAAGAGCTAGAATGAAGTCACCAAGTATAAGTCTATTATTATCTAAGTATTTCTTCAGTTTGGTTATTAATTGGTTTAAATATTTGGCAGCTCCCACATTCGGGGCATATATATTAAGGACTGTTAAGTCCTCTTGTTGGATAGATCCTTTGAGTATGAGATAGTGTCCCTCTTCATCTCTCACTATAGTCTTCGGGGTAACTTTTAATTTATCTGATATAAGGATGGCTACCCCTGCTTTCTTTTGAGGACCATTTGAATGGTAAATGGTTCTCCAACCTTTTATTTTCAGGCTATAGGTGTCCTTCTGTCTAAAATGAGTCTCCTGTAGACAGCAAATAGATGGGTCCTGCTTTTTTATCCAGTCTGAAACCCTGCGCCTTTTGATGGGTTCATTAAGCCCGTTCACGTTCAGAGTTACTATTGACAGATATGAGTTTAGTGTCATCATCATATCTATTCAGTCCTTGTTTTTGTGGATTGTTCCGCTGAACTTCTTCTTAAAGGGGAATTTTAAGAGTCCCCCTTAAAATTTCTTGCAGAGCTGGTTTGGAGGTTACATATTCTTTCAGTTCCTGCCTGTCTTGGAAGCTCTTTATCTCTCCTTCCATTCTGAATGAGTCTTGCCGGATAAAGTATTCTTGGCTGCATGTTCTTCTCATTTAGGACCCTGAATATATCCTACAGCTCTTTCTGGCCTGCCAGGTCTCTGTGGAGAGGTCTGCTGTTACCCTAATACTCCTCCCCATAAAAGTCAGGGACTTTTTGTCTCTTGCTGCTTTAAGGGTCTTCTCCTTATCTTTGGAATTTGCAAACTTCTCTATTAGATGTCAAGGTGTTGAACGGTTTTTGTTGATTTTAGGGGGGTGGATCTCTCTGTCTCCTGGATCTGAATGCCTGTTTCCCTTCCCAGATTAGGAAGTTTTCAGCTAAGATTTGTTCAAATACATATTCTGGCCCTCTGTCCATTTCGGCGCCCTCGGGAACCCCAATTAAACGTAGGTTTTTCTTCCTCAGGCTGTCGTTTATTTCCCTTAATCTGTCTTCATGGTCTCTTAATTGTCTGTCTCTTTTTTCCTCAGTTTCCCTCTTTGCTATCAACTTGTCTTCTATGTCAGTCACTCGTTCTTCCACCTCGTTAACCCTCGTCGTTAGGACTTCTAGTCTGGATTGCATCTCATTCGATTGATTTTTAATTTCTGCCCGATTGGATCTAAATTCTGCAGTCACGAAGTCTCTTGAGTCCTTTATGCTTTTTTCTAGAGCCACCAGTAGCTGTATAATAGTGCTTCTGAATTGGCTTTCTGACACTGAATTGTAATCCAGATTTTGTAACTCTGTGGGAGAGAGGGCTGTTTCTGATTCTTTATTTTGAGGTGAGGTTTTCCTTCTAGTCATTTTGCTCAGTGCAGAGTGGCCAAAAACAAGTTGTATTGGGAAAAGGAGAAAAAGAGAGAGAGAGAAGGAAAGAAAAGAGAAAAAGAAAAAAGAGAAAAAAGGAAAAACGAGAAGAAAAAGAGAAAGAAAAAGAAAGGAAGGTGAAAAAAAGGGGGGTGGGGGAAGCAATCTGAAATCAAAAAGAAAGAAAGAAAAAAAACACAAAACAAAACAAACAAACAAAAAAAAACACGGAGTATCTTCTGATCCTGTATACTTTAAGTCCCTTGACTTCCCCTGGAACTTGTCCGTCTAGCTGGTCTTCTGGAGGAGGGACCTGCTGTGCTGATTCTCAGGTGTTAGCACTTGGGGGAGCTGCTCTGCCCCTACCTGGTGCAGGGCTCAGTGGGGGTTGTTCACCCCGTGAGGCCCCAGGAGGAACAACCGCAGTGGCGGGGCCAGCTCTGCAGCCCTGGAGTCAGCCTCCGCAGTAGCTCCGGGGCTCTCCGTCTGCAGGGCCTGGATGCTCCGGGCGGGGCCGCTGATCTGCTCAGCTCGGGGCAGGAGCGTCCTTGCTGTCCTGGGCCCTCCCGGCCTCTGCCTGTCCCAGGGGAGGCCGGATCCTGGGCTGTGTCCCGGCGCCCTGTGCTCTGGGGCCTGCGCTGTTGGTTTCGCGCTCCCGCCCTGCAGCCCCCTCCGCGGAGCCGCCGCCCGAGCCCCTCCGAGCTGCTCCGGGTCCCGCCATGCAAGCTGCAGCCCTTAGGTAGCTCGGGGCATCTCTCAGGGCACAGGTGCCTGTTAGTGTCCCCGGGAGCCCGAGGGCATCCCCGCCCTCCTGAGTCCTGCTACAACTCCCTGCGGGCCCCGTTCCGCCCAGGAAGGTTGGTGCAGCTCCTGCTCCTCCGGGACGGGGTTCTCCTGTCCTGGGGACACTCGCCCCGGCCTCAGCCCGGCTCCTCACGGGGCCCCTCCCCCTTGGAGGCCTTTTGTGTCTTTATTTCTTTTTCCCCGTCTTCCTACCTTGAGAGAAGCGCGAACTCTTCTCACTGTAGCATTCCAGCTGGTCTCTCTTTAAATCTCAGGCCGAATTCGTAGATTTTCAGGATGATTTGAAGGTTATCTAGGTAATTTGGTGGGGACAGGTGACTTGGGTACCCTACTCTTCTGCCGTCTTGCCCCTCCTCCCGTTATTTTAATATTGTCATTTTTATGGAGGCAGGCGGTCAGGGAGAAGGAGGGGGTCTCAAGCAGACTCCCCGCTGAGTGCAGTCCCACGCAGGGCCCGATCGCAAGACTCGAGATCGTGACCTGAGTCAGAACCAAGGGTTTGCGGCTTAACCGGCTGAGCCGCCCGGCGCCCAGCATCGCCATCGCCAACTACAGGGTGTGGAGCCGTAAGACAGCTTCGTGCCTTACGCTTAGCGACGGCCTGCTGGGGGAACGCGAGCTCTTACCACTCACTGGACTTAAGAGATTTAGGAGAACGAAGGGAAGAGGTGTTGACATCTATTTACGGATGAGAAGTGTTCTGCGGGGAAGGAGTATCTGGTGCTCTTGGTCTACAAAGACACAGGCCAACTGAGGACCGGGATTATCCCACCTTTTCTAACCCAGAGCATTCGTGAGGCTGTGAGGACGAGGTTCTGCCCGCCTGCTGACCTGTGCAAACCTGCTGTCACCACGTGGAGCCATCAATGCCATCGGCGGGGAGGGGGGGTGTTGTACAAACTGCGCAGAGGTCTCCAGAGCTCCGGGCGGCAGCAAGTGACTGTCGGACATACACAGTGCTCAGCGGCCCCGGGGCTCACAGACTGAATGCGCGCGGCGCATGCCCGAGCCCCTCCTTTCTGCCAGGAGCAGTCACATGCACCCCAGAAAAAGCGCTCCTCCATGGAGAGCGATGCAGCCGCTACCCCCACGGATAGAAGGACCAAGGCATGGCCGTGCCCCGGACACTGATGGCCGCAGATGCCACTGGCTGCGATGGCGGGCCGGGCTCTGAGCGGGTCACCCCACGCGTTATCTCATTTGACTGTGCTGAGGAAAGTGCTGTGTTTACCTAGGAATCATGCCACGGAATTCACGGACTCCTCTCCTCTAACACAGGCCGGGGTAAGCTGGTTACCGTGGCGGCTGTTCCGCGGACGGTGACACGGATGCGCGGATTGCTTACCTAACGGGCCCACGTTCCTGTAATGAATTCTGAGCAGAGCTAAGATCTGAACGCGGGTGTTTTCATTCATAAGCCCTTTCGGGGCACCTGGGGGGCTCTGTGGCTGAGCGTCTGCCTTCAGCTCAGGGTGTGACCCTGGGGGCCCAGGATCGAGTCCCACATCGGGCTCCCCGCAGGGAGACTGCTTCTGCCTCTGCCTGGGTCTCTGCCTCTCTCTGGGTCTCTCATGAATGAATAAATCTTTAAAAAAAAAATTCATAAGCCCTTTCTCACGCCTACGATGGCCTGGTAGGTGCTGGAACCCAGGATTGCTCCACCATGGCTGTTTACACAGTGGTACCTTCCTCCCTGGCCCGCGGGGGAGAAGCAGAAGGATGCATGGCCCCTGTTTGGTATATAAAAATATCTGCTTAAAAAAAACTTTTTCTGGGGCACCTGGGAGGCTCCGTGGGGGGAGCGTCTGCCTTCAGCTCAGGTCGTGATCTCAGGTCCTGAGATCGAGTCCCGCATGGGCTCCCTGCCGCGTGGGGAGACTGCTCCTCCCTCTGCCTCTCTTTCTCATGAATAAATTAATAAAATACCAAAAAAAATGTTTTGGAAGTTCTCTTAGAACAACGCACTGTTGGCCCACGGTAAAGAGAAAGAGAATATCAAAGAGTGTCTCATCAAGTCCATTAAAAACCTGACATGGTCCCCGTCAGGCCACATAAAATCATTGAAGGGGGTCACCCAATTTCCAACTGTTTCTCTGTCTCGACACTGGACGGTGAGGGAAAAGAGCAGAGCAGAGCGCTGCCCAATCGGACTCGGCAGCAGACCCGGCCCGACGCCGTGGGGACACTCATGGCACTTGAAACAACCAGAAAGAAGAAACGATTCCAAGGAAGCTCCATTTCCTCGAGGAGGAACGCAGCCCCCGCCCCCCCACACCTGCGGAAAAGACACCGAACCCCGAGGCCCCACGTACATGGATCCAGCCCAGCGTGAGGAGGCCGTGTTGGTCCTGCACACTGAATAGTTCCTCCACGTTCTCCACGTCGCAGTAGTCCGGCCCCGCGGACTGCTTTGGCACGATCACATGCGTGATGGTGAATTCATTGTGCGTCTGAAAAACAAGTAGCGAAAAGAATAACCAGCATCTGAGAGAGAAAAATGGCAAGACCCCACAGGCTGAGCTGGAAGCAGGGCGCTTCGCGGTGAGACGAGAGACGACCCGCCGCCCGCAGCCCCCCGCCGTGGACCCTGAGAATCAGCCTCACATGTCACAGTGGCTAACCTGCCAGAAGTCCGGGGGCCGTTCTCGGGGGCCCGTAACCTATTCTCACGATGGAAAACGTAGACAGGAGTGAGCGTCCCAGGCTGGTCCGTGAGAGGTCAGTCAACAAACAATGTCTTGATATGTTACGTTTGCGATGGAAAAACTCAGAGATCACAACAAAACAGCAGATGCATTGGAGGGGGGATGCTATGGGGAGTCCGTGGCTGTGCTGGGGGCACTCTGCGGTGTGCGGGGGTCGAAGGTCTCGTTCATATGTGACTGTACGTAACTTCACATCCTTCCCCAAATCTCTTCTGCTACTGGGTGGACTCACAGGGACTTAGTTCTCCACCATTAAGGTAATGTTTTGGGTTTGCATTTAGAGAAAAAGGAAAGCCCCCACATTACTGCCTTCAGGGGAAGGGGCGGCGGGGGCTCAGGCGGGGGTGCTCATGCTGGGCGGGCTATCCACCCCCGCACCACCTTCCCTCGGGGCCGGGGCTCTCCTGCAGACGGGGTGCGCGTCCTGCGGCCTCCACTGCGGCTCTCCCCTCCACACTTGTCACCCTGTCGTGGCTGACTTTATGCCTTCCGGCCCGAGTGAACGGCCCATCTCGGGATCGCCCCAACGTCCCAGAGGAGAGCCGCGCCCAGTCCCCAGTGGCCGGGCCATCCTGTCCTCCCACGAGCAGGCCAGCCCCGCCGACAGGAGGCACCCGGCTGCTCCTTCAGAGGCGCCCCTGGGGCACCGCAGGGCCGAGGCCACGGCCACGTGAGGCTACGGCTGCCGACAGCTGCTTTGGGCGCAGCTGTGTGATGGAGGGAGTGGCGAGCGGACAGCGATGCACCATCAAGCCAACCAGGTAGGACCCATGTCTTGAGGGAGCAACCACCGCACGCCGCTGGGGAGGTGAACCAGGTGGCGGTGAGGATGCAGCAGGTGTGCAGCTGCTGTCACCCCGTCTCCTGGAGGACCAGGGAGGAGCGGGAGTGCGGCAGGGAGGACGTGTGCTCAGTGAAACGGTCGGTTAAGCCACAGTTCCCCGGATCAGTGTTTAGGCGGAAAACGTGCCCGGACCCAAGTGACTCCACGAAGGGCACTTCCCACAAGACATGACTCGCCTTCCTTGCAGGTGCAGATCCAATGTGTCTTCTGTTGCTTGTCCTTCTATATTCACATTATCTTTCATCACATATTCAGATAAAATTCTCCGTAACGTAAATAGGGCCTGTGCTGAGAGGTCAGCTGGCCGAAACTACCGCCTGAAACTAAGGAAAACAGCCAAACCCTGGTCTTACTCCGCGTGTTTCTGCGAAAGGAAGGCCAGACAACGCCTGCAGAGTTAACGACGTGACTGTCCATCACAGGGACAGCTGCGGCGGGGATGTGGTCTAGGGAATCCGAAGACCTGACGTCCATCATTGTTCTTTATTTTAGAGATTGTATTTACTTATTTTAGAGAGAGCGCGCGAGTGAGCAGGGTGCAGGACAGAGGCAGAGGGAGAGACCCTAAGTAGACTCCCTGCTGGATCCCATGACCTTGACATCATGACCTGAGCTGAAACCAAGACTCGGACGCTCAACGGGCTGCACCACGCAGGCGCCCCGGGTCCCTCATTTTTCTAGACCGAGACTTAATACGCGGCTTGATGCATTTACGACTGGCTTCTGTGTCCCGTGTCCTGGAAGCGTCAGTCTGTTAGCGACAACAGCTGTCAGTGGACTACGTCGGCCACGTCGTCATGTGTGCGGCCCTCGGGGTGATTCTACCCTGCTGTGCTCGTCACCCGTCAGTGGCGCCCCCGCGTGTGTGCTGGGCAGGGGGACAGGAACACAGGCCGTACCAGTTTTCCACAGAGAATTCCACAGGTTTCTATTCCTCTCACTGTATTAGATTCCGCCAGCAGCAGAAATTTGTGGCAAAGGTCTCTTGGTAAAACTACACGCCGCAGGCCTTCAACCACTAAGTCTACGAGAGAGCAAAGGCAGAAAGAGCTAAAGACACGTTCCCGCGTCCCGGCCACCAGAGCTGCGTCAGCGCGACCGGGCCAAGAGAAATACAGGGACGTGGCGTCCCGGGCGGGCGCTCCCTGTACTTCCGCAGCCCGAGAGGCGAGCTCAGCGAGGACGGCGGGGCCCGGGCATGACCACGCGGGTGGCTCAAGCCGGACCCACTCTGCCCCTGCGGGGCAGCTGCAGGGGCCACAGACAGCGGCACAGACCTCGGGCCGCGGCGGACGTTCCCCGCTCGGCTCCCCTGTGACCCTGCGTCTCCGCGGACGCCGGGGTCGGTACTAGGGGCGCTGATCTTAGCAGCGATTAGCAGGAGGGGAACGCGTTAAGCGGCTGCCTCTCCTGACTCCTCAGGTGACCGGAAGCAAACGCCATCCGGCCGCGTCTCGGGTGGGGCGGCCACTGCTGGGCTCTGGGAAGGGGGGCGAAGCCGGGCCCCCGCAGGCCACCTGCCGGCCACAGCCCCCGCGCACGGCAGCCTGGGCACTGGCTTTGCGGGTTTAAGCGAAGGTCATGCAACCTGCCCAGCACCTTGCCAGCGGGTGTTCGCCTCTAACGCTCCCGCGGCTCGGGGTTGAACACGGGCCAGAAACTGAAGGCTTGCAATGCCCCTCCCTCCTCCCCCGTCTCTGTACCAGACACTGCAGGCCGCGACCCGAGGGCTGCGCCAAGGGGCAACGACACCGCTGCGCGCTCGGGTCCCAGGAGGGGCCGCCCGCGGATGGTCACTTACTCTGCACGGCGCTCAGGGTGGCGGCGGGCTTCAGGGCCCGGGTCACAGGTGGAGAGTGGCCAGCACAGCTGGTGGCGCGGCTGGGAGCGGGCAGGTCTGCGAAGGCACCGAGCAGGGACTCGTCGTGCTGCGCAGAGAAGCAGGACACAGCGCCCCCGTCGATCTGCTCCGGCGGCGCCGGGCCTTCCTGGCTCCGCATCTGGCCCCGAGCTAATTCTTGCTTCTTGAGCTGGTCCTCGAAGAAAAGGAACTGCTCCGATTCCAGCTGCTGCTGCCGCATCTGGGCCACCCGCTTCCTTTCGGCCTCGATCAGGCTTTGATGCTCCAGTTGTTTGAGGATTTCGGCCTTATACTTGTTCTGGAAAACGCAGTTGCCGAACAAGAGTTAGTTTCCAAGGCAACGCCACCAAACTGGGACCAGCCGGTTCCAGGCTGGCAGCGGAGAGGCAGACGCTGCGATGTGCCCGTGGGGACGCGAGCGTCACGGCCAACGCCGTCCGCCTGCTCAGGGCAGCAGGCCAGGCCGCCCAGATCCCCGAGCCGCGGCCGCCCAGCCCTCCGCTCCCCAGGGCTCCCAAGGACATCACGGGGTCCAAACCCCTCCAGGCAGTATCTGGTCAGAGACTAGGAATCTTCAATTAGCTCCTCAGGTGGTTCTGATGAAAACTAGCTTGAGGCGGGCAGGCACCCCCGCGCAGCACCTGGCGGCCCCGAGCCACTGCAGTCTGGTCGGAAGGGCTGGGCCCGACTCAGCAGGTGCAGGGGTCCAACAAGCCCCGGGGGACGCCTGCCGCCCAGGCTGTGCTCCGTCTCTGCGAGACGCCTCCCGAGGGAGCCCCGGGGATCCTGCCGGCCACTGTGACACACGGGCAGCATTAGGGCTGGCCAGGCCCTCCTGCCCAGGACCCTGCAGGGACGACCTTGCGCTCGCCAGCGTGAAGGGGGACCGGCCCGGGCCCTTCTCTCTGCGCGGTCGCCTTGCCTAAGCCTCCGAGAACATCCTCCTCTCTTCACGGGGCAAGTCGACCCAAGTCCTCACCCTCCACACCCGAGGGACGCCCTCTCTGCCCTGCGGCCGAGCCCTGCACTCCCAGCTGACTCGCAGCGATGCTCCCGGGCCGTGTTCACAGTTCATGACACTGAGCCAAGGTGACAGCACGAGTGACAAGTCCAAAGCACACAAGCGTGCAATGGAACGAAAAGCAGAGCCACCTACACAACGATGGCAAACACGGGAGGAGCTCAAGCATTAAACTGGAGGTCCTAGAGACGGGCCGATGGCTTCTCCAAGGCCTCTCAACCCGAGACCTCACTGTCGCTGTCCCTCTTTCTGTGGTGACGACCCAGAAGCCACCAGCCATTGGTGCTACGACCACATCTCATACGGTCAGCGGTTATTCCCTCTCAAGGCAACCTTGGCATTTCCAAGGCCAAAATAATAAGATGCATTGGAAACCACCTCCCGTTCCCCTGCCTCTGCCGCCTCCAGTCACCACCAAAGAGCGGCCGCCCACCCCACGGTCCCAGCGGCAAGAGTTGGTCAAAGGCTCCATTTAAATCACTGTAGGAAATTTATTTTCTAATGCACCACATGATCAGATATTGCAGGGAAATGAAATTACGCCATGTTTGGTGCAAGCGCTTAACCTGCACGTCGACATGAATTTTTTATTGCTCTTACATCACTGCGTCTTTAATTTTTAATTTAAATGCACACGACACTTGCAAAACTCACATGAAAATGAAATTCAAAAAATATTCGCACAGAAAACAGTCACGAAACAATTATACCAGTTGAACTTACTTTGCTTTGCAAATATTCTTGGTACTCTACGTTATATTTCTTTAAAAGGTCCTTTTTCAATTCATCTGTCCTCGGGAATGCAATCTCCTTCAGTTTCTTTTAAAAATATATGTACACACATTGGTTAGCAGGATCCTCGGTACAGTCTCTCAGGTCATCAGCTGAGAAAGAAAAACAGCTGGCACGTGCATTAGACATCGGGACACGAGTAACCGGAGGTGATGGTGGGAACAGAGCCCGTCTGCCGTGGCTCCGGCACACGACCCAGGAGAGGCCGGGGAGAGCGGCGCCCCTTCTCCCCTTCTGCGAGGCCAGCAGGCAGTCCGCGTGGCACCTGTCCCCGGGTAGTGGGTCTGTGGCCGCACACTCACGGTGTACGGTCAGCGGGGCACCAGGAGGGACAGAGGTGCCCCGGGGGCCGGGCCGCCAGGCTCGTCCGTGAGGAGGCACGGATGCCCCTGAGGATCCACATACCCCGGGCCGCTTCCCAGGTCCCCTCAATCGACAGGCTTAGGGGAAGGGCGGGGGATCCGGATCCCAAACGCCTTCTCCGAGAAAATCGGATTCATCCAAGCACCACCCTCCTTCTCAGGAGGGAACGGAGGCCCACGGAGACGCGAGGTCCTGCGCAGCAGCGACTGCCTTTACCATCAGGATCCAAGTCCTCTGACTCTGGCCAGGCTCTTCTGCTAACACTTCCCTTCTCTTAATCTTTCGTCACCTGCCCGCCCCCCTTCACTCCACAAGCATGAACCATGCGCTTTGGGAGAGCTTTATCCTATGGGCAAAAATAAGAATAAAACTAACTGAGAGCAGGAGAGTCGGCTTGGGGGCCCCTGTGGGCTTGAACGAACGAGGGAACTCAGTGGAAATGCTACACGAGGCCTGGCGATGGGTGGCCCTTCAGAAAAGCATCTACCGTTTGACAGAATCTGAGCTCCTGCCAGCAGCCCCAGGCCGGACATGCTGGTGAGAGCCTGTCTCCCACTACCTGTAGGCCACGTGTCGTTGGGCGCTAAGATTTCGTGCTGTGACGGGCTTTGCGCCCACTGTCTTACCCCGTGTAAGAGCGACCCAAACTAAAGACAGACAGGTGGGAAACATTTTTAAAATATTATTTAAAAGGCTATAGTCTCAGCTAAAAATACCTGAAGCTCCATCAGTGGCCAATGTGGACGGTGAATACGTAACTTTTCAACTACCATCTTCCTTCTCCTTGAGACCTTTAGGCCACCCCTCAAATACTTAATCCGCCTTCGGCCAGTCCCCCACGGGACCTTCATAACACCCTGCTTTTGGGAGTTCTATGGGACAAGAACTAGAACTTCGGGGCCGCCTTAATAATCAACACCGATTTTCAAACCGTTTTTGGGCTCAGGACCGTATGGAAGAGTCCACCCCAGCCACAGTGACTGTCAGACAGATCTGGGGCCTGGGACCACCTTCCTCGCCGCCTCTGGGGAGAACAGCCAGTGATTCCTTCTTCACGCCACAAAGCCACTGAGCACATTCTTGATTTTTTCTTTTCTCTCTCCCCCAACCCCGTCCAGGATTCAATCAGACATCCCATGCTGGCTCCGTTCAGTGATTAAAGGCCCAGGAAGAAATCGAAACATCTTGGCTAATGGAATGAATTTTCTGTGCTCGAACTCCCCAGAGGATGGGAGGAAGGAGGGGAGGAAGAGGAGGGGGAGTAGGAGGAGGAGGAGGAGGAGGAGGAGGAGGAGGAGGAGGAGATCAATAAGGGAGCCTCGTGCAGCATTTGATCCCCCGGGGGAGCATCAACCCCACCTACCTTCATAATATCCTGCTTCTCAGGGATCGAACATTCCTGGTAATCTCGATGGCTGGGAAGCTTTTCCACGAACAAGCTACACAAAGAGAACAAATCCTCAGCATTATGTGGGGGGAAAAGCTCCATGATGGGCGCCTCAGGGGGCTCAGCGGTGGGGGGTCTGCCTTCAGCCGAGGGCGTGACCCCGGGGTCCTGAGATCGAGTCCCACATTGGGCTCCTGCATGGAGCCTGCCTCTCCGTCTGCCTGGGTCTCTGCCTGTCTCTCATGAATAAATAAATAATACTTTAAAAAAAAAGAAAAGAGCTCAATGATAGTTTAATTTTTTTTGTTTTTAGGGTTTTTTTTTTTAGACTTCATTTATTTTAAGAGGGGGACTGCTCATGAGCAAGGGGAAGGGCCGGGGAGCGAGGAGGGAGAGAAGCAGACTCCCTGCTGAGCACGGAGCCCTCGAACTCACAACCCTGAGGTCATGATCTGCGCCTAAATCAAGAGTCCGACACTCAACTGACTGAGCCGCCAGGCATCCCATCCGTGACAGTTTCTAACAGAATGACACTCCTTTTCAAAAAGAACATCCTTGACTCATTACTGTTTCACCTACATTCGTTCCATCAGCCTTTCCACCAAGGGCCGGGGTGGGTGTGATCTTGGTGTCACAGGGGGGCAAGCTCAGCGGATGAAGCGCTAAGAGGGTCAGGATGGTCCCCACGCCCTGGCCCTTGTCAGGTCCTGGGCACCCCCCTGATGCCCCCAAGAGCACCCCGCGCACGTGTGCCGCTGGCAACACAGAGGATTTGTAGAAATGTCAAGAGTCGGGAAGACCAAGGTCATCTGTCCTCACCACTGAAAAAGACTTGGACCCCTGATGAAGCAGGAGCGGCCTGGGGTCTGTGTCGGATCCTTAACGGGAAGCCCACTAAGGGATGCGATGGCCAGAGTCCCTAGTGGATTACGAGGTGCTAATTAGGAGCCCACTACTTTTCAAGGAACAAAGGACAGCAGAGGTAAAGGGAAATCCTTAGAGCAGACCACATGGATCACATCCCCGTGAAATGAAGATTTGCATCCCCAGGTGCAGGGATTCTGGGGTTTGGTCCTTACTGAGCAGCCCTAACCCGTAGAAGAGCGTCCAGCCCACAATCTGCGCTCAGTAGACATCTGTTCAGGGCCTGAGGAGTCCTTCCTTGATGGATCACGATGGGCCGCGGACGCCATCTCTGCTCAACTAATGGGGATGCCTCTGTCACCGGTGTCCTCTTGCTTAGATCCCCCGGGAACATGTTCAAAAACGCCAGCAGAAGGGAACCAGACCCGGGCAATCAGTCACTTAGGGCTCAGAAACTCAGGTTCTTGGAAATGCGTATCATCAGGGATGCCCAACTGCTTCCCATTTCACACAACCTGTGGGCTCCCTAGAAGCCAGGGGTTGCCCAGGCAGGCGAGCGCTGCCAACCATCCCCCTCTGTGTGTTCTCAGGCGAAGTGAGGCAGAGACCTAGGCAGACGGGAAGCAGGCTCCGGGGGCCCGACGCAGGATTCAATCCCGGGACCCGGGGGTCATGGCTGGAGCCCAAGGCAGACGGGGAAGCAGGCTCCCTGGGGGGGCCTGACGTGGGACTCAATCCTGGGACCCGGGGGTCATGGCTGGAGCTCAAGACAGATGCTCAACCGCTGAGCCCAACACCAACCCCCCTTCACCACCCCCCCCCAGCCCGAGCCCCCCGGGCACACCCTGGGCCCCAGGCAGACGCTCCACCCCTGAGCCCCCGGGTGCCCCTAAATAAATCTTTAAAAACCCACTGACTTAGAGTGCAGCTGAGCGCTGCTCCCTGCCCGGAATCGCCCCGTGGTGGGACGCAGCCCGGCGCCAGCCCTACAAGCGCGGGTACAGGGTCCGCGGCGGCCCGGGCACCGTGGCTGCATCTGGATAAGCTCTTGCCCACGACGCTCCCGCTCCCGCGCGCAGAGCAGCACGCCACAAGCTTCCCTGGGAGGCCGCCAAGGGCAGGGCCCTGGAAGCCACTTCTCTGGCCGAGCGAGGGGACGGCGGTCCCTGAGCCCAGGGAAGCCGCGGGGCCCTGCACACAGTACCCGGCAGCATAAACCCCGCCACTCAGCGCGTCTGCAGGTCGCGGCTGCGGGGTCGGGCTCGGGGTTGTCCAGCACGTCCCCGGCCCCAGCAAGGCGCCTGCCCCCGACGCGGCCCTGGGCGAGGCTTCTCAGGCCAGACTTACGTTATGAATTTATTGTACAGGACAAAGGCGTTTTCCAGGTTCCCCTCCTCCAGGTACACAGACGCCATCCTCTCCATCTCCACCCCGGACCGGAAGTAGCGGCGCGGGGCGATGTCCTCCGTGATGGCGATGTTGCCGCCGAGCTTGCTCAGGGCGCGGACGCGCTCCTCTGGGCTCAGCGACACGTCCGTGTGGTCGGGCAGGGCCGCCAGCCTCCTCTGCAAGGCAAGGCCAGAGGCCCTGAGCCCCAGCAGGCGGCGCGGCACGGCGACCCCGCGCCTCTCAGGACGCGCCTGCTGAGCCCAGGACCCTGGGGATGCGCCTGCTGAGCCCAGGGACGCGCAGGGCGGGACCCCGAGGGGAGGCGCAGGTGCTGCGGTGTGTCCCCCTGGGGCGCGGGCGTGGCCACGCGTGTCCTCACAGGTGAGCCCCCTGGGCCGGGAGAAGAGGGCGGGGGGGGGGGGGGGTGGCTGTCGCCTGCGCGGGGCCCAGGGCACCTCCAAGCCGCGGTCTCCTTCAGGGTCTCCAGGGATGGGCGTCCCTCGCACAACAGGCGCCCTGGGGACCCTTGCGGCCTCGGCCACTGAGCCCCCCCATCAGTCTTAGAGCAACCTTTTTGGGCAGAGGGCCACCTCCTATTCCTATTTTGTTTTTTTTTTTTGTTTTTGTTTTTGTTTTGTTTTGCTTTTTAAAGATTTTATCTATTTACTTAACAGAGAGCGAGGGATGGAGGGCACGAGCAGGGCAGGAGCCTAGGAGAAGCCGGGTCCCCCCCAAGCGGGGGGCCCGAGGCAGGACTCGATCCCAGGACCCCGGGGTCACGCCCTGAGCCCAGGGCAGACCCCGAGCCGCCCGGCTGCCCCCCTCCGATTTCTTTTTAACATAAAAAGGCTCTGCGAGGGATCCCTGGGTGGCGCAGTGGTTTGGCGCCTGCCTTTGGCCAAGGGCGCGATCCTGGAGACCCGGGATCGAATCCCACGTCGGGCTCCTGGTGCATGGAGCCTGCTTCTTCCTCTGCCTGTGTCTCTGCCTCTCTCTCTCTCTGTGACTATCATAAATAAATAAAAAAATTAAAAAAAAAAAAAAGGCTCTGCGAGCGCCCGAGTGCTCACAGCCGCAACGGGCACAGTGTGCCAGGCCCTGGCCGGGGACAACGCACGGGATCCACCCGCAGAACCAGTGACGCGAGGTCACACGCTTGTGTTTTGTGCATGAAAATAGCACCTGCACACATCCGGGGAGAACACAACGTGCACCCCGGGGTACCCGCTCAGCGCAGAGGCCGGCCTCCGGGAAGGCCGAGGCCCGACAGCTTTCTGTCTCCTGCTGCCGATGGCCGCCTGGCGGGCACCTCAGGCTCGTGGTCCGTGCGGCAAGGCCTGAGCCCTGCGGGGGGCGGGCGGCCACACGCTACCCTCAGGCCGGGGACTGGCTGCGCTCACCCACGGGGCGGCACGGGGGCCGGGGGACACCCCCCAGCCTGTCATGAGCCGGCCCTGCACCCGAGTGGCGACCCCCTAGCGACAGAACCAGAGACCCGACAGCTGCTTCTCTCAGTGGCCCCTGTGGTGGCGGGGAGGGACCCCTGCGGAGGCGTGACCAGGACCCCTGCCGGTCCCCACCCCAGGCGGCCCCAGCGCCCCGCTGCCTCCCCTGAAGGCATCCTGCGACCCCTCGCGGCCACGGGCAACCTGGAGCCTCCAGGGCTCCATCACCGACACCAAGGCACCCCTGGATCCCCACTCCGGCACCTGGAAGCAACTGAGGCCCGGTGCAGGGGGGGCGGCGGTGGTGCTGGCCGCAGCACCCACAGCAGCTCCTCCTCTGGCACCACCCCAGCTCGGGGCACGCTTCCGAGTAGCCAACCTGCCGCACCTCCACAGGCTTTGGCCCAGATGCTGCCCCAAGCAGGGGTGCAGCTGCGGGCGCTGGGGGGCTGCACGCGGCCTGGGCCACTGCCTGCCCCTCGCGGTTCGACTGACCGCAGGGCCCCAGTGACATCAGAAAATGATCGGAAATTTAAAAAAAACTCTAACTCTGGAAGTAAGCACATTTTCCAAAGGGGGTTTCCAGCCCCCGGGACACGCACAAGTGGTTTGCTCACTTTTCACTACTGCACGGCCTGCTCCGAACGGTGGCTATTTGTGCACAGCGTCCACCCAGCCCTGCTCCCCAGGACCGTCCCTGCAGCACAGGCGCTGAGCACGGAGGGACACACGGAGACGTGCAAGGCGGGCAGAACCAGGTTCTCTTTCTCCCTGGAAGTAAAAGTAAGATTTCCGTTTCCTGCGGGCACCTCAAGACTGACTGGTCCTAGCTTCCCACTCAGAAGCGATTTCAGAAGGAAACTGGGAAAGAGCCTAGTGTCTCCGTAGGATCTCGAGGAAAATACAAAATCTCCCGGGGAGAGGCCTTCATGCTCCCTTCATGGCAGCCTGCCGTGAACATTTGATGTCCCTACGAGACACCCTAGAAACCTGCCGGCCGCTGGAGGATGCGCCCTCCCTGCGGGTGGGAGGGACCCCGTAGCCCTACAGCCCCTGGCCACAGGGTGAGAGCGCAACAGGGGTGCGATGGGGCTTGGCTGCCAGCGTCTGGGGCAACCGAGCATCCTGGAGGATGCCATGGGCCAGGACCTGTTTGCTCTGCGGTCCCTGATCCCGCCGACCATCGAGGGGGTGACGGTCAGGCCCACGTGCGTCCATCGGGCCCCAATGGGCTGAGGGCGTCCCACATACTGCTCGGCTGTGCTGTGTGCAGAACTGGGCCACCTCCCCGGGGCGACTGGGCCACCTGCACGTCCCTGAGCCCCCGGCCTGGCGCCCTCGGGCTCCTGCTCCTTGTACGGCCAGTGCGCGGGCATGATGGGCGTAAAGGGAAGCACGACACACGAGTGTGCACACGGTCCTGCCACGCCCCGGAGCCCTGGGCCGCGGGGTCAGAAGCCGGCCGCACAGCCTGCACTGCAGGCGCCCACGGCCGGGACGGAGGACGGCACCCGAGGGCGGCCCGGTCCACTGCAGGCTCACGCTCTTGTGGATCAAAACGAGTTATTTTCATCTGGGCTAAGCCGGCTTAGGAGCCACTTGGCAGAGGACCATGCGCAGGGTGGACGCCGCGCCGCCACCGCCTCGGTTCGCACCTGCCGATTGGTCGCTGGGACTTTAGGCCCCACAGGGGCCACAGTGGACGCCACGTACCAGGGAGGCCACGGTGAATGGCTGGTCCATGTCGTCGGCCGCAGAGGACCCACTCGCGCTGTGTCCCGGTCACTTCATCTGCACAGAGACAAGCAGAGCCACAGTTACTTTCTGAGCATCTGACAGCAGAACACAAACGGCAGGGACCGTGCGCCCTGAGTGCTCGGCCGTGGGGGCCTTGCACCAAGGATGGAGCCCAGGACGGGAGCCGAGGCCGGAGCACAGGCCGGAGCCCAGGACGGAGCCCAGGATGGAGCCCGGGACGGAGCCGCAGGCGGCCATGGACCCTCTTCCCGGACCTTCAGGAGCGGCCAGGGGACACGCGGCCTGCTGGCACGCTGCTGAGCTCCTGCACTCAGGACGTGGCTCCAAGGGACAAAGGCCGGGCCCTGGGGGCCGGGAGCCAGGAGCCAGCAGGTGGAGCCCTGCCTCTGGGTCCCCAGGGTGTGGCACCTTCCCTCTGAGTGTGGACGAGAGGCAGCCGACTTGTCACCGAGGGACCTCGCCCACATGTTGGGGCAACGCTCCAGATGAGGGGTCGTGTGGATGTAGGAGGATGTCTAACCAGCGCACCGACTCCAGCCACAGAGAGCTCGGGGCGGGCCTGGCCCAATCAGGTGAAAGCTCTGGGGGCCCAGCAGCTCCCCTGCCGGCCCTACAGACTCAGCTGTGGACATAGCTCAGCTGCAGGATCATGGATGCGCCCCCCTGGCCCCCAGGAGTCGGAACAGCCCCGATGAGGCCCTACATCTGTCTCCCAGGTGAACGCCAAGCGGAGGACCCAGCTACAAACCCGCAGGTAGTAAGTGCAGGTGACGGTGGCAGGAACGACTCAGAGCCTCCCGAGAACTCAAGTGGGTCAGCAGGCGGAGTGGGGTGCCCGGGAAAGTCCCTTGCACACCTGAGGTGATGAGAGTCTCAGCTGTTGTTGGAACCATATGGGGCCCCCTGGGGGCTCCACAGGTGGGGGGAGGGGGAGGGGGATAGGGGGAGGGTTAGAGAAGGGGAGACTGGGAAAGGGGAAGACGGGGGGGGGAGCAGGAGAGGGCAGGCAGCGGCGCCTGTCAGGAGGCCTCGGCCAAGCAAGAAGAGAAAGGCAGGGTCCCGCTGGCTTAGCTCAGTCCACACCGCGCAGATGCCCCCCTCCCCCCCTCGAGGCCGGGACCATCAGGGCAGCGGGATCCCCGTCCTGCCCCACCCAGGACCAGCAAGCAGGGCCCCCGCAGGCCCCCTTGCCTGGTGGTCTGCTGGGCCATCTGCACGATGGGCGCCGGGTGCAGGGGAGGACGAGGAGGAGCCAGGGAGGACGGAGAAGATCAGGGAGGATGCGGAGGGCGGGGAGGATGCGGAGGGCGGGGGAGGACCCCTGGGGCGAGGGGCAGTGCCGCCACCACCTGCAGCCACCACCTGCAGTCACACCTCGGCTCCTCTGGAAGTGCAGGCTCCAGGCTCCGGCAGAGGCAGGGCGACACAGCCTTCAAGGCCGCGCCTGTCCCGCAGTCGCGGCCGCCCCATCCACCTGCCCACCCGTCCACCTGCCGTGGGTACCTGCCGCGCTCTTCCAGGCTCACGGTCTGCACGGACACAGGGTGCCCCTTGCAGTGGCTCCAACCCTGGCAAGCGTTCCACAGGAGCGCCCAGGGCCACCTGAAGCCGCCCCTACCTCCCCGCACCCCGGGGGGCACCTGGCTGTGACCTCACCGCACCCAGTGCCGCCCCAACCCTGAGCTGGCGCCGCAGCTCCCGAGGGGCTTTCTCTGCTGCTGCCCCGGCCCCTCCCCACGTGGCCGCCGATACCCAGCTCGCTCCTGCCTACACCAACTTCTAAGGGGGACGGGGCGGCTGGGTTGTTGGTTGAGCTGTGAGCACCACCCGCAGAGGCGAGCCAGGCAGGAGCCGCGGGAAGCCCTGAGCACCCCCAGCGGGGCCCAGGTGACGGCACAGGCGGGTCCCACTGGGGGGACGGGGCAGGTCCGCCTCCCAGCCGACACCTCACATTCCCCAGGGTCACGGCCCAAGAGCATGATTCCTCTTGAATTGGAGCCTGGGGTCCCAAAGGGAGGTCCAAGAATCGCTCATGGCCCTGGAGGGCAGGGTGGCAGCGGCTCTAGATGCCACCCTGGGGTGAAAAGGGAGCGTCAGGGGTGCCTGGGGGGGCTCCGGGGTGCAGTGTCCACCTCAGGCCTAGGCCGTGTCCCCAGGTCCCGGGATCAAGTCCCGCATCGGGCTCCCACCCAGGCTCCAAGGCCTGAGCCAGTCGGGCCCACGGAGCCCAGAGGTGCAGGGTCCCAGCACCGGGGCTCCCACCTGGGCTCCAAGCACAAACTGCAGGACCGCAGCCTCTTCCCCTGCACAGGGGCGGAGAAGGGCAGGCAAGGAGAAAGGACGCTGTGTAACCCAGAGCCCAATGCTCGGCGTCAGCGACGGGCCACAGCACCATCCGCGTGCCCCGGTGAGGAAGCCCGGGCCCAGAACAGGTGAGCAACCCGAGCAAGTGGCGAGGCGGGGACTCCGAAGTAGGGGCAGAGGATCCCTGGCATCGGCTCAAGCAGCATTTGATAGTTGATGCTGAAATCAGGGCAAGGCCAGTCTTGGTGCTTGGATAAGAATGACAGGATGCAGACGTCACATGTCAACACGCAGGGAGGTGGCTGGTGGCGTAGGGGGCTGGGCGGCTGGGGAGAAACGTCACGTATTGGCTGGATGCTTTAAGGGTCATTGGAGTATTCCGGTTTTCTGCTTTCTCCTACAGCCCATTTTAGTTAGCTCAAGTTTTCTAATTGTGTCTCATTTTATCTGTTTTTCAAATGCAGACAATCAGAGCTCTCTTCAGCGTTCTCAATTATTCACGGGTCCCGGGGCGCCTGCGTGGCTCAGCCAGTGAGGCGTCAAACCCTTGGTTTCAGCTCAGGTTGTAATCCCAGGGTCACGGGCTCGGATGAGGCTCATGCTGGGGGGGGGGGCCTGCTTGAGATGCTCTGTGTGCCCCGTCCTCCCCACTCCCCCACTTGTTCTCAAATAAGTAGATTTTTAAATAAGTAAATAGTGGGTCTGTAGTTATGCCTCCCTATTCATTCCTAATGCTATTTATAGGTTTTCCTCTTTCTTCCTGGGTTAACATTGTCAGAAATTTAGCTACTTTGGTAACGTTTTTCTTTTTTCTTTTTTGGAAAATGTTTTTCAAAGAATCAACTTTGGGTTGGTTCATCGTGCAACCTTATTTTTATTAACTTCTGTCCTTATTTTTATTATTTCATTACTCTCACCATATTTAGAATTAAGATACCAGTTCATTTTTAGCTACTTTTTTTTTTTTAAGATTCTGTTTACTTGAGAGACAGTGTGAGTGGGGTGGGACGGAGAAGCAGCCGCCCCGCTGATTAGGGAGCCTGACGTGGGGCTCAATCCCGGGACCCTGAGATCATGACCTGAGCCGAAGGCAGATGCTTAATCAACTGAGTGAGACTCTTAATCCTCCTCACTTCTTGAGGATTGTTCCTTGTTGTCTATGTTCTATGATTTGCCAGTAAATGTACTTAAGCAGAGAAAAGGAAGAAATGACATTTCAGTTCAGCATAACAGCTATCTGATCCACAATCTTCTCTCTGCCAAAAAGATAAAAGGGCGTTCATTCCCTTCACTTATATTTTATGCAGAATGACTGGCTGGCTGTGGACTGACCGCCTGTGCTCATCCCATCAAGAGTCCCCCTCAGTGCTCAAAGAGCATTTCATGTGATCACAAATGTGCTAATTTAGGATTCCATATTTTTTTTTTCCTTAATGAGACGGTCTGATTGATACACATCATAAAACACTTAAGAGAATGAATTTGAGCTCTCGGGGAGAAATTCACATTTGTGCACAATTATTTTGTCATCTTAAATCCACATGAGCATGTTGATTTTGTTATTCTGTTAGAGAGGTACTAAAATTTCCTGGAAATGATGCCTTCTAAAAATAAGCCACCTCCCCCCAAAAAAAGAAAAGAAAAGAAGCCACCCGTAAGCCACTCAGCTTTAATGTATATTTTAACATACTTCCCTTTTTTGCTGCAATAAGCTTGTAACAAAATACAATCCAGGAGTTACCTAATTCCACGAGGCACAGTGAGTCAGAATAAATTTTTAAAATAACATCATCTTCTTGCCTGCCAGTTGCCTGAAGCTCAGAGATGCAAGGTCAGTGCTCGGGCATTATTAATCAACTTGATTTCATTTTCATGAATTTCCTGAGGACGGGCCATGACCAAGATGCCCTGAGCCCGGCATGACTACTCAAAAGCAAAAGTTCTCCTTTTGGAGAAATGGAGGAGCACGTCTCCGATGCTCCCTGACCACAGGAACCACAGCCGTTCCACGCGTCCCCCGCACGGCAGCTCTCGCGGTTTTGGCTTTGCACGAGAAAACATCATCGAGGCAGGAGGCCAACGCAAAATAGGCCGTGTCCTTCCTCAGCCCAGCCTGGCCACCCATCTGACAGTGCTCAGGGAGCCCCGCATGCACACAGCCTCAGCTGCTGGGGCCGGGCTGCTGCTGGGCCTGTGTGCTCAGCTCTCACCCTTTCCGGTCTCCAGGCCCGCGGCCGACACCCCTGCTCTGACGCGGGGCTGCCTCCAAGTGTGGTTCCTCCACCACCTCCACCACAACTCCTTGGTAGAGCAGGAGAGTGGTTGTCACAAGAAAACAGACTTCTGGATCCCATCAGTCTGAACTTCTGGGAAGAACACGGCGCAGGTCTCTATTCTCATCAGGCCGCCCAGCAGTTCTTGACGCACACCCAGACCCGAGGCTCAGGACATAGGCCACACTGCTCCAAGGCAGTTATGAGCAACCTCCTGAAAGCCTGGCCTGGATCAGCTGCATATTTTCTGCCGTGGGACAAGCTCTTGCCGTGGGCTCTGCAAAGCAGAGGTGTCTGTCCCCTGACACCCGTCGTCACCCTGCATCTCAACTCTGCCTGTCCTGCAGGAAACACACCTAAAGGTGTGTTAACACCTTTATTCCTTCCCCGGGACACGTCTTGTCATGACTCAGACTGACGCTCCATCTGAGCCTCAGCACCGTGTCTTCAAATCTCTTCCATCCGCTTCCACCGGGACACCCAACTGCGATCTTGCACCTGGGATGCCCCAAGGCTAACTACATCTTTCCTGCAAATACTGCTGGCTCCCAGTAAATCCAGTCGTCGGTTTATGTGTACGACGTTATTTATGAACCAACGGCCTGTGCTAGGCGCTAGCGACGCAACAGTGACCAGAGAGACAGATCCTAATGGATCTTCCGACACAAACATCCTGCAAGGGGCAGGGTGAGGCAGAGATGCGTGGTAACTGCTACTAAGACAAAATACAGGAAACAGAGATAGCTATGCATTCTTTTTCTGGAAAAAAAAAAAGCAAACCTTCAGAAACAAGCGTGTCCTCCTCAGTGCACAGGGAGGCAGCTTTTGCCCCATCACTGGTGACGTCAACTTTGATCTCTTGTTTAAATCACGGCTGCCAAGCCCCTTCCTTGTAAAGATTCTACATTTTTCCTTTGTGAGTTACTTCAGGAACCTGCAAATACACCTTGGCCCCTAATTTTAGCATCGAAAGATGATTGTTGCGTCTGAAAATGGTGCGTCTGAAAATGGTGCATTTTCTGTTTCCCTCCTCCATCCGACATTTCTTAGTTTAGGTGGCATTTGGGTTGAAGGATGTTTAAGTTTTGTACAAAATGTTTACATTTCAGCCTGTAAGATGGTTCCATCTTTTCTTTATGGTATCTGAGTTTTTTCATCATTTTTATAAAAGGTCTTCAAACTCACTAATGCCAGAAATATTTCTTAACGTGTCCACCAATCTCTTCTTCCAGTAGTTTTGTGGTTGGGTATATATATTTTTTAAGATGTCATTTATTTATCTGACAGAGCCCACAAGCAGAGGGAGCTGCAGGCAGAGGCAGAGGGAGAAGCAGACTTCCCGCTGAGCTGGGAGCCCGACACCGGGCTCGAACCCGGGACCGCGAGAGCATGACAGGAGCCGAAGGCAGACGCTTCACCGATGGAGCCCCCAGGTGCCCGCAGCTGGATAGTTTTGAATCTGTGTGGAATTCACGTTTCTGCGAGGAGTTTAGACACGGCTACAGTTTCTCTTTGCACCAGGCGAAGCCTCCATTACCCTGAGCTTCTTATGTAACTCACAACTCTGCGACACAAAGCCTGGAGGAGGACACACAGCTACTGGGGGTGTGCGGGAGAGCCCCAAACCTTGGAAGCTGAGCGGACCTCCCGGGGTTCCGGAGCAAAAGCAGGCAGCGGAACCCCAGTGCTGACGCTGGCATGGAGAGTCACCACATCAGGGTGGCACTTGCGACCTGTGCCGAGGAAAGGTCCCCTCCTCCGGAACAGCGCCAACCGCTCGTCAATCGCACAAAACCTGGTGAGCCCTGGAGACAGCTCCGTGTGCCTGCCGCCCGGTCCACACCCGCCTGCCGCTGCGCACGCGCTCGCACGCTCATGAAGAAACGTCAGGCCACACGGGTGGAGGGCGTTCCATAAAGCCAATGGCTACTGCTCTTCTCAAGTGTCGAGATGATGGAAGACAGGGAGGGGCTGTTTCAGATTCAAAGACACCACTGAGGGCCCCTGGGAGGCTGGGGGGTGGGGGGGAGCGGCTGCCTTCAACCCAGGCCATGACCCCGGGGCCCGGGATCGAGTCCCACATCAGGCTCCCCCGCAGGGAGCTGCTTCTCCCTCTGCCTACGTCTCTGCCTCTCTCTCTGGGTCTCTCATGAGTAAATAAATAAAATCTTTAAAAAATAATAAATAAAATAAAATAAAATAAAATAAAATAAAATAAAATAGATGAGACAACTGAATGCCAGGCACAGTCCTGCAGGGGATCCAATCCTGGATCGGAAGGACGCTGGGGAAATAAATGCGAATAAGATCTGTGCCTCGGACAATAACAAGGGGATGGTATTACTCTCCCGATTTTGATAACTACTGTGATCACGTAAACTTAATATTTCGAGGAGGAGGATAAAGGATATACAGAAATTCCATGTATTTTTTTAGAAGTCTGACATGCTTTTATTTTATTCTTTTAAGAGACCCACGGAGAGAGGCAGAGACGCAGGCAGAGGGAGAAGCAGGCTCCATGCAGGGAGCCCGACGTGAGACTCGATCCCGGGACCCCGGGGTCACGCCCTGGGCCGCAGGGATATGCTCAGCTGCTGAGCTCCCAGGCGCCCAAATTCCTTCAACCTTAACAAGGTTTCCCGTTTGATTTAGGAGACGTTTGGCTCCTGCCTCGCTGGCGTCCTGGGGGCCGTGGGGACGAGCCCAGGCTGCAGGGGAGGGACCGATGGGCTGGCGTGGCCTGTGGCCCAGCGATGCACGAGGGGCCAGAAGCGGGGGCGGGAGTGTGGAGAGACACCGAGGCCCCGTGGCTCCTGCCCTGCGGCGGGCGGGCGCCCGGGAGGCCGCGTCCGGAGCCTGCGGGGAAGCCCGGCCGTTTTCTTAAGTCGGGTTTAAACTCACAAAATCAAAAAAACAAAAACAAGAGACCCCACAGCTCTTTAAGAGGAACTGAACGCCCGTGAAATGGGACCGTGTGACTGATACGGAATGTGAGGCCGCGCAGCGCGGTGTGGGGACAGGTGAGATTTGAGGCGTGAGGGCTTTTCCCGAAGCAGCGCCCGTCACCCCGTCACTCCGTCCGCGAGCAGGCAGGACCGCGCGCAGCACCAGGCGCTGCCTGGGAGCCGCTCTGAGAACAGGCCTGACAGCCCGGCGGTTCAGGGGAGCCGGCGTCGAGCGGCAGCGGTCCGGGCCACCTGCCGACCCACCCGCCCACCCACCCGCCGTCTGGCTGCCTCCCCCGTTAGAACGCGCCTCTTACCACTAAACAGTGTTACTTCCACGAGTCTAAAAATAGCTAAAATCGCTCGGCTCTAAGTCCAGAAAATATTCTGAATAAAAATGGCTATTTTCTTTTAATTGGAGAGGGAGAGGCCCCGCGAGGCTCGGTCTGTGACCACGATGGCGGTCTGAGCGCCGGGCACCGTGGGAACGACAGCTAGGACACGTCCTCGTAAGGCCACCGCGGCCAGGAAGGGAGGGCGCGCGGCGCTGGGGTGGACACGGGCGGGCGGCACGGACGGCTCCGCCCCATAGACATGGAGCAGCGCGCAGCCTGGCCCCTCTGTCCCGAGGCCCGGACAGGTGAGCGTGTCAGAGGACGGTCAGCATGCGACACGCGTCACGCCATGTCCGCGCACACGCACACGCACACGCACACGCACACCGCTCCCTGGCACTGCGGAGGCCTCGTGTGCAGCCCGCCCCCCCCCAGCAGGAGCCCGGGGGCCGAGATGCACCAGTGCCCACGCCAACCACAGTCCAGCTGCTTCCCAAGCCCACGTAGGAACACGTGACCGGGAGCCTTGTGACCAGGAGCTCCCCTCACAACACCCGGACGCCCAGGACAGCTGGCGGGGGCTTCGGCGGCGGTCCCCAAAGCAATGCTGCGCAGACACGGCTGACTCCAGGGGGGGAGTGACAGGACGTCGGAGCCCGCAGGCCCGGCCCGTGTGCACACCCAGCCCGTGTGTGGACCCAGCCTGTGTGCAGGCCCAGCCCGTGTGCCGGCCGCATGGGGGGCCAGGGCCGGGCTGCCATCTGCCCACAGCCCACCACCACCCTAGGTGGCCTGGCACTCGGGTCTGCAGGTTCTTCATCTGTCGGGGATGCCCACCACGTGCCATCGCTCTAGGGGCCACGGTAAGAGCACCGACAGCACCCAGCGGCGCCGGGAACCCCAAGACGCCCTGCCCTGTGCGCCCACTGAGCCCTGCCCCGAGGCTGGGGACACCCAGCCAAGAAATGAAGAGGCCCGGGCTCGGAGGTGCCCACGAGCTGCCCGAGGACACATGGCCATTGGCGGCAGGAGGGACTCGAGCTTCTTGGCGCTCGGCGGCCCGTGAGGTGGCACGCGTGACGGTTTTGCACAGCGTCCGGCTCTGCCACATGTCCAAGGGCCACCCTTTCTTCCTAGGCCTCTGCCAGGCGTCTGCGAGCTGGCCGGGGGACAGCGATGGCGAGTTCCTGCTGGGCACCGAGGCAGGTCGGGGTGGTTCCCTCCCCAGTGTCGCCGGGATGCAGGCCTGTCATTCTGCGACGCGACGTCCCACCGCCCTCCCTCGCCTCCATCCTCCACCTGCCAGACCATCCCGTGCAAGGCCACCATCGTCCCCTGCAATGCCACCATCAGCCCACACCTCTCAAGGAACCTCCCGGCAATTGGCCGCCTCACCTCCTGGCCCTCAGGGCGGGGGAACAAACAGGCCGCCCGGGGGTGGGGCTGCAGCGCCTGTGGGTCCAGAAGGAGCTCACCGGCCGCGGCTGCGCCAAGAGCGGCGCCTACGTTACCTCCAAACGGTGATGAGCGATGTTTTATTTGACATATTTACTTCGCATACAGCCCAGCAGAATATTTTAGAGGCTTCAGGATCTCATCTGATTTTTTTTGCTCAGAATGAAACAAGCTTGAGTGAAAGACACACGGGAAAGGACGTCAGAGAAAATGCACATTCTTGATGTGCACTAGAAGGCTAACATCCGGGGACATTTCAGGCAGCGTTCTGACCTTTGACCCTGAAACTAGATCATGAGCCACAGGGCAAACGTCTAGGGACTGGGGATGGAAACTGACGTTGTTAAAAAAAAAAAAAAAAGAAGAAGAAGAAGAAGAAAAGAAAAAAAAGGTCTAACAGCCTTAATAGTTGAGCTCAGATACCGCACCCACTTCCATGAGTACCTTAAATGGCTAAGTAGAGCGGCGTCGTGGGAGGGGGGGCGGCCTCTGGGGTGGAGCATCTGCCTTGGGTTCAGGGTGTGACCCTGGGGTCCCAGGACGAGTCCCGCATCGGGCTCCCCGCAGGGAGCCTGCTTCTCCCTCTGCCTGGGTCCCTGCCTCTCTCTCTGTGTCTCTCATGAATCAATAAATAAAATCTTTGGGAAAAAAAAAAAAAAGACTGGAGCAAACCAAGGCGGATATGAATCACTGCACTTACACCGAGGTGCTGCTGTTGATGACCGTAAGCCACCAAGTAACCCGCGGTCGGATCTAAGGTCCCTAGAGCAACCGCATCCACGGACAAGCAACACGGACTTCATTTAAAATTTTTGAAAGCCAGATACCACGTGCTGGGAGGACTTAGCAGTCTGCCAGACGCTTACCTGGCTCCCCACTCGGCGCGGGGGTGCACGACTGTACTGGAAGTTCACCTGACCTGCCTGTGAAAGCAAAACGGCGTCCGTGTGGCTGCATCCAGATCATTCCCGAGCTGGATGTTCTGATGTTCTGGCTCAGCTCCGGGCTTCTGAATGTTGCTCATGTGTCCTGCTGCCCGGCCGTGTGCGGGTGGCTGGAATGGGCACGGTGACAGGTGCCCATGCGGTGCCTACCGCTGCCTTTGTCCCGGCAGGGTCCTGACGTGCCTGGGGCCGATAAGGTCGTCCTGGGTGGGTCGGGCTCCGGTTGGAGGAAGTGACGGGTACCTTGTAGCACGTTGGGGCGAGGAACGAGCCGCACTGGAGGGTGGTCAAGCCAAACCAGGACGGTGCACACTTCAGAGTCCCCAGCACTGGCTGGGCAGCTGTGACCGTCTAGCCCCAGGGACCTCACGCTGACTCCAATACTCCGGAGGATGACACTGGCTCATTTGTCATCGTCCCCACCCTGGTACTTGCAAATCCCGCACAGGCTGGAGTACAGAGCGCTGGTGTTGCACAGAGTCATGAAGCCAGAGGATGAAGATGTGTCTTGCTGGTGAATGTACCTTCGTGGGGGGTGGGGGGATCCCCGGGTGCCTCTCACACTCCTCCTCCCCCTCCTATTGTGAGCAAGGTCTACTAGGCTTTTCCTTTTTTTGTTTTTCTTTCCCCCTGTCAAGTCAACCTGACTTCCTGATCGCGGCCGTCAGGCAGGCCTGGGAAGTGTCCCTACGGGGCTGTGACCAAGCCCTGCTCAGCCGAGTCCCATGCACGGAAAGTAAAAGACTGAAAAGGGGGCGGCTGTTGTAACAACGTCTACCTAGCGGGTCGCCAGCCCCGCCAGCGCCCGGGGACCTGCCGCCGACCTGCCGCCGACCGCCGCCGGCCCGGGAGGGGGAGGGGAGGGGGAGGGGGAGGGGAGCCTCTTCCTCCGAGGCCCTGACGCAGGGACACGGACCCTGGGGGGGCGCCGGGGAGCGAGGGGCCCGGAGCGGGTGGCCCCGCGGGGCAGGAGGCGGCGTCCAGGGGGCCCCGCGCAGGCCTGCCCTGGTGACCTTGGGGCTGACCCAGGCCCACGCGGCGGCCCCGCCCCCCCCGCCCCCGCACCCCGACCTGGGCCCGCGCCCCGCGGGGCCTGCGCTGCCGACCTCGGCCCGGTCCCGGGAGCCCCCCCCCGGCTCGCCCCGCTCGTTTCCTGGGTGCTTGGCTGCGCACCCCCCGCCCTGGCCTCTCCGGCTCCGCCTCGGCCGCGTGGATGGCGCCGGGGCCTCCGGGGGGCACAGAGCGACGCCCGCCCGCGGGGGCCCCACCGGGTCGGGGCCGGGGCCGGGGAGCGCCCCCGCCGCGGAGCGTCGGCCTGACCCGGTCACCGCGCGCCCCGGCCCGGGAGGGGCCCCGCCCCCCGCCCCCCGCCCCCCGCCGAGGGGTCGCCCCCGGGTCCCCGCGACCCCCCGCCCGCTCCCGCGCGCTCACCCCCGCCGGCTCCTCCCCGCGGCGGCGCTGCCCCTGGGGCGCCCGCATCCGGGCCGTGCAGCCCGCGCCCGGCCTCCGGCAGGACCGCCCCGCCCCCCAGCCCCGAACCCGGCCGGGCGGGGCCCCAGAGCTCGCGGTGGGCGGCGGGGAGGGGCTGTGGCTGCGCGGGCCTGACCCCCGCCCCCCCGACCCCGGGCGCCTCCAGCCCCGCCCCCAGCACCCGGGCGCCTTCAGCCCCCGCTGCACCCCCCGACCCCGGGCGCCTCCAGGACCCTCTGCCCCCCCCCGCCCCAGCCCCGCCCCCAGCACCCGGGCGCCTCCAGCCCCCGCTGCACCCCCAGACCCCGGGCGCCTCCAGGACCCTCTGCTCCCCCCCCCGCCCCAGCCCCGCCCCCAGCACCTGGGGCGCCTCCAGCCCCCGCTGCACCCCCCGACCCCGGGCGCCTCCAGGACCCTCTGCTCCCCCCCGCCCCAACCCCGCCCCCAGCACCCGGGGCGCCTCCAGTCCCCGCTGCACCCCCCGACCCCGGGCGCCTCCAGGACCCTCTGCCCCCCCCCCGCCCCAGCCCCGCCCCCAGCACCCGGGCGCCTCCAGCCCCCGCTGCACCCCCAGACCCCGGGCGCCTCCAGGACCCTCTGCTCCCCCCCCCGCCCCAGCCCCGCCCCCAGCACCTGGGGCGCCTCCAGCCCCCGCTGCACCCCCAGACCCCGGGCGCCTCCAGGACCCTCTGCTCCCCCCCGCCCCAACCCCGCCCCCAGCACCCGGGGCGCCTCCAGCCCCCGCTGCACCCCCCGACCCCGGGCGCCTCCAGGACCCTCTGCCCCACCCCGCCCCGCCCCAGCCCCGCCCCAGCCCCGCCCCCTGGGCCCCCGCGGCGCGGCTCCTCCTGGCTCCTCCGGTAGCGCCCTGGGAGCGGCGGGGCTGCCCCGGCTGAGCGGCCCGGGCCCAGCACGGCCACCTCCTAGGCCTCGTCTCCGCGTTTGCATTTCTTTTTAAATGTATTAAAAAATATTTTTACTTATTTATTCATGAGACACACAGAGAGAGGCAGAGACCCAGGCGGAGGGAGGAGCAGGCCCCATGGAGGGACCCGGGTCACGCCCTGGGCCAAAGGCCGAGGCTCCACCGCCCCACCCCGGCGTCCCCCCCCCCCCCCCCCCGTTTCAATTTTTAAAATGCAAAGGTTTAAAAATAAATAAATAAAAATAAAATAAAAAAACTCCTGGAGGCGGCCTGCAGCCCTCATTTTTGAAAAGCAACGGTGTCATTGCTCTTCTGATTTCGGATTCAGTTCCAAATTTTAAAATCAGAGAATTTCACAGAAACTCAGACTTTCCGCACGTTCTGGAACGTTGAACAAGCTGTAACCCTCGGCTCACGGCGGGTTCTATTTTTTTTTTTTTTTAAATTTTTTTTATTTATTTATGATAATCACAGAGAGAGAGAGAGAGAGAGAGAGGCAGAGACACAGGCGGAGGGAGAAGCAGGCTCCATGCACCGGGAGCCCGACGTGGGATTCGATCCCGGGTCTCCAGGATAGCACCCTGGGCCACAGGCAGGCGCCAAACCGCTGCGCCACCCAGGGATCCCTCACGGCGGGTTCTAGTAACGGTCAGCCAGAGCCGGGTCGCTGCTGTCCCCTTTACCCTGGGATGATGCTCCTGGGTTTTCCACAGTCTCCCCCACTCCTGTACCCCCCGCCCCGCTGACTTTTGAAGATGTGATTCACTCTTGAGTCTGCTGTTCTGGACTAGACATCCCATGACCTATCAGACAACCTAAAAAAAAAAATCAGTTGTGATTAAGATTAACCAGATTTCTAACAAAATATGATGAAACAAACAAGTTTACATAAATATTCAGAGTGGTCATTGACCCAAGTCTTCCTACCCGGGCTCCAAACTCTCATAAAAGCCAGAATGGCCCAAGGCTCCCTGTCTCCATTCTCCCGCATCGATGGCGCTGTCGTGTGACCTAAGTCCATCCCATCGGAGATTCCCATCCAGGCCCTTGAAGCCAGAGTCTATGACTCAAACAACAGACATTCTGGAAAAAGTATCGTCATTATATACGGGGTGGTTTTGCGGCCCTGGGCAGAGGTGCCAGAAGTGACATTTGGACAAACCCAGTGGCGATACCAATGGCGTCCCAGGTGCTGTGACATGTTTGGATACCAACTACCAAGTTCCCCTGCCTGTGTGATGAACCTGGGTCTCCTACCTGCTGCCCCTCCAAGACGTCTCTCTTCTGATGAAGTCATCGGAACTGGTTTCAGCGTTTGCCACCAAAACTCCGATGCAGTGACTTTCAGGATGTGTCAGCCCGGCCTCCCTTTCACTAATTGAATTAATGAGAAGTGGGCACAAGTAGATTTGTTCAGCTTTTATCTTGGAATTTTAAAGTGTTCCATAATTTTACTTGCACTTTAAAAAAAAAAAGATTTTATTTATTTGAGAGACAGAGAGAACACAAACGGGGAAGGAGCAGACAAAGAGGGACTAGAAGGACCCCACCCCACCCCACCCGCTGAACGGGGCTGACCCCAGGACCCGGAGATCATGACTGGCCAGAGGGGAAGGAAGTCAGATGTTCGACCCTCGAGTCACCCACGCTCCCCTTTACACACACTTTTAAAGATTTTATGTCACTATGAATCCGACATGCATTGTTTTTTTTAATGTAGGATAACAGTATTAGCAAGGATGGTATGTAAATGAACACCGCCCTCAGTACTGGTGGGGGGCAGGGAAAGGAGCCCCTCAGCCTTTGATGCACCTCCGGGGAAAGGAGTCTCGGTCTGTTAACAGAAGCTGGGAAATGGAGCCTTTCCCCCAAGTAATTCCACTTCCAGGAAGGCATTGGACCTACGGAAATCTGAAACGGGAAATAAGCTTTCTCCTTGGGAAAAAAAAAAAAAAGATTTCTCCTTGAGATATTGCTCATCAGCTTTAGGCTCGAGTCAGCTTTATGGTGAGTTCCAAACGACATTGCAGCTGCCCATGATCCAACGTTAATGATACAAAATGGCGCCCGCGTATGGCCCCAACTAGGTCGAATCACAGGAAGAAAATCTAGAATTTATTAAAATTACCCCTGAAGATCGGCCACGGGCAATTACGCTTGCCTGCTTTGCACTTTACTAGGACTTTCATGTCCTCTAATGGGCCTGCCTGCCTCTTCTGGAGGAAAAAAGAATATTTAATAATTAAAAATAAACAGAATTGGTAGCCTGAAAAAATATGAGGTTCTGTTTATCACAGGGCCTCATTCATCATGGGCTCATAATCAATATTTGAGGTAGGAACGGACCTAGAAAGAAGGGAGGGAGGGAGGAAGGAGGGGCCGCCCTGTTTCACGGTGATGAGTTCAGGGACTGAGATTCCTCTGCCGCTTGCTGAGGTGATGGCACGCAGAGAAGCAAGGCCTTGGCCGTTGCTTTAGTACGTAAGGCTGCGTTCGAGTGTCTCCTAACTGTGGCATGTGGCAACCCGCTGACCGTCCTTCTCGTTGGAGGACTAACTCGGAGTCCGCCGTCAGGTACTTTCCGGTCCCGGGACGTGGGAGGTAGATCTGAGAAGGTGGAGGAACCATAGGACGCTGGTGTCAAAACCAAGATGCCCTCGTCGGCCGCTGGGTGGCTGCCCTGTGGGGTGTGGCCTCTCTGCAGCCCCCAGAGTCCAAGAGTTTAGAAGGGTCCCTAATGGCCACATCTGTTGACCTCCTCCGAGAATCCTATTTGTTGCAACTCACGGTACAAAGATTAAGGGTTGAAGGTAGGAAACCACCGTTACATTTGCACACCCCTGTGGCCGGCGTCTGCACACAAAGCAATAGTCCCCGGGGCAGGGTGACAACCATCCTCACCTGGGGGCCTTGCTGAGTCTGCACGGGCTGGAGTCTTTGGTCTTTGTCTGCAACGTCCTGGCTGCCAAGTCAAGGGAAAGGCCAGAGCTCTGGTGCTCAGACGCTTCCACTGGGAGGTACGCTCACCCCAGGGAATATGTGCCTAAAAACGTGCGCCTCAGGCATCATCACGTTCCAAAACCACATGTTCTTAAAATTAGGGGGTTTGCTGTTGTTCATCCCAGTGGCCCTCAAAGCTCCCTGGAGTCCCCGATGGTCTGCAGGGTCATTGGAAGAGCGTGCCAGGAAGTCCCGCACACTGCAGAGCCAGGAGGTTCTAAACGACCTAGTCCTCGTTTGAGGAATCCTATCAGAATGTCGGCAACCAGTCTGCGTCCTGGATCCCAGGATGTAAGTGCTTCCAAAACAGGCGCTGCGGGCACACTTGACTTTTCCCATCTTTGAGAGTTCAGAGCTCCCTTGCGGGTAGTTGCTCCGGGCTGGGATTATTTTATGTCCGTCAGGCTCCTGTGGGCCTATGCACACCCGGCAAGCCTTGCGAATTCCCGGATCCGGGGCTTCTCTGTCTTCCTGAGCTTGGTTTTCCCCTGGAAATATGGGAATGCGGGCTTCGGGGAGCGCAGAAGCAGCCAGTGACTATGTCAGCATCCTGCAAGCCCTCGTGTACCTCGTAGGTCTAAGACTTGCCGTCAGACATCTCGACACCCAAGCAGACCTTTGACGAAAATGTAAATTCTCTCTTCAGCTGATGTTATCTGATCCCTGGATTTGGGGACCGGAGATTTTGTCCAATGTTACTAGGGGCGCCTGGCTGGCTCAGCAGGTAGAGACGTGATTCTTGATCTCCAGGTTGTGAGTTCAAGCCCCACGTTGGGCATAGAGCCTACTTGAAAAAAATATTAGTGTCTGCGGTGTTGTTAGGCTTTTTTTTCTAAACACCTCAGGCTCATTGACAGATACGAAGAATGTGTGTGGAAGGACAGGAAGGTGCAGGGGACGGGCAGTGGGCCAACAGCGGCTGGCCCTCACCGTCACACCTACCCTAGGACGGTCACCCATCCCCTGGGACGATCCTTCCATGGCAGGCCGTGACCGTTAAGAGCTGTTCAGTAGGCCCGAGTGGTGTCCTTCTGAAGGAGGAACAGCGAAACACACAGGATGGCCTTATGTTGGCTCTTTAAATTTAAAATTCCTTTGGTCAGCAGAGAAAGAAGCTGTCTTCTGTTTATAGAAGAGAAAAAAGAAAAAAGTACCCGCCTAAGTTTTTACAGGAGTGAATAATACGATTTTATTTATTTATTTATTTATTTATTTATTTATTTATTTATTTATTTATTTTTTAATAGTACGATTTTAAAACAGAATTCTTTAATCTATGGCTATATAAGCAAAGACATGACCTTTTCCAAGGACTTGTAGCAAAAATAGCAGATCTCTAAATACATGTGCTGCTGGGCTTAAGACTCAGGCTGGCAGCGAGGTGACACTTCCGTCTTAGCCTGCTCGACTGCCGTCACAGAGCACCCCCGACTCGTGGTTCTGGCCGACGGAAGTCTCTTCTCCCGGCTCTGGGAGCGGAAGTCACAGTGGAGGGGCCGGCCGATTCCTTTCCGTGGAGCTCCCCTCCTGGCTTGCAGAGGCTCAGCTTCCTTCCTTGTCCTTGCATGGGTCGGGGCGAGCGACGTCTCTCTCTCCTTCTTGGTTTTTTAGATTCTATTTTAGGGGCTCCTGGGAGGGTCAGTGGTTAGCGTCTGCCTTTGGCTCAGGGCGTGACCCTGGGGTCCTGGGATCGAGTTCGGTGTCGGGCTCCCTGCAGGGAGCCTGCTTCTCCCTCTGCCTGGGTCTCTGCCTCTCTGTGTGTCTCTTATGAATTAAAAAAAAAATGCTAGAACTAAAAATAAGGAAGCACATAGTTTCCCCTGAGTCTCTTAGAAGCTACAGGATTCTTTGTAGTTATCCAGTGTCTCTGATTAAACGTCCGAGACTGAACACAGAGAAACACACGCCCCTTCCTGAGAGAGGAAGCTTGGTGATATTGCCTTTCTCTGACTTACTGTTTTTATTTTAATCAGAAAAATCTATCACTCCTTGAGGTGGAAAACAGTGCACTCTGAACAACAGAGTTTTCGAGTTTGGGAATCAGGAGGTACCACGGACGCGGGCTGGCCCAGCCTCCTGCTCACGGAGGAGGAGACGGAAATCTTAGAAGGTGGCGGTAACTTGCCAAGGCCGCTGAGGACTGTGTGTGTCTGTCCCGTGACCGTCGGGAGACGTGGTCAGCTCGCCCCCAGCCCGTGTGATTGGGTCTTTCCTTGACTGACTGCATGGATGTTCCCCGACATCACGCCGGTGGGTTCTCTCAGCAGCCCCACAGGGGGAAGGCCGGGTGTGCGGGCAGGGATGGAGGCTCCTTGTGTGTCTAGAAATGGACCACAGAGGGAGTGGGGGCTGCACTGCAAATGGGCAAATCCCGGGGCAGTAGAGATCAGGGTCAGAGTGGGACTCAGGTGCCGCCTAGAGACGAGGGGCATCTGTTACGTCCTACAAAGGGCTGAGTGAATTTGTGGAAGTGGAGGATTAGGTGGCGGAGTCACTGATCGCAAAGACTGGGGGATGGATTGGGCTTCAAAGGCAAGTCTGTTCGCTCCTCCAGGCCCCAGCGGCTTGAGTAGCTCATGGAGTCAGAGTCCCAGGGTAAGTGAAGCCAGGTGGGGAGAGCGAGTAGCGCCCCGCCAAGCACAGGAGGGGTCACGCCAAGGTCTCTGAGGCGGGCCATGATACAGGCCGCGTAACGTGGTGAAGAGCCAGCTGGACATGCCAACCTCATGACCCCATGGAATTAACCTTGAAATGTAGACGTGGGGGTCCCCTGCTGAAGAGTGATGAGCGAGACCCAGACAGTGGGTGAAAGCCTCAGGGACCATGCGTGAGCAAGGCCTGAGCATCCACCGATGTCCACGGCCCTGGGCAGCCGCAGGAGCACACGCTTCCGGGGGAGCAGTGGGCCTGTGGGCCAGGGGACAGGGCGAGGGTTCAGGTAGGACTGCGGTGCCAACCACGGACCCGTATCCCCACGGATGACAAGAGACCGGCTGGCAGTCAGAGGGTCCTCGGAGCCTGGCAGCTTCTGCCTGCGAGGGTGGCTGAAGGCCGGAGCCTGTAGAAAGAGGAAGACACCAGACACCGACTATGGAAAAGAGAAGGCGAAGAGTAAGATCCTGAAGGAGTCGGGATGGGCTCCCACGAGGACTCCTCTTCTGGAGGAAGAAGGCCGAACTCAATCACGTTCCACGACTTCCTTAACCTCCTAGCACGCTTTCACATCCAAAGAAATATCCATCCCGCATCCAGACTTGAGGTAGGATCTAAAGCATCGCTGCGTGTGTGTCACAAAAACGCCAAAAGGGTCGTTTTCACAATGTTGATTTTTTTTCCTCATTCTTAATGTCTTATAAACGGCGATCCCTCTACGGATTACATTGTGCTCCTCATCTACGCCAGGCCCCTCTCTTTGCTATAAATCTCTAAGGCTTCCTAGACTCTTTCCACTGATCTATTCTCGCGGGACCCAGATTCCCTCCAAGGAAAGAGAAACCAAGTTGAAGTCAGCAAGCGAGGGGCCTCGCACCACCTCCTGCTACGTCTCTAAGACTGAGAAGCTGGTGGGAGCCCGAGAATATGCATGAATTTGCATCCTTGACACACACAATTCATCCGAGACACAAGGAAAGGATGGAAAGTCTGGAGTCAAGGATACACTGTGGCCATCCCCACACTGAGTGGTTTGATTTGATAGATAGTCCATCAGGCCAAGGTGCTTCTGGGACACAGGAAAAGCATTCGACAGCATCTGTACTCGACCAAACAGCACTTGTTGGCCTCATAGCATTGGATTTTAGTCTCAAGGTGGGATATTTAGAGACATAAGGCCTGAGTGGATGCCGTCCTCCAATGGTCTTGGTCCAGGGTTGTCCTCCTACGTGGGCCGTTAGAACATGCGCCACGTCTGTAGGAAGTGAGTCTATTTACTAGAGAGTCTGCTACCTACGTCGGTTGAGAGCAGGCGTTTGGAGTGAGACAGCCTTGGGTTTGAATCTGGGTTCCACATGTTGCAGCTCTGCAACCTTTGAGCTGTTTAGTGAACTCCTCTGAATCTCAGTTTTCCCATCTATAAGACAAGGATCCTAAGGGGCGCCTTGGGGGCTCAGTTGGTTGTGTATCTGACCCTTGATTTGAGCTCAGGTCATGATCTCAGGGTCGTGAGATTGAGCCCCATGTCAGGCTCTGCACTGAGTCTGCTTGAGATTGTCTCTGTCTCCCACCCCCTAGCTCAGGATCTCTCTCTCTTTCTCTCTAATTCTCAAATAAATAAATAAAATCTTTAAAAAAAAAAAAAAAAAGGGCAGCCCGGGTGGCCCAGCGGTTTAGCACTGCCTTCAGCCCAGGGCGTGACCCCGGGGTCCCGGAATCGAGTCCCACGTCGGGGTCCCCGCAAGGAGCCTGTTTCTCCCTCTGCCTGTGTCTCTGCCTCTCTGTCTCTGAGTCTCTCATGAATAAATAAATAAAAATATTTAAAAAAAAAAAAGAAAGAAAACCAAAACAGAAACCAAGGCCAGGGATAGTCATACTACCTCACAGGGAGTTTGTCAGGATTTGATGCTCTGGTGCTAGGCATGGTCATCAGCTCCTGTGGCCCCGGTGCAAAGTCCTCATCACAGCTGGTCATAGGAGAGGTTTCCTGATTAGCCAGCGAGACGGGCAGAGTCAGCGGAGAGACACCCCTGGGTGACCCCGAGTTCATTAGCCGCGGTGATAGGAGGGAGGCACTGGGAGGGGGGTAGAGGGGGACAGAGTCTGTCTCTGCACTTCGGGGCCATCCAACGTGCAGACACCCGAGCTCCCTTTCCTAGACGATGCTGCACTCTGCTTAGAAGCCCTGGTTATTCTTCCAGCCCCGATGGCGGAGCCAAAAGGAGATGTCGGCGGCGCGGACCGCGCTCAGGAGACACAGGCATCTTTCAGCAGATGCTTCCTTAAGCTCTGATTTGGCTTGATTGCAGTCTGTACTGACTCAGCCCAAAGGAGGCTGCACAGGAGGAATCCGGTCCCTACCACGACGCCGGGGCCCGCGGGACGATTTCAATTCCAGAAGCACTTGGATGGTGGGTGGGGAACAGACTTGTGTGTGATCTTTATTTCCTCCCTCTAATTTTTCTGTGTTATTTTTCCCGTTTTCCCGAACATTTCTGCAAAGAACATCTATTACTTGTATAAGAGCACAAATTTAAGGGCCGCCTTGGTAGCTCAGCGGTTGAGCGCCTGCCTTTGGCTCAGGGCGTGACCCCAGGGTCCTGGGATCAAGTCCGACGTCGGGCTCCCTGCATGGAGCCTGCATCTCCCTCTGCCTGTGTCTCTGCCTCTCTCTGTGTGTCTAGTATTCACATCTGCCTCCCACAGCACTCTCCTTATGACAAGAGGATCCTTCTTCCCCCGTCACCCCAGGCTTTGGGGCACAGGAGACCATTTGTGACGGGGGAGGAACAGGGACAAGCAGACTCTGCACTAAGAGGAGGGGCTCAATCTCATGACCCTGAGATCACAACCTGAACGGAGACCAAGAGTCAGACGCTTACCCGACTGAACCACCCAGGGGCCCCTTTAAATATACAACATAACTTCTTACAATATAATTTTTACACCCAACTGGGTCAGCTCCACAGGTTGCCACGGGGTGACTTTTAAGCGCCAGCATTGCGGCAGATGCCATGCGGTAAGAGTCCTGCTCAGTCACTTGCAAGCGCTTTAAGATAAGCCACTCAACTTCTCTAAGGCTCAAGTGGTGATAATACCTGGTTTAATGTTTGAGGGTGATTAAATACTGCAGTGCATTTAAGGCAGGTTCCTGGCACTGAGTGAACACTCAACAAAGATTAGATAGCTTTGTTATTTTAAATAGTGCTGGTCTCGACACTTTTCAGGGACGTCTATCACCCGGATCCTGCATGACTGGTCCATTTCCCAGTAGGAATGCTTGTATTCTTTTCTCTTCCTGCAGACGCATAGTTCTGGGGCACATTAGTGCCATGTTGGTCTAGAAGTTCCAGCCCAGCGTTCACTTACATCATTTCGGACACGTAAGCCTGACTTTACATTTCCTCGCAGCCACATGCATTATACTACTCCCTACCTTCCCATCCGAACGTGTGTATGACTCTGTACATGAAAATGAAAAATAAATTTGTAAGCACCTTAAAATCTGAAAACTAACTAAATAAATAAATACAATTTTTTTTTAAAATCTGAAAACTGCTTCATAAAAGCATTAACCTTCCTCACCACTCGGGAAAGAAGGGGGTCATCTTTAGAAGCGGTGAGCATGTTAAGAAAAAGAAATAATAACAGGCAGCTGAATGGAGAAATTACCAACAAGTAAGTGAAATATATACTTTTATTTAAAGCATATAAAAAATCACACAGAAATGAGTGTCTGGGAAAAAAAATGCTTGTAGGCATGGATAGCCAATACTGTTTGGATGACTTTTTAAAAACAGGTTCTTTTATTATTCCAATAAAAAAAATAAGCAAGGATCACTTCACTGCTTCAAAATAAATTTAACAAATGGCATGTTTTTAAAGGAAACAAAAGGCATTAAAACGTATATAGCATGTGAGATTTCTGTCCTTCTTTTAAAACTGAGCAGTAAACCCGAAGACGACCCCGTAAGCCCCTCCCTGCTCCAGCAGTTTAGGAGTCCCCAAATCAAGAGGGCGAATGACTTGATATGCAATTAACTTGAAATGTGCAGTTCAAATATCATCAAGGCAGCTGACCGCAGGGGCAAGATGACTCAGTATGCACAATCCATCTTGGGAACCTGCTGGAAAAGTATTTTTTACTATCAGGACAATGCAAAAACTGTAACGTTTTTGGGTAAGAAAACCAATATCCAGTTACGGACTGTTTGGGAGACAATCCTTCAGGCATCACTTTTTTTTTTTTTAATTTTTATTTATTTATGATAGTCACACAGCGAGAGAGAGGCAGAGACACAGGCAGAGGGAGAAGCAGGCTCCATGCACCGGGAGCCTGACGTGGGATTCGATCCTGGGTCTCCAGGATCGCGCCCTGGGCCAAAGGCAGGCGCCAAACCGCTGCGCCACCCAGGGATCCCTTTTTTTTTTTTTTTTAATGATTCTCAGCAAAGGAAGCATAGACTAACCAAGAAACGTGAAAACTCGGTCATTATCCAACCATCCAGGAATCACAAGGCAAGAACAGTGAGATGCTATCCTAGGGAGCTCTGCTGGGGAGTACACAGTCAACACATGCATAGACTCATCAGCGGGCCTCATGAGGCTGCGTCTCTTTACATCCTAGATTAAGACAAAATCTCCAGGGTCCTAGAAACCTGCAGGCGGGGGATCCTACTTTCAGAACGCATACGACCCGGGGATCTTACCTCAGGAGCAGGATCTTCGGGCAGTACAAATCCTACTTCATTTCCCTTTAAGACTGGACTCCGGAGAGATCTCACACTTGGCTTTGGTGGATGGGTAGAGGGTTTATCTAATATCTAAGAGACTAAATGAGCCAACCAAAACAAAGGGCAAGAGTTGGGCACGTGTAGGCATTTTCCAATGAAAAGTCATGGCTTCTTCAGTGTGTTAGTCAGGGTAGGCAGGTGTGAGTGAAAGAAGCCAAGAAAATACCGGCCAGAGCTGACTAACTCCAGATGGGTCCAAGAACCAGGTGTGTAGCCGACGCAGCCAGGGCCATGCTGGAAATAATGCTGCAGAACTGGTCTGGTGGAGACACCACTGGCACCATTGTTCAGTTGAGTCACCGCAATTAACACCTCCAATTTCATCAACACCAGTTGTCAACCCTGTGCTAGGACACGTTTCTCCATTGGCCGCCCTTGTTCCAGACCATCCGTCAAGGGTGCTTGTGTATGTCTGTTGGCCATTAGTAGGTCTTCTTTGAAGAAATTTCTGTTTGTGTCTTCTGCCCATTTTTTGACAGGATCATTTGTCCTTTGGGTGTCGAGTTTGATAAGCTCTTTATAGATCTCGGATACCAGCCCTTTATCTTATAAGACATTTGCAAATATTGTCTCTCAATCTGTGGGGTGTTGACTTTTGGTTGTGTTGACTGTTTCCTTGGCTGTGCGAAATAAGCTTTTTATCTTGATGAAGTCCCAATAGTTCTTTTTTGCGTTCGTTTCCCTTGCCTTTGGAGACGTGTCTAGCAAGATGATATCATGAGCACGGGGTGTTATATCCAACTGATGAATCACTGAACTCTACCTCTGAAACTAATAATACACTATATGCTAATTAACTGAATTGAAATAAAAATTAGAAAAGAATGCTTGCATAGCAGAGGCCTTGGAAGGTAAAGATTGTATTTCCCTGCAGAACAAAGGGGTAGACGTGACTACTGCCCATTATAAAAGATCCAGTGTGTTCTCCTTTGTGCCCAGGCATCTCTTTGGCCCATCTGCTTTGCTCCTACAAGAATTAGGGCCACGGGGAACTCGTTTATATGCTGATATTCACGCTGCTGATGTGCCATGCTCTGATAGAGTACATTGTCTCTGACCAACGTAATGTCTCCTAGCTGCATCCAAGGAACTGTGGCAGATGAATCTATTAGCCTGCAAGTAGGGTAAATTCTCGTATCTTTTAGTTTTTGCGCTTGCTGCTGGAATCGCTGCCATTGCTGTCTTTAGGTGGGAGACAGTCGTGAGAACGGAAATGTCAGTCTCAGCTTTTTCTCTTCTGAGCATCCATTTCTTTTCTTTCCTCATTTTTAAAAATTTTATTTATTTACTTGAGAGAGAGAGAGAGCATGAATGGGGCAGGGAATGGGCAGAGGGAGAGGGAGAAGCAGACTCCCCACTGAGCAGGGAGCCCTACACGATCCCGGGACCCTGAGATCATGACCTGAGCTGAAGGCAGCTGCTTCACTGACTGAGCCCCCCAGGTAACCCCTAAGCTTCCAATTCTAAGCTCAGGTGGCAGGTGCTTCGAACCAGTGGCCCCTAGGTCACGTGATGCCTGAGGTAAAGAGAGTCTGGGAAATCCAATATTTGTTTTCCTACAGTTTCCATAGTGGAAAAGTCTCCAAACATAGCTTGATTGGGATGACAGGAAAAAACAACAACAACAACAGACCAAGGTCCATTATTAAGTAGTTATTCTATATTTCTCAATATAATGGGAATTCTTAGGACTTTGTCAAAGGTTAATTCCAAAGACAGAGATGTATGATATTCTTTAGGGAAAGGCTTTAAGTTCCAGGGCTCTTAGCGGAGATGTTGGTGCCACTTGGCAAAAAATACACCAGATGGCACTCTTAGTAGTAATTATAGTTCTGCTTTCCCCTAACTGTGTTGGGTGCGTTGTTTGGGCACAGCAGAATCCTTCTAGGAAAAGAAGATCAATGTGGCCAGATTCCAGTTGTTCCTATCATATTTCTCAACTAAGATGACTTCTCAGGCCGTTGGGTGATTCAGGGCTGGGAGGAAGTGTGTGTAACAGGTGTGCGAGGCCGACCATAACGGCAGGCAGTGACTCAGTTGCCACCAGCTGGGGCAGCAAGGAGAAGGCAAGCCTGGAGATTGGAACATTCTCTAAGAGGATGGTGCACAGGTGGGAATGAGGAAGCAGCTCGGAGGGGAGAGGGTCCTAGAAAACCATATTTGCTGGAGATTTTAGTCTATTCGTTCTGTAGAAGTCTGGACGAGTATGTTATGTTTAAGAGTAACACACGTGTAGAAACATGTGCGGATTATAAGCTCAATTAATAGCCCTAAAGTGAATATACCTGTGAAATCGTGCCCCGCGTGAAGAACTAAAACTTTGCCGATACCCAGAGACCCTCTCAAGTGCCTGCCAATTACCATTTCCTTCCCTTCCTCAAAGAGAGCCACTACTCTGATGCTAGTACATTAGTTCGCCCTTTTGAACGTCACAAAAATGGGGTTGTATGTACACACCCTTCTGGGTCTGGCTTCTTCACCCCACATTATGGCTCTGAGACTCACCCATGCTTTTGCATGTGACAATAGTCTGCTCCTCTGTATTGCTGTATGGTATCCCATTATGTTGCTATACCAGATTTTATGTATCTCTTCCGCAGTCCGTGGAGTCCAACTTTTGTCCATTACAAATAATTCCACTTGAACTTTTCTTCTGTCTTTTGGGTAAGTATATGCCAAGAGTGAAATTTTCTGGTTGTAAGATTCACGTGTAGAAGTGCCGTAGAAACTTCCAGAAGATTTTCCAGAGTGGCTGTAACATTGTAGGCCTCCACCTGCACTGGGGTTAAACTTTGAGGACATCAAATGTCTGAAGATGAATAAAATCTTCCATCTTGGATCCTCGAACCTCTTGTGTGGTTCACTGATGTTGGGAGGAAGAAACTCTTTCTGTCGTTCAAGGTCCTTCCAGCCAAAAGAGGAATCAAACTGACACTGACACATGACAGATCAACAGGAGAAAATCAATTTAATTTTTAAATTAAATTACTCACTTAAATTTATGAGTTTGTGGAATCCACACGGATGTGAAAATTCCAAAGACAGGCAAAATGAAGTATCTATGGGAGTTCGAACTGAGGAACACAGGACAGGGGTCTGGGACTTCAAAGGGAAGGAATGCAACTCACTGGAAGATAAAGAAGCAAATGCGCACTGGGCCCTTCAGAAACCACAAGACCCAGAGGACTTTGATCAAACGGCCCTTGCTGGGTCCCTCCCCACTACCACGCCTGGTTCCTACCACAGCACAGTTATCAGTAGGGATAGCCCTCTTGCTAGAGCAAGTCCTCTATCTGAGTTACTGTGAATAGGGAAGTAAAAGAGCTTTTCCCGGCTCTGCTGGGTTTGATTGCTTTCTTTCTTTCTTTCTTTCTTTCTTTCTTTCTTTTTTTTTTTTTTTAAAGATGTTCTTCTTTTATTCATGAGACACACACACACACAGAGAGGCAGAGACCCAGGCAGAGGGAGAAGCAGACACCATACAGGGAGCCCGACATGGGATTTGATCCCGGGACCCCGGGGTCACGCCCTGAGCTGAGGTGTGCACACACCCATGGAAAGATTGGAAGGCTGTATGCCCAAAGAGAGGCCAGAAAACACAGTGGCTCTAGTAACAGATTCTGAGGCCAAGCGCCCTGGGTTTTGACCCTCATACTGTCATTTATTAGTTGTCTCATCCTGGCGAGTTCCTTATGCCTCTGTCCCTCAGTTTCCTCATCTGTTAAACCGTTGTTGGGTTTAATGTAGTCATGGATGGTTGACCCTGTTGGAGGAGTTAATACATATAAAGGGCTCAGACTACACCCTGCAACACCAAGTGCCAACCATGTGTTTGATACGGCTACGGGTAGGATTCTTAGAAATTAGTTTTTTCTCTATTTCCAAAATTTAAAATTTGTTTATTTATATCATTCTTTTTAGAGATTTCATTTATTTGTTAGAGAGGGAGAGGGAACACCAGCAGAGGGAGGGGCAGAAGGAGAGGGAGAAGCAGATGCCCCGCTGAGCAGGGAGCCTGATGCAGAACTTGACTCCAGGACCGTGAGATCATGACCTGAGACGAAGGCAGGCGCTTTGCCGGCCAAGCCACCCAGGGGCTCCATAAAAGTTGTTTATTTTAAAAATTAGGAAACTAAGATTGAATTTAAGTGAAGCAGTATTTCTCAAACTTTTCTTCCTTTTTCTTTTTGAGGAAACTTTGTAGACATCCTTCCCTAATTGACCCTTCTCCATGAAACTATAGCAGCACAGATACACTGAATATCCCTTTATGTACTGCATTTATATCTGGGCTATATTAATAAAAATTCAATTTTTATTCTCCCTCCAAGAAGTAATTTTGCTGGAAGGAGGCAGTGATATCATCCCCATCGAGCACACAGTAGTTAAAATAAAAGAAACAAGCAAATATTGATGACCAAGGAAGAAAAATCTGGGGTAGAAAATGTAGTAGGTCAGAACTCTGGTAGCAGCAATTCAGACACGTGCGTGAATCTGTTCCTATTTCATGGGTTGTTTACCATAAGGTCTTTTTCAGGTTTTATGCCGAGAATAGAAATGAGCAGACAGTTCTGGCGAGAAAATTGCCTATTGAGAAGTAAGTGTCACTGTTGAGAGAGTAGAGCCATTAAGGTCAGGAATATTATTTGTTTTACAGCTTTATTATTTTTTAAAAAAAAATATGTTGTTTATTCATTTGAGAGAGAGCAAGAAAGAGAGAGAGCGAGCGAGAGCGTGAGCAGAAATGGGTAGGAGGGAGGAACAAGCAGACGCCCCCCTGAGCAGGGAGCCTGATGCGGGCTTGATCCCAGGACCCCTGGGGTCATGACCTGAGCTGAAAGCGGGTGCTTAATTGACTGAGCCACCCACGCGCGACCCAGCCTCCTTAATTTTATGTGAAGAATTTCTAGATTTGCAAACTCAGATGCATTTATTCATTTATTTTAAATATTTTATTAATTTTTTAAAAATATGCTCCAGACCCAGTGTGGGGCTCAAGTTCATGACCCTGAGATCAAGAGTCCCGTGCTTTACCGACTGAGCCAGTCGGGCACTCCACAAACGCATTCATATAAAAGTCCAAAACTGCCTTTGGAGCCAGATAAATGCTTTTTGTTCGAGCTTCTAGATCAGAAAGGTCAAAAATCACCCTTTCTCAAAGTGGCCGTGGATACCAGCTTCAGAATCATCTGGAGGGTTTATCACCACGCAGCTCCCCAGGTCCTCACATGCCCTGGTGCGAGTGTGGGGAATGTACACTTCAGCAAGCTGCCACGCTTTGTGTTGGCATGTTTTGGAATAATGATAAGGATGATGCTAATGACCATGGTAGCTCCCAGGCGTAGAGTGATGTGTGCCAGGCACCAAGGGTTCTGGTGTATCCCAAGGGAGGGGAAACCCCAGGGAGCTTGAGCAATCTTGGATTTCTTCAAAGCCTCGGAAAGTAGGCTCAACCCACTTGATTTAAAGGAATAAGGATGTGAGATGACCCGTGTCCTCTACGTGTCCTGTGGAATTCCTATCCATCGGAGTTTCACTAGTCTGCGTAAGCCGAGCATAACACAGCTGGCTCATAACGTAATTGTGTGAGTGCAAATGGGAAATGGATAAAGGGGAAAAGGGGCTAGGAGCACAGACCAAAACTCTCATCAGTTAGCATGCTAAGTGCCTTCCGAAATGGCTGGCCCTGAATGCAATACTACGGTTTTCAGGCCTTCAGATGTGGCCATTCTTAATGCTTTCAAAGTGATTTAAAGATGGCGACATAATGGAGTGTCTCAGGTCAGGGAATAGCTCTGTTCACTTATTTTGGTGGATTCATGATTGACAGACAGAAAGAAGGAATGCCTTGAACCGAAAGGTTGGCACATGACCCGCAGGCCTGGGGACCCTGCCGTATTCTACGAGAAATGGTTGGCTGGCAAGGTCTGGGCATTACCAAGAACTGCAAGTCAATCTCTAGAAAGGAAGACTCTGGCCCTCCAAGGTCTGACAGCCCCGACCTTGACAACGGCTTAACTCAAAAAACAGAACAAAAAAAAAAAAAACCAAAAACAAAAACAGAAACAAAAAGCCACCCTTTATTGTAAAATAGAATGAAACAAAACAAATGAAACCCCACTAAAAACTTGAAACTGCACTTCATAACCTCAAAAGGGAATGCAATAGGGCGAGTGTCAAGGCCCCAGGAGAAAAGTAGAATAAATTGTCTCTTTTTCAAGCCCCCAAAAGCACCAAGAACAAGTGAAATTTGTAGTTCCAGGAGTAAATAAAATAGGAAACATCCTCCATCCTGGGGCACAGTAGTAAACCCACACCCTAGAGAGCGTAGCTTGTCTCGTCCTGGGAAACTGGTTTTACTGCAAAATTGCAAGAGCCTTATAATTTAATTCACCCAGCAAACTCCTCAGCCATTGTGGGAAGAGCAGACGGGTAGAGGAAGGCGGGGCCTGTGTCCTGAAGCAGTCACCCAACCTAGCAGGATTTGTCAGTAATATAGTTACTTTTTAACTTCAGTTTTTACCAAGAAATAAAAATGCAAATGAACTCTCATCTCAGGTATGTGAAGTCATCTGAAAATTTGGGAAGCACAAATCGCAGCATTCCAATGACTGTGGGGCCGTGAGCATGATATTTACTCTTTCTGTTTCCATTAAAGCTCGTGACAGTAACTAATTCTGTGACTATGTGATGGAGGGTGACACAGAAATGGAACCCGCCGTGGAATTAAGTGTTGCGTAAGTGCTAAACAATTAACCGACCCACTTTCAATTTAAACCTACAGTGCCAGTGTGGTTCTTCATTTTAAGGGCTGGCTGACCCCATTTCCTCTTCCATTACCGTAAACTTCTTTCTGGAAAATTCAAGAGCAGTTTCAAATTTAACAAGATCTTTTAAGTCTTGGAGCAAAGACCCCATCTCAGTACGAAACAACAATTACTGCGATTTGACCTCAGAATCCTGGATTTAATTTCAAGCAAACAAACAATCTAAAATGCTTTTCACAAGCAAGAGAGTTACAGAAAGAGATGGCAGGGCTCCGAAGCACGGAACTCAGAAACACATTCTGATTTAGCAAAATTAGATCGCGGTTCTTAACATTTAAAGGTGCTGAGATGAAAAAAAAAAATAAAGGTGCTGAGATGAAAAGAAAAAGTTGTTCAGTTGTTTAGAGAAGAAATAACCCTACAGGGTTATTCAGAGGAATTCATACAGGCTGTAGAGGGGGACAAAGCCTGCAATAAGGTGTCTGAAGGCTCTCATTCCTGACTTTGGGGACTACCGGTCTGTTTGCTGATAACCCTAGAAGATCTCTGTCCCTAGAACTCCTCCTGTGAAGTTCTAGACCCATGTCACCCACTTCCCGCTGGATATCTCCACTTAGACGTGCTGCCAGGGTGTCCCTTAAACACAGCTCGGCAGATCCTGAGCAGATCCTGTCTCCCAGCCCTTCCCTAACTTGGTTTCCCTTCCAGGGTTCTGCATTTTGGGGAAAGGCACCAAGTCGGAAACACATACGTATGCCATCCTTGATCTGCAATTCCGCTCGTTGCCTATATGGGATTGAGACTTCCTGCTGTTGGTAGCTTCTACACGTCTCCTGAGGACTGTTATCAGTCAGAGCCCAGTAAGGAAAAACACACAGCTTACTTTTTAATTTTTTTTCATTTTTATTTGTATTTATTTGTTTATTCATTTAAGAAAGAGAGAGCAGGGGGAGGGGCAAAGGGAGAGAGAGAGAGAGAGAGACAGAGACAGAGACAGAGAGAGAGACAGAGAATCTCAAGCTGGCTCCACGCTCAGCATACAGCCAGAAGCAGAGCTCGACCCTACAATCTTGAGATCATGGCCTGAGCTGAAATCAAGGGTCGGATGCTTAACCCACTGAGCCACTGGGCGCCCCAACCACAGTAGGTATTTTAACTGGAAGCATTTAATATAAAGAATCTGAATGGATGTCACAAGGCTGAGAAGGCAAAGGGACAGCACGGAGGTGATGGAGAGCCAGGAGCAGCTACCTTCTCCAGCTGGGGCGGGAAGGAGAGGGGGGCAGCTAGCAGACCGTGGCATGGGGGGGGACCCCGAAGCTCCTGGGCCCGGGCGTTGAGCAGGCCATCATGTGCCTGCTGCTATAGGAGCTCAGGGGAGAAGCTGCACCTGGCGGGGCTGCAGGACGGAGGTGGTGGCGTTGGGTACCACTGAGCAGTTGCTGAGGCTGGTCCAGGGCTGTGGGGGGAAGCGGACCTGTTGCTGCTTCCAGGGTGGAGGCCTGTTGCTGGGCTTAGGCCGCTGGCCTCGGAACAGTAGGAAGGGGCAGCTCTCTGTGCCCCCTGACGTCCTGCTCTCCCTTGAGGGCCGCCCAGGCCGGGGTGGGGGGGTGCTGGCAGGAGGCCCCGGGAGGGGGTGGGATGCAGTCTGCAGAGAGCTGGTGTGAGGGTCACAGAGCAGCCTACAGGGAAGCATGTGGGGCCAGGAGACCACGGTTGTCAAGGGGCAAAGGTGAAGCAGTTTGGTTTGACCGCCCCACCGAGGAGCCCACACACTTCTCCAGGCCGCCTGGGCGCTGGCTGCAGGGCATGGGGGGCAGGACCGCGGGCCCATCAGGGCATCAGGTGAGCTGGCCGGGGCGGCACGTGGCGCCTCACCTGCGACAGCGACAACGGGCGGCTCTCGGTGCTGGGCCCTGGCTGCCCGGCCACGGCCTTCAGGGCCATCGGGGCGCTTGCAGGAACCTGGAGCTGGCTCAGCACGGGTCTGCGGCGGGCAGGGCGCTCGGGCAGGGCGCTCGGGGCAGGTGAGGCTCCCCCCGGACCCCCAGGTTCCCCCCACAGCTGACCACGGCTTCCAGCAAGGGGCCCTCTCCTCTTGTCCCTGCCACACCCCCCCACCCCGTGTCCTCCCTGCTGACCCCACACAGCAGCCTCCGGGCCGGCCAGGCCGGACTGATGGCTTTATTACTTTATGTTCTTACAAATAAAACTCTGATCCTGACACTCCTTTACTCACGTCCCGTTGCTGGGAGCCGTCGCACAAAGTCGAGGGTCAAGGTCTCCTCTTAAGTCTCTAGGTGCTGCGGCCCACGCTCCGAGTCCCCCCTGCTGGCCCTCGAGGGCCAGAAAGACCCGCCCGCCCTCCGCAGCCCCAGCCGCATCCCATCCAACACTCAACTTCTCCAGTCCTCCCCTCTCCCCTCTAATTCTCCCCTGACCTCGGTGAGGGCTTCCCCACCTTGGCGCAGTCTGGGCCGCGCCAGGCTGTCCTGTACGCAGAGGCGGTGGGGGTGGAGCGGTGGAGGTGGGGGGATAAGGGGTGGGCTTCCGGCTTTCTGCCCCCTGGATGCCAGGAGCCTGTGTCCATCCCAATGGTGACAACTGAAGTGTCTCCAGATATTGTCAAGTGTCTTTTTTTTTTTTTTTTTTAATATTTGGTCCATCCATTCATGAAGGACACGGAGACAGAGAGAGGCAGAGACCCAGGCAGAGGGAGAAGCAGGCTCCATGCAGGGAGCCCGACGCAGAACTCGATCCCGGGACCCCGGGGTCATGGCCTGGGCTGAAGACAGTGCTAAACTGCTGTGCCCCCCGGGTGCCCCTCTTTCTTTCTTTCTTTCTTTCTTTCTTTCTTTCTTTCTTTCTTTCTTTCTCTTTCTCTCTTTCTTTCTTTCTTTCTTTCTTTCTTTCTTTCTTTCTTTCTTTTTTAAGATTTATTTATTTATGATAGACAGAATGAGAGAGAGAGAGAGAGAGAGAGAGAGAGGCAGAGACACAGGCAGAGGGAGAAGCAGGCTCCATGCCGGGTGCCTGATGCGGGACTCGATCCGGGGTCTCCAGGATCACGCCCTGGGCCAAAGGCAGGTGCCAAACCGCTGAGCCACTCAGGGTTCCCCTCTTTCAAAAAGATTTTATTTATCTGAGAGGAGAGAGAGCAGGAGCAGGAAAGGGCAGAGGCAGAGGGAGGAGCAGCTCCCCCCCAGCAGGGAGCCCCCATGTGGGGCTCGGGCCCAGGATCCCTGGATCAGGAGGACCTGAGCTGAAGGCAGACGCTGCACGGACTGAGCCCCAGGCACCCCTTTAATTTTCAGTTAAACAACACAATCATTTGGTATGAGCACGCCCCGTGGGGTATTTCAGAACTTTACCCAAAATTCAGATCTACTGTTTGTAGCTGCCCAACGTGGCCTTGCTGCCTGGGGGCCACGTCACCACCCGTGAACCACCCGTGACCCTCAAGGGCCTGCAGGGTTTTTACCGATTGCAATGAGCCGATTTCTCTTTTATGGGTTTGTTTTTCTGTCACTTGTACAGCGAAGCAGCTCTTCTTCCGTAATTACAGTGAGTTGTTCTCAGGGTCAGATGGTGGAGAGGAACAAGAGCCCGGCCTCTCCCTCCAGGCCTGCAGCCGAGACGCCCGTAATAAGAGACAGACTAGCAAGAGAAGGACCAACCAAGTCCAGTGTGTACTTGTGTGTACTCGTGTGTACTCACGGGAGACCCAGGAAACTGCGTGCATCCTGGAAACCCAGAATCGTTAATTCTTAAACTCCCGCAAGGTTGGGCCTACAGCCAGGTTCAAGGTGAAGTATGTGATTCTTGTTATAAGTGGTGTTAGGATATTTAAGACAACTTAATATCTATTGTGTTAATAAGTTTATTAGCTCTACAAGCCCATGTTAGCCGGGGAAGTGCTTCTTGTTAGCTTCAGAATCAAAGTGCTTATTAAAGAAAATTAAATATAGTGATACCGGAAGTATAATTTAAACATTTAAAGAAAAAAAGAGAAAAAAAAAGAGAAAAAAATTAAAAAAAAATAAAAAAAATAAACATTTAAAGATAATTAAGTAGGATATAAATGGGACCGATTCTTCAAAGAGACTAGTTGTGGGGTTTTTTTTTTTGGGGGGGGGATTTGAGTCTGGTTTTTTCAAGTTGAGTCACTCAAGCTTTATTCAAAATGCCCTTGAAAGTGAACACCTTTATGTATTTAAAATAATATAGCTTAAAGATTGACCTTCATTTATTAGTTTTTTTTTACCTTAATTTGTTTATATTAATCAGGACCATCAGGGAAAAGCAAATAACCTTCCCTGTGCTTAAAGATTGCACATAATCCATAGTGACAGTTTTGAAGAGTCTTTTCCTCTCTTGTTTTTTGAGCTGGAGGTGGGGGCAGGGGGAAAGGGAGGGAGTCTCAGGAAGACTCCGTGCTGAGCATGGACCCTGAGATCAGGACCTGACCCCAAATCAGGAGTCCGCTCCTTGCCCCACTGAGCCCCCCGGGCACCTCTCGGGGATTATTTTTCATGAAAGTCAAGATGGACAAGGTTCTAACAAGTGGGTTTGGTCACCCATAGCCTTTCTCAATAGCCACTGGAAACTAGATTTCAATAAGGAAATGTCTTAAACCCAGCACTTTATTTTGAACCCTGGGTCCTTCCTGCCGGAGGGAGAACTTCCCTTTCCCCCTTGACTTTGCTCCCTTCTTTTCTTCATGTCACCACTGGCGGAGCAAATATGACTCAGAAACCGGTTCCTCGGGTTTGTAACACTGGATGATGCACACTTGGGTCATTACGCTGTAAACCAATGCCTGTGTTCGTTGGGCTGGGTTCTCCAGAAGGCGCATCGCCGCCCGTGTTGCTGAAGAATACTCACAGGTGTGGGGACAGAGGACGAGCCACGGGCCGGGGCTGCTAGGGATCTGTCCCTTGGCTGGGAAGGATTTTATGTGAATCAGAAATCCTGCCAGAAGATTCAAGAAGCTGTAGAGGTGGCACAAATCTGTGAAGGACCAGCATGGGGATCCTATACTCCGAGGTATGTGACCTTTCTGGAAAAAAGTTTCCAAAGGTGTTGAGAATTGCTCTTGCTTTTCTAATATGATTTCCTGCTTCTGTTAAAAAATGTGTCCTTTTCTGGTTTGGCTTTCTGTGAGAATGTTAAGTCAAAGCCAAATGCTGTGTACGAAATCTTTTTGATGTATTTAGTATTTTAAGGCAAATTATTTCACGATTCTAAAGCTCTAGCTAGGTTGAAGCGGAGAACAGTACAATATATATATATGTCACAAAGTCCAGACGTTTGTGGGGGTCATCTGGGTTGTGCGGGAACTCATGAAAATAGAATTAATGGAGTCATGTTTCTGATGTCAAACTTCCAGAGGGAATGTGAAAATTGTACCCAACGGGATTTTTTTTTTTTTAGTTAGATTTTATTTATTTATTCCTGAGAGAGAGAGAGAGAGAGAGAGAGAGAGAGAGGGAGAGAGAAAGACCCAGGCAGAGACCCAGGCAGAGAGAGAAGCAGGCTCCATGCAGGGAGCCCGATGCAGGACTCGATCCCAGGACCCCAGGATCAGGCCCTGGGCCGAAGGCAGATGCTCCACCGCTGAGCCCCCCGGGCGCCCCCCAATTGGATTTTCTAACCATACAGAAGTAGACTGGCTCTTGTATGGAACCGCATAGACGGAGTGACAGCTTCAGCCTGGCATTTGAAAAGCGATTCACTATCAGCAATTATAAATAAAGATTACCCCCGCATGGGAGGGGTATCCATGCAGGATATATTTTTGATAGCTTGAGTTTTTGCTTTTCACATCTGACGAATACAAAAATGTCTTCCCCTGAATTGAAAATAACCTATTAGGATCAAATCAATTTGTAGTAGTGTGTCGGAGGCGCACAAGCAACACGTCAACTAGATTGTAAGAGGTGTAATCACGTCATTGTTCACCCTTTACTCCCTTTTCTCTCCGACAGAATTGACCTGTTAGTCTGCATTTCGTTCCAAATGCTACAGAACCTCCCAAGGTGGTTCTCCTCATATCAAAGGCAGTTTCTCTGCACTTGCAATCATTTCTAATGCCCGTGGTGCGTGTATGTGTGCCAGCCTCCCTCTAGTCAGAGAGACTAGAGTCATTGAGTCTCTATAGTCAACCCAACCTTGAGGAGGTTAAAATTCTACGTATGTCTTGCTCAAAGGCTTTATCTGGGTGACGCGATCATACCTACGAACTGACAACACGTGCAGTTTTCTGAAACGCTACTGCACTGCTGGTTCTCAGACTCTAGAGGGCTTGCAGATGAGGGACCTAAAAGAGAGGAACTTGTTTGATGCGATGTCGCGAGCCCCCAGCCCAGACGGTCTGTTTCACTCGGTCTGGTCTGCAGTGGGGTCCAGGGACTTAGTTTTTAGGGGAGCATCCCAGCTGCGTCTCCCTTAAGGGGTGGATTCACCTCCCCGGGGAGAGAAATATTGCTCTAGGCGAGGGCTCTTCAAATTTTAATGTGAGTACAGATCACCCAAGGCTCTTGTTCAAATGCAGATTTTTGTTCTGTTGGTCTAGATGGGGCTGAAGATTTGCATTTCAATTCCTTGATGCTCATGCTGTCGGTCCCTCGACCACACTTTGAGTAGCCAGATTGCAATAATTAAGTTAAAAACAACAACAACAACAACTTAGAACAATTGTTCTTTGCCAGGCAGTGAGTTGAGTCAAGGCGAAGTAAGATACGTTGAATTATTTACAAGTATTGCTGCCAGGGCAGAAGGAAATTTTCCTCTACACTCATCTAAGAACTTAATTGACCCGAGATAGATTGATGGGAGAAAATTGAATTGAATTTTGTACATATGGGGACCCTACGTACAAGAGAGTTTAAAGGCAGAAGGGTGAGATGAGGGACAGGAGCCCTCCTGAGCTAAGTCTTGGAAGAGGGGCCCAAAATTTAAGAGAGGAGGCCAAAGCACAGGCAAAAAGCAGAGCAGATATTTGGCAATTAGACGTGTGCCCTGCCCCACACACGGTCACTCAGATACTATTTCTCTCTGGTAAAAACTCTCATTCTGGGAGAGACCCCTAATTTAAATTCTTCTTGGTAGATAAGGAGAGGGCATAAGTTTTTCTTGAGCATGTGGGATCTTGATTGCTTCTAGCTAAAAAAGAGTTCACATGCCAAAGTGGCATATTTTGGGGAGACTACTCTGAACCCCTCCAGTATCAGTGTGAATATCCCCAGAAATGGAATGAATCTTTAATTTTCAAATATACAGAGGACCAAGTGACTTGGAATTTACTATATTTAAAGACAAATTCAACAACCACACACATGCAAACACACATGCATACATGCACCCCTAAAAATCCCTAACACGGGGATCCCTGAGTGGCTTAGTGGTGGAGCGTCTGCCTTTGGCTCAGGACGTGACCCCGGGTCCCGGGATGGAGTCCCACATCGGGGTCCACGCAGGGAGCCTGCTTCTCCCTCTGCCTGTGTCTCTGCCTCTCTCTCTCTGGGTTTCTCATGAATAAATAAATAAAATCTTTAAAAAATAATAAAAATAAAAATCCCTAACATGCCTACAAGCTCATTGGTCATTGTTCAAAGTTCCTAATTAATATTGATCCCAGGTAGTCTAAGGTAGTGTTGACACAGATGTTGCGACCATGCAACTCCACACCACAAGTAGAAGTGGATTCCAGGCCCTTCCATCTCTACACTGTCTACTCCCTCTGCTAACAACAACGGGACACACAGGACCCCCGGGAAGTCCATTTCTGGAAAGGAGATAGTTGTTTCCCTTTTTGGCAAATAGTTTCTCAACTTGCAGAATTCCCCATTGATATCAACTACCACTACTATTTCCCCTCCTCCTCTTCTTCCTCCACCCCCTCCCTCTCCCCCTCCTCATCTTCCTCCTCTGTTTTCTTCTTCTTCTTCTTCTTCTTCTTCTTCTTCTTCTTCTTCTTCTTCTTCTTCTTCTTTCTTCTTCTTTCTTCTTTCTTCTTTCTTCTTTCTTCTCCTCCTTCTCCTTCATCTTTCTTTTTAAGGTAGAAGTAGCCACCACTGAGGATAGTAAAAGCATTGGAAAACCTAGCTTGAGGGGCAGGTTTGTATGAGGAATAAAGGTTAAATCTTCCATAGTGTCAGTTGGGTCGAGGATGCTGTTTGTGGCACGGAGGTGTTTATTTTGCTGTCTCATTCCTCCCCAGCAACAGCTGATGCCGGGGGATCCTGGGCTAGTAGGAGGACCTTCTCAGGAAGGTCTGTCCCAGGGGCTCTGGGTTGTGGGCTGGCTTTAGACACTTTGCATTTTCTATTGACCGAGTCATGGTGTCCAAGGCAGTGGGTTCTAGAGCTGCACCAATTCCACCGAAGTTTTTGAAGATACCTATTATCCCCGGATACCACCTTCTTGATACCTAGTCTGACATTGTGTTGTTTTTTTTTTTTTTTTTTTTTTTTTTTTGACATTGTGTTATTCCACACCTAGGACTGGAGTAATCTGGCTCCAGCAATGGTTGTAAGTGCTGAAGAGAAGTGGGTCCTTTTAGAGCAGAAGAAAGCTTAGCTCGCTTTCTATAAGCTGCAACTGTCGCTGCATGTGGGAGTGGGAATTACCTGTAAATGGAAAAGAAAAAAAAAACAGTTTACTCTTACCCTGGGGGGGGGGGGGGGGTCCTGATGCAGAAGGTTGGGGGGGTGGACCTTTTGTGAGACTCTCTCATCTCCAATTTTAAAGAGGTTGAGAAGCTCTGGAGTAATCCCTCAAATATGAAAACATAACCTACTCATCTGTCATGTGTGCACCGCTCTCTTTTCTGCCCCGTGTCAGTCGCTCTGTGCTTCCTAGCTATAAAGAAAAACAGGGCAAGAGTGAGCCAGTCCTGCCCCATCCCTTGGTCCTATACTGCCAAAAGCACCTTTATGGAAAAAAATTAATTCCACTCTAGTTAACATACCGTGTTTGTTCTATTAGCTTCCGGTGTATGATGCAGTGATTCAACAGTTCCACACATCGTTCAGTGCTCATCAGGATACGTGTACTCTTAACCAAGGCACCTATTTTTTTAACAAAAAAAAATTTTTTTAACAAAAAAACAACTTAGTAAAGTTCCACCTCCCGCCTTGAGTGTGAGAAGCTTTTCTAGATTGGGAATGTAGGCTTGTCATTTTTCCTTAGAGCTGTAGGGGAGGAGAAAATTCTTTGTTCCTCTTCTTATCTCGGGTTGATTGCCTGGAACCCTGCAAGTTAGATTGACAACTGAAATATTAACAAAATAAAAGCAAACAGAAATTTATTAGCACAGGCATTGTGCATACGTGTGGGAGCATTCATCGATGGGTAACTCACCAGGGTGATTAGTACTTGGGATCTTGCAACATCTCAACAGAAAGACGATGCGTGATCAGAGGAGCGATCAGACACGGGAGAAGGGCTTTGAGTGTCTAGGGTGGCAAACTGTGGAAGTGAAATATAATGTGGCGCTAATGGAAGACAAGGGCTACTTAGTACATTTTATTATGTCGATTCCCTTGATGCCTTCTCTGGGCTGACAAGGGTAACCTCTGTTCTTCCTGGCAGGGAATTTCCTTCACAAATTTATGTCATGCTTTTAGCTAAATAGGAGGAAGGCAGAGAGCTTTCCTTAAATCTGCTTCTTCTCAGTTGCCTTCAGCTCAAAATAATTATTATGCCGGGATGGATTTGGGGTCCATATTCTGTATATATAGACATGCACACATGTATTGGGGAATGCTTGACATAACATTATATTAGTTTCAGATGTATAGGGTAATGACCCTGTATTTGTAGCAAAATGATCACCACACTGCGGTCAGTTAACGTCCATCACCACAGATCCTTACACACTTTTTTCTTGTGACAAGAACTTTCAAGATCTATTCTCCTAGCTACTTCCAGACATATATTATGTTCCCATGATTTATTCGTTTATAACTCAGAATTTGTACCTTTTGACTCTCTTCAACAATTTAGCACCTTCCACCTCTTCCACCTCACCCCAGGCAGCCGCCAATCTATTCTCATGCCCTGGATTTTGTAGTTGTTGTTGATTTTATTTTGTTCCTGTTGACATTGTTTAGATTCCACACATAAGTGAGATCAGATGGTATTCACCTTTCTCTGAGTTATTTCAGTTAGCATGATGTCCTCAATGAGGTCCATCCATATTGCAAATGACAAGGTTTCATTCTTTTTTATGGCTGAGTAGTATTCCATTGTGTGTGTGTATGCCACCCCTTTATCCATTCATCTATCTGTGGACATTTAGGATGTTTCCAGTATATTTTTATTTATTTATCTATTTTTTAAAAAAGACTTTACTTATTTATTCATGAGACAGAGAGAGAGAGAGAGGGAGAGAGAGGGAGAGGCAGAGACACAGGCAGAGGGAGAAGCAGGCTCCATGCAGGGACCCAGATGTGGGACTCGATCCCAAGACCCCAGGATGACACCCTGAACCAAAGGCAGACGCTCAACCACCGAGCCACCCAGGTGCCCCCCAATATGTTTTTAAGAAAGAAGGAGAGAGTAAGGAAGCATTCCCAGGTTGGTCCTGGCGTCTGAACAGAGGGTGTGTTAGAGCTCAGTGAGAGAACCTAGATTGGAATAACCAATCCCTGCTAAGGAAGCTGGGCCCTCAAGCAGGGCTGACTCATTTAAGTCCTTATCACACATATTTGTTCATACTATTTACAATCACAGGAAACATTTAATTAGGGCTTGTTATATATATGGGGTCATGTTCAAGCACTTCATGTGTATTAACTGATTTAATACTTACAGCAACCATATAAGAGAATCACTATTATTGTCTTTTTTTTTTTTTTTTTTTTTTTTTTTTTTTTTTACAAATGAAAACATTGAAGCAAAGGTAGTTTAAGTAACTTGCCCAGGGTTATGCAACTAAAAGCACTTCCTGGCTAGAGACTGGGGGCTGGGAGAGGAGACTTGTGTTCGTCTACTCAGGGAAATTCACCACTGATGAACACTTCGGTTCTTTGCCCACTTACTTTCTCAATAGGGACACCACATTCCATAAATGAGTTGGTCTTAACCCCTCTGCTTTCTGCCAGTACTCTTCCCCACTAGGATACACTGTCACCTGTTTCTCCGAGGGAGAGGATAGGGAATGCTGAATCCAGGTAGCAGAGCGCTACCGTCCACTCATACCCTGAAGACCAGTACTGCACTGCAATTACACAACTTGGAAGGAAGGAAGATGTGTAAGAACTCAATTCCAAGGTGTCAGGAATCCATACTTAAGAGACATGTAGACTCTTCTGTGGACTCTTGACCCTACTGGCTGGGGGGGAGGGGATGTCTTGAAAATAACATCAGAATGATGTTTCCCTTTAGATTTGGAAAGGTCTAACGATAAATGGAGGTTAAATAGGGTTTTTGGGGAGAGCTGGTTGAGTCAAGAGGAGATGGGGTGAGAGCTATTGGCAATGGGAAGGCCATTGGACTGGAAGTCAAGAAAACTTATAATTCAGTACTGACCACACCAGGAACTCCATGGGGCTTTATAAAAGAAGACAGCAGGGTGAGGTTGGGTTTAGTGTCGTGTTATTCTGCGATACGAGAGAAGAAAGGGCAGAGATGATGGAAACAAAACGCCTCCTTCGCTATCTTACCAGCTTCTTCTACTTTGTCTGCATGTTGAACCCCTAGTTTTGGCATTACGTATTCAGAAAAAAGCAGCACCATGGGGCTTCCGCTCTATTTGGTTTCTCAATTCTTTCCTTATTTAAGTATTTTACAAATGCTAATGCATCAAGTCACATTTCTTTTTTGTTTCATTCTTTTTTTTAATAGTAAATTTATTTTTTTATTGGTGTTCAATTTGCCAACATACAGAATAACACCCAGTGCTCATCCCGTCAAGTGCCCCCCTCAGTGCCCGTCACCCAGTCACCCCCACCCCCCGCCCTCCTCCCCTTCCACCACCCCTAGTTCGTTTCCCAGAGTTAGGAGTCTCTTATGTTCTGTCTCCCTTTCTGATATTTCCTACTTATTTTTTCCCCTTTCCCCTTTATTCCCTTTCACTATTATTTATATTCCCCAAAATAATGAGACCATATGCTTGTCCTTCTCTGATTGACTTATTTCACTCAGCATCATACCCTCCAGGTCCCTCCACATCAAAGCAAATGGTGGGTATTTGTCGTTTCTAATGGCTGAGGAATATTCCATTGTATACACGGACCACAGCTTCTTTATCCATCATCTGTCACTGGACACCGAGGCTCCTTCCACAGTTTGGCTATTGTGGACATTGCTGCTAGAAACATCGGGGTGCAGGTGTCCCGGCGTTTCACTGCATCTGTATCTTTGGGGTAAATCCCCAGCAGTGCAATTGCTGGGTCGTAGGGCAGGTCTATTTTTAACTCCAAGTCACATTTCTAAAAGGAAATGATAACTTGAGTGTATAAGCAGAAATCAAGACCAAAACTTTGTAAATATTTATTCATTCACTCACTCCCTCATTTGTTGAATCAACAATATTTGTCGACCACATAGTATATTCCAGGCACATGGTAGCTTCTGGGACCTGGTGATAACCAAATGAGAGTGGACCCTGGCCTCTTGGAGCTACCAATTTTAAAAATGAACATATACACATGAAAAAAAAAAATAAATAGTGGCCAATGAGATCAAGGAAGCATGAGGATATAAGGGGGGGAGCGGTGAACCCAGGTTCTTTGACCTGAAGGGCCCCCCGGGTTAGGGACACTGGGGTGGAGTTCTGAGGTAGGAACGGCGGTCTTCAGAAGCTGGGGGAGAGGGCCGCAGATGGAGGGATGGGTGTGTGGAGAACTGGAAGCTTGGACGTTGAGCCAGTGGGACCGACGGGCGAGGGCGGGTGCAGGTTCTGTGGGTAAGAGCGGCTCGGCCAGCTGCGGGCCACGGGGCTACTGTCTCTGCAGGATTTAGAGGCCCATGAAGCTGACCGAAGCTCGTCCTGCCTCTGAGTATGGCCCAAGCTGCGGGGCTCCGGCACCATCCTCCTCACCCTCGCTTAGCCTTCGTCTGGCAGGGGGGGCACGTCCTCACCTCCTCCGGGCCCTGCCCTCACCTGTTCGGAGGCCTGGGGTGCTGGGGAGATACCTGGGCTTCTGATCTGCTGCATCCTGGGGGCTAGAGCCCCCGTTGGTCCTCCTCGGTGGGGGAAGGCTTTCCTGCTCTCTCCCCTTGCTGCCGCCGGCGTCGTGCTTCCTGGGTCCGAGCCCGCGAGCAGCGCCTCTGGCCTCCTGGCGGCAGACGCGGCTCGTCTCCAGCAGATCTTGTTGGAGAAAGAACACAAAACAGGCAGCTGTGCGCCCTGCCTCCATTTCTCCTCGTTGCTACGAGTCCCCACAGTCCAGCCCTTTCTGGGGCCTTCCTTCATGGGACAGAAGGGCTAAGGGAGCCTAAGACAACCTTTAAAACAAAAACAAAAACAAAAAAAAACTCTGTGCCTTTTGTATTTGCCTGGAAGAAAGAACTTCTTAAGAAGTCTCCAAACCCTAGTGTGCGACGAAATGACTCCTCAGAGAGAAAGGCTGGAGATCAGTTGTTGGAATAAAAGGAAACCCTTGCCGCATTCCCTGAGGTAGCGCAGTCCGACGGGGAGGCGTCCCTACAGGTTTCCCGGGAAGACCCTCCCCGGTGCGCGGGTCCACCTGAATCCATTGGCTTCAAAGGGCACAAATCCTCCTCGGAAGTTGTTATAAGACATTTTATGGGGCTGGAGCCTCAGCACGAGCAGGTTCCTGAGCAGCCCGCCGGGTCCCCTGAAGGCCGCCAGGGACCCGCGGTACCTCTCCCCAGGCCCGGAGTCAGGGAAGCCCCATTACTTTTTTTTAAAGGTTTTATTTATTTATTTGAGAGAGAGACACAGCGAGAACGAGAGTGCAGCAGGGGGCAGGCAGCGGGGCGGGCTCGGCTGGGCAGGGAGAGACAGGCCTGGGTCCCAGGATCCTGAGGCCATGACCTGAGGGCTGACGCCTCACCTCCGCAGCCCCGCGCCCCAACGTGGTCATGTTAGATAATAGACGCAGAATCCGTAGTTGCCCGTCCGCAGGCTGCAGGCGTCACGTGTCCCCGAGAGACGCTGCTTCAGTTTGAGGGCCTGGGGGAGAGGCCCGAAGTGGCTGGGCCTGGGGTTCCAGCACCCAGATTGGGGGTATTTTGAAAGCCAGGAGACGTCGGACAAGTAAAGCACACTGAAGCTCGTCCCTGACGGTCCAGGTTTCCGGAGTTTCTTTTTTTCTTTTCTTTTTTTTTTTTTTTTTTTTGGTTTCTGGAGTTTCTGCTGCTCCTCACCTCATATTAGCATAAGGGTCATCATGGCTCCACTATTGTTCCCCGGGCACCCTCCTAAGTAGTTTGCTGAGGTTCTCAACCTTCCCTGGGCCTCTTATGTGACACTAACGCCCCCACCTGGCTCCAGTCTCCCCTCTAGGTTACTGGGACACCCAGGGTTGAGCACCTGCCTTGGGCCCAGGGTGTGACCCCGGGGTCCCAGGATGGAGTCGCAGGTCAGGCTCCCTGCATGGAGCCTGTTTCTCCCTCTGCCCGGGTCTCTGCCTCTCAGTCTCTGTGTCTCATGAATAAATAAATAGAATCTTTAAAAAAAATCCAAGAAAATCAAAGGGCCCTGTTGCTTAGCCAGGCTTGAGGCCCCCTGCGCTGGAGCAGCGAGTGGGCTCTCAGGTCAAGGCCGCAGTCTGGTTGCAGAGAGAAGGCGGAGGCCCAGGGAAGCACCCGCGGGGCGGGAGGGGCTGTGCGGCAGGCAGGGAGGCGGCCCTGGACGGCACCGAACCAGCTGGAGGGCAGGTGGCTCATGGCAGGGGCACAGGGCGCGCCGGGGCCAGAGGCGAGGGTGCAGGGATTCAGGGGAGAGGGGCGAGGGGAGCAGGGAAGCAGGGATGAGGGGTGCAGGGGCAAGAGGCTCAGGGGTGCGGGGGGCGCAGCAGCGCAGGGTCCGAGCAGGCCCCAGCCCAGCAGGCCCCGGGCCGTTGCTCCATGGCGGAGGAGCGCACGGGGCAGGGCAGCCGAGGCTGGAGGACCTGGGGTCAGGACGGCCTGGCTGCTCGGGTGACAAAGGGCACGGGGGGCGGGGGGCAAGGCCTGCGCGCTGCCCACGGGGTCGGTCCTGCTGAGGACGGAGCCCGGGCCTTGGGCCCTGAGGCCTCACAGGGCAGCGCGGGGAGTACAGATGCACCGCCATCACCGTGCACCCCTGCACCTGTTCCCCCTGGGCCGGGTTGCCCGACCCCCCCACCCCCCACTCCGCAGCCTCCTCCTCCAGGCGGCCTCCCTGGGCTCAGCCAAGGCTGCCCGCTGGGGGACGCTGGGGGTTTACGCAGTCCCAGAACCTTCTCTGGGATGGCTGGGCACTGGGAGGAGGCTAATGAGCCCGGAGGACGCCTCCCTGCACGGCCAGGACTGAGTGCGGGGCTGGGGGAGGCCGGCAGGGACCCCGAGGGACCCCAAGAGACCCCGAGGCCGGTCACTCCAGGGGCCCCAGGAAGCACCCGAAGGCAGACCAGCTCCCTTTCCCCTCCCTCCTCTTTCTCTGCAAAGATTCTCAGGAGCCCAAGCACAAGGGCCCTTACCGGGTGTCCCCTGTGGTGTCCCCTGCGGGTGTGCGCTCAGGCTGTCAAGGCTTTTAAGGTTTTGGTTTTTTTTGGAAAGCCTTTAATTTCTTAAGAGCAGCTGGAAATCCGGATGACGACATGGAATGCTCGGTTATTTTTAATGCCGTGATTTTTTAAAAAAGGGTCACCCATTGGCCTTACAGATGATGCGGAAGGTGCATCAGTTGGGGAGGGACTTGAGGTCCAGCGTGTGGCCATCATGGGGTGACAACATACAACGACTTTTGCCCCATTCCTCTGTTTCATGACTGAGGACACGGACACACGTAGGGAAAGAGATCTGCCCACGGGCCGCAGGACAGTGGCCGCGGAACCAGACGTCGGGCCAGTTTGCTGCCGGCAGACTCGCGTCCGTCCAGCTGCTCAGGGCCCCATGTGGCAGCCCAGCTGGTGACCAGGTCTGCTCCCGGGGTGACGCCAGGGTGGCAGGAAGGTGACGTGCGTCATTGTGCGTTTGGGCTGCTTTTCGGACCTGTGTCTCTTGCTCACGTCTTTTTGGGGCCCAGAGGTTTGCCTCCCTCTGCTGCGGAGCCGACTTTCCTTAGGATGCTCCATCAGTGGGGCCCTGGGCTCAAAGGGTGAACCCTACAAGCTCGGGACGATGGTGTTTGGCGAGCTCGGAGCCTAGAGCACCGAGTCTGGGGCTGCAGCTGGCGCGCGTTGCCCTCCTCCGGCCTCTGTCCCTCTGCTTCCCCAGCTGGACAGCGCCTCTGTGCCCCGACCCGGACCGCGGCGGCCCGCACAGGAGCCACGGCCTTGTCGCCCAGGAGAGCCGCCTGGACGCACAGGGGCAGTAAATCCCACCGGCTGAGCGCCACCTGTGGGCCGTGCATCCTTCTGGGCGGCGGGTTTGGTTCATGCTTCTGAATAAAATCAGCCTGAGAATGTGGAGTGTTGGCCTCTGGGGCCCCGGGCGGGGGACATGGGGTGACGAGGGCCTGGGCGGCCTGAGCCTCCGCCCCTCCCGGTGCACCGGCCTGGGCCACGCCATAAGGAATCCTTAGGAAAGAGCAACAGGTGGCAATTGTGGGGAACCAGCGCTGGCCTGGGAAAGCCTGATAAGGGGAGAACTGAGTGGTGACCTGAAGGGCCAGCTCGCCTGCAGCTGGAGGGGGGATGGAGGGGGGGATGGGGAGGGGGATGACACGGGGGCAAAGATGTCCGGTGCGGGGGTGCCGCGAGGGCTGCAGCCCAGATGGAAGGAACCGAAACTGAGGCATTGAGAACAGAGGTCCGGGGGGGCCCATGGGGCAAGGGGAGGTCGGCTTCGGTCTTGCTGTTAGGCTCCCATCATGCTTTGCAAAGCTCATTCTAACACTTTCTAAATGATTCAAGCCGCGGAGTGATGGAGACCGAACGTGTCATCTACGATCACAGCTTGGGAACACTTGAGTTTCAAGTGATGGGTGAGGACCCCTCTCACGGGGGGGTTTCGTTAGAGCTGTATTGAAACTCTGCTTTTGCGTGTCCCCCCTCAGCCCATCTGCCAGGCGGCCTACCAGAACGACTTTGGGCAGGTGTGGCAGCTGGTAAGAGAAGACAGTGCCTGCATCAACGTGCGAGACGGCTTTAATGGAGACACCCCCCTGATCTGCGCTTGCAGGCGAGGACACCTGAGAATCGTTTCCTTCCTTTTAAAAAGAAATGCTGACGTCAACCTCAAAAACCGGGTGAGGCCATTACACGTGAGTGGAGGGAGCCGTCGACCATGGTCATCCGCCCCCCGCACGGCAGTGATGGATGCCGTGCTCCTTGCGCGGAGCTCCTGGCACCAACATTTTGTTTTTGGCCTTACTTTAGAGGGACAGACATGTACTATTCTATTAGGCTAAGAAGCCAAAGAAATCATAGCTCAAGCAGCAGGCGTATTTTGTGGGGAATTACGTCCTTCTGCTTCTGAAAAGAAAGGTAATGGTCCACTCACTTGACTAGTGAGAGCTTCTCCCTCTCTTTTCCTCCTCCTCCCCATGCTGTTCCTTCCGCTTGCCTCCCCTGCTCCTCCCCCTCACTGTCACAGAAAGATTTCCCAGAAAAAAATAGTGACCTGGCGGTGCTATGTCATTAGCTACTGGGTCAATGTTCTCCAGAAGAGCCTACACCTTGCCTATAGGATTGCTTATAAGATTGAAGAAAGCCAGAAAGAGATTGTCAAGGACTAGCAGGCTCATGACTCAGAGGGTCCTTGAAGCCCCACAGAAGGCACAGAGATTGTACTCAGATGCGGTTCCCGCAGGTGGGTCTTCAGGACCATTGCTGTGAGCATCCGGTCGGAGCATGTTCGAGCATCCAGTGTCCTCCTCACAGCAAAAGCGACACTCAAAGGACGCTGAATACATAGGGAAAAAAATAACTAATGACCACGAGTGGCCTGTTCCCACTGACACACATTCAGTGAGGACAAACAGGGGCAGGACCCCACTGACCCCTTCGTGTCAGTCCAACACCAGCTCATTTGGATCCATAATATATTCTTGGAAAATGGATCTCTACTGGGCCTTCTTGTTTGTACTTAATACTATTTTCTGCCTGGTTGAGTTTAAATGCAAATTGTAAAAACAAACAAACAAACAAATAAATAAGTAAATAAGTAGATAGATAAATAAATAAAAATAAATGCAAGTTATGCCTGCAATGAATCTAACAGGAGCGTGGTGTAGTGGGGTATGACACCGTCTCCCTAGCATGCCCCGAGGAGCATGGGTCAGCACGGGGAGGGGGCCATGAAGGCAGAGAACCTGAACCAGCCTGCTGGGACCCCCTGGTATCATGAGCAGCTCGGAAAGGACTCTAGGGATCCATTAGAAAAATAGAGATTTTATCAGAACAAGGCTTTGGCTTACATTTTCTATTTTTTAAAACATGTTTAATGGTTTTTGAATGAGTAATCTTTTTTTTTAATTTATTTTTTATTGGTGTTCAATTTGCCAACATACAGAATAACACCCAGTGCTCATCCCGTCAAGTGCCCCCCTCAGTGCCTGTCACCCAGTCACCCCCACCCCCCGCCCACCTCCCCTTCCATCACCCCTAGTTTGTTTCCTAGAGTTAGGAGTCTCTCATGTTCTGTCTCCCTTTCTGATATTTCCCACTTATTTTTTCTCCTTTCTCCTTTATTCCCTTTCACTATTTTTTATATTGAATGAGTAATCTTAGTTTTTCCCCACTACTGATCGTGGTACATAAATAATTTAACCGGTGCCTTCTCATTTCTTAAGTCTATGTTTACGACGTATTTTCAGAAGTAATAAATAGACAAAGGCCTTAAAACATTTCTGGGGCAATTCATATACGCATGCCTACTAGAGAGCAGCAATTCTACGGGAAGCCAATTAAAACATAAATATACTTTTTCCTTTTTTTTTTTTCTCCCCTTTGGCCTGTCAAATTGACCAGGATTAAAAAAGGAAACTGAGTGTTGGTCAGGAAGGAAGTTTAAATCCTTATGGTTTTAGCGGAGCACGATTTAACAAGCGTTCATACCTTTCACGTCAGCATTCATCCTTTTAGAGACTTGCTAAGGACGAATCAGGGAATGTTGACAAAACCTTATGAATGAGGGCGTCCTATCAGTATAATTCGTAAGAATAAAGAGTTAAAATCTTGAAATGTCCAACAGGTAGAGTTTGGTAAATCAATTAGAATAGCTCCGTTCAACAGACAGTCATGCAGCCGTTACAGTCAGATGTTTCGAAGTGTTAAAAGGCACGGAAAATGCACACATTCTAACTGTTAACTGAGGAAAAATAACTGCAGATATGATTTTGCTTATGCGGTAGGATCCTGCGGTTTCAAATTCCACACGATGCAGTTTAAAAGACTGGAAGACAATACAGACAAAATGTCAACAGATATTTCTGGGCTGTTCGAAAGTGGCTGATTTTATTTTATTTTTTATTTTTTATTTTTTATTTTTTATTTATTATTTATTTATTTATTTATTTATATTTTATTTTATTTTATTTTATTTTATTTTATTTTATTTTATTTTATTTTATTTTATTTTATTTTTTGAAAGTGGCTGATTTTAAATTGTCGTTATATCCTTGCGTAGTTTTTAAAATTTTTCAGGGAACATATATACCTTGGTATTAAAAAGACAAAAAGGGGACGCCTGGGTAGTTCAGTGGTTTAGCGTCTGCCTCCACCCCAGGGCGTGACCCCGGGGTCCCGGGATCGAGTCCCGCATCGGGCTCCCTGCATGGAGCCTGCTTCTCCCTCTGCCTCTCTCTCTCTCTGTGTCTCTCAGGAATAAGTAATCCTTAAAAATAAATAAAAATAAAAAGACAAAAAGTGAAAAAGTGTTCTTATTTAAGAACAGTGCCTCCCTCAAGCGGAACATAGAGTCTTTTTCTCTCTGGCTTTCTCTCTCTTCACATTGACTTGGTTGGCATTGCAGTCACCGTGGCCTGGTTTGTGTTATTTTTATTGTGCTTATTTCTGTCTCCCTCTGTTTGGTCATGAGACCTTGAAGTTTCATATCCCTCACAACCTCTAGAAGCTTAAGTCTATCACCTGATACGTATTTGCACATCCCAATGCTTTGCCCGGTGCGCATATGCGTGTAGAGCAGGGAAGGTACGCCACGCGGTCAAGATCTTCCCATCGACAAACCACAGGAAGCATAATCCTATACCATAGATGTTCAGGGATGACTATAGCATTTCACACTGAATTCAGTCCTATATTTGTATCTCAATGCTTTGCCCCCAAAACTAACACACATGTAAGAATTCTTTTTTTTAAAAGATTTTATTTATTTATTCATGAGAGATCCAGAGAGAGAGGCAGAGACACAGGCAGAGGGAGAAGCAGGCTCCATGCAGGGAGCCCGGCGCGGGACTCCATCCCGGGATCCCGGGGTCACACCCTGAGCCCAAAGCAGATGCTCAATCACTGAGCCACCTGGGTGCCCCAGGATCCATCTTTTTTAAAAAAAATTATTTATTCATTTTCAAGAAAGAGAGTGTGATGGGAGGAAGGGCAGAGGGTGAGGAAGAGAGAGAGTCTCAAGCAGATTCCCCATGGAGCCCAAGACGGGGCTCAATCCCGCAGCTCTGAGGTCAGGACCGGAACTGAAACAAAGGGTCGGTTGTTGCTGAGGAGCCACTGAGGCCCCTGAAAATTCATCTTTTGATGACTAATAAGATGAGTATGTCACTGTTGTCGCTCTGTGGCTTCCCCCCGACTTGTTCTTCAGACTGTGCTCTGCTTGACATCCCAGTCAATGGAGACGTGGTCTCGTGAATCAGACACGCTCCACACAAAGAGTTGCCATGGGTACCATAGAAATAAAAAGCACAAACCAACTTTTTTTTTTTTCAATAATGTAGTTTTTTTTTTTTTTAAAGTAAGCTCTCCTGCCCAACATGGGGCTTGAACTCATGACCCTGAGATCAAAAGTCGCATGTTCTATCGACTGAGCCAGCCAGGTGGCCCACAGATGGAACTCTTTTTAAAAAAATTTTTTTTAAATTTTTAAATTGTTTTAATTTTTAATTTTTTTAATCTTTAATTTTTTTAATTTTTTAATTTTTTAATTTTTAAAAATTATTTATTTATTTGTTTATTTATTTTTGAGATGAAACTCTTTGATTTGGTGATCTGAAAACATGAAACCTGAGACAAATATTAATAAACAATCCTTTCTTAATTTTCAGAAAGGGAGAAACTGCTTGCATTATGCTGTGAAGAAGAGATTCACCTTCTTTGATTACCTACTCATCATCCTCTTGATGCCCGTTCTGCTTATTGGGTATTTCCTGATGGTGAGTGGCACGCTGGGTGCTCGCGGGGTCGGGGTGCACGCCGGGAGCGTTGGGGGTCAATACTGTGACTCATCGGGTTGCCTGGGCCGGTCAGAGGCAGAGAACCAGGGACCAAACAAGCTCTTGGTTCGTGTCCTAAACGTGACTTTTCCAGCGTATGCCTAATGCAGTGATTGAACTACAGTGAGAAGAAAGGTAGCCGACCAGGTGAATCAGTAGTAAAATAAATAATCAGAAAATAAACTAATAAAAATAACTAGAAAAATAAATTAACCTTGATTAAGCATCCTCTGAAGAAAGCAGAAAATCCTGAATTTTAAGAAAAAATTCCCTTATCACCTCTTTTCTCCAGAACAGTCTTCCAGCGGGAAGTGTCATTACCCCCTTAGGTATTTAAATGTCATGAATAAATAAATAAAATCTTTAAAAAAATAAAAAAAAGAATGTCACAGAATTTGAGGAAGTCCAGTTAACTGCGATAACGCTGATTATGATGCTTGGGTTTATGGGAAAGAGAAAAATCACAAGTCACTGAGAAACACATCATCTGTTGATACTCCGGGGAAGTTCTTGAACAGTTAATTGCGTGTTCGGCACGGAGCGTTGGCAATGTGTGCAGTCTCCGGGCTGACGGGGGCCCGGCCGTTCGGTTCCGAAACCATCACAAGGGTGATGAGCAAGGATCTGTTGACCCACAACCCTGCTCCCCAAGACGGTCGGATGTTTAAAAGCCGGAGGCCTTGGTTGAAATACTGCTTGTGACCAATAACTGCCTCTGACTGTGCGTTTGTCAGGGTTATTCATGGGCCTAGGCTGCACGTCTGTGACGCGTGAGGCCTAAGCGCCAGGACAGGACGTTTCAGGGGAAGGACCCAAAAGGCCTACGTTGCCTCAGAGAAAGGAGGAGGAGAAAACCCCGTGTAGATGCTGCCGCAGGGGTGGGGCTGCAGGGCAGGAGTGGTGGGATGACAGGGTGAGGGGGGAACTGGTGGGGCGTCGTACGGGGTCAGCGGCTGGCCCACCTGTGCCCCCGAAGCAGCCGGGAGGGTGCCCGCACTGTCCCGTGCTGAGTCTCAGGGGACTGGGCCGGAAACGCGGGCTTTGAGGAGCCTCTTCATCTCCTTCCTTGTCCAGCCCCTCCCAACGTGCTGTCCCGGGCCCACCGCGAGCCCACGCTGCGGCGGGGAGGCCGACAGGGGTAGCCCTCCGCCCGGTGGGAGCTAGAGCCTCGTGAGGAGCAGGTCCGTGGAGTGACCACGGACACGCACGTGGGATCACAGGGCCATAGGCAGAGCCGATGGGATGGGTGACGGGACAGCCCAGGAGGGAGGGCTCCCCGGCTCCAGGACGGGGAGTGCCATAGACGGGTCGGGATTGCAGTAAGTCCCGTTGAGTGGACAAGTGAGGCACGAAGCGGAGACAATGCCCGTCGAGGAACCCGTTCGGTACCCGCTGCTTGTCGCAGGTGTCCAAGACCAAGCAGAACGAGGCCCTGGTGCGAATGCTGCTGGACGCCGGTGTCGACGTCAATGCCACCGACTGCGTAAGTCCCTGCGCTCACTCATCCAGAAAAACACTCGAGTCGGTGTTTGCCCGCATGGGTGCGTCTCCTGCAAAGCCGCTTGCCGCATTTTTCTAGATACGTCTGCGTTTTCCTTTTCTTCCCTGGCACCCCATTTTCTCTCTCTTTGTGCTCCTGCTGCTAGGCAGGCGGCCTGGAAGCCGTTGGGGTGCTGCTGCTGTGCTCATGGGGATGAAGCCTCCATCGGCTGTGGGACGTTTTTATTTTTTTCTTTATTTCTATTAAGATTCTGTTTTATTTCTATTTGAGAGAGAGTGCGAGTAAGCGAGAGAGAGCACGAGTTGGGGGGCGGGGAGGGGACAGCGGAGGGAAAGGGAGAAGCAGGGAGCCCGATGGGGCTCGACCCCAGGACCCTGGGGTCATGCCTGGAGCCTCATCCACTGAGCCCCCCAGCTGCTGCCCTCGAGGACATTTTTAAAGGAACCTCCGGCCTTTGGTGAGAAGTTAGGGGAAATGCAGGCTCCGCTAAGGAACTTCCATCCTGGGACGTTAAGACACCGGGGGCCGAACGCGTCTGTGTCACCCGGCCTGTCCCTCCGTGCCGGTGGGCGTTGTGCCCACTCAAACCCACCCAACTCTCAGCTTTGCCACCTGTGAGGTGAGGACACTGACGGGACCTGCGTCGCAAGGCCCGCGGCGCCCGGCCCGCAGGGAGCGCCCAGAGGACCCCGGTCTTGGCGGGTCTCGGTGGGTCACGGCGGGTCAGCGGGACAAGGACCAGGCCGGCCGGCCATCTGAGGCCGGTGCCCAGCAGCAGCCTCTCACGTCCTGGTTCTAGGCACGAGCCTCTGTCTTTACCTTCCGCCCCGACCCCATGCTCCTCGGCCTCCCGTCAACCATCGTAACTGCATCCAATGTTTATTTCTATGAGCTTTTATTTGCTCATTTTCTATTTGGTTTCCCGGGTCTTTATTGGAAAAGTAGCCGGTTGAAGTTTGAGTAGATGAGAACCAATATTTTCTTTGCGGTTCCTAACTTATTTCCTGTTGTGTGCCTCTGCGTGTGTGCACGTGTGTTACCACTGTTCTGCAGTGCAGAAGATGTGCCCACCCCGTTTCTATTGCTCATTTACATTGTCTTAGTTTTGGTTGTTGGTATCATGTGTTTACATGGAGGGAGCTCCGAGTGCGTGTGTGCATGTGGGTGTGTGCCCATGTGTGCATGTGTGCGTGTGCACATGCATGAGTGTGTGCATGTGCGCGTGTGCATGTACGTGCACATGCATGAGTGTGTGCATGTAGGTGTGTGTATGTGGGTGTCTGTGCATGTGCATATGTGTGCATGTGTGCATGTGACTGCATGTGTGCACGTGTGCGCATGTGTGCATGTGCATATGTGTGTGCGTGTGCACATGCATGAGTGTGTGTGAATATGTGAGAATAAGTTCATGAAATGCATGCTTTTTCTTCTATCTAAAATAGGACTTTTGAATGGATTCGGGCAGACGGCTCCTGTGCCCCACCGTTTCCTTAGGTAGCCGTGCAGTGTATCACTGCAGCCGGTGGTAGCCCTTAGGTGGGGGCACCCGGGGGGGCTCAGGTCATGACCTCAGGGTCTGGGCTCCGGCTCAGGGGCAGTGGCATCCCGGCTCGCTCTCCCTCTCCTGCTCTCTCACTCTCTCGCTCGCTCTCATGAATCAGTAAAACCCTCCAGAGAGGACGTAGGAGATGTGCTGAGGCCTTTTCCTGGTCTCCTCGTTTAAATTCAGGAGGTCTGGAGCTTTGCCTGTGACCCCGATTTCTCTGGGATGTCTTTCTGCGTCCCTGTGTCTGTGTGTCTGGGTTGCGCGATGTCATTCCCGTGTATGCGCACACACACACTCACACTCACACTCACACTCCTTTCCCTTCCACCTCGAGGTGCCCCGTGCACGTGCCTTTCGGTAATCGGACCCTTTATTTCACGCGGGGAGGTTCCGAGCCGGGCTCCCTTGCGTGTCACCGCTTCATGGAGGGGAGTGCCCGGGCTGGACCCGCGGGGACCTCGGGGCGGGGGGGTATCTCTGGTGTGCCCGCACGCTGAGGCCACGGTCGTCTGGCTGCTTCCCAGGCGGAACTGAGGAGCACAAATGCTGCCGCGGTGAAGTTCCTGTCATCTGTCGCCTATTCTGAGCGAGTCTGAACAGAGCAGGTCCGGTGTTCCAGAACACGGGCCTAGGGGTCTCCCTTGGGGCTGCGCCCCCCGCGGACCTCCGCTGCCTGCTGCAGGCTGTGGGGACTTGGGTCAACACCCACAGAGGATGGGCCCGTGTGTGTCGGGTGGTGGGGAGGGGGCGGCACTGCGGACCAGGAGCGTCTGCTGGGCGTGCAACCTGGGACGGGGTGTCCTGGCCAGGAGGGCCACCCGCCGCGGTGGCGAGCGCTGAGCCCCTGTGTTGCAGGCCGGCTGTACCCCGCTGCACTACGCCTGCCAGATGAAAAACCAGACGCTCGTCCCCCTGCTGCTGGAGGCCCGGGCGGACCCCACCATCAAAAACAAGGTAAGAATCCCAGGGCCTGGGTCCCGGGGGTGTCCCAGGGGTGGGCGCCTGCCCTGGGCTCAGGCCGTGACCCCGGGGTCCTGGGATTGAGTCCCGGGTTGAGCTCCCTGCATGGAGCCTGCTTCTCCCTCTGCCTTGGTCTCTGCCTCTCTCTCCGGGTCTCTTTGAATAAATAAATAAAAGCCTAAAAAAAAGGAATCTGAGGCCACGGCCGGAGGGCCCTCCCAGCAGCGGCGGCTCCGTGTTGGGGTGAATCAACCGGCTCCCACGCTGACAGCGCAGCTCCCGTCCTCACCGAGGGGCTAGTCCCTGCTTGGGCCTGGGCGGGGCTGCACGACTGACCCTGACTTCTGTGTCTCGCAGCGAGGCGAGAGCTGCCTGGAGGTGGCGCGCAGACTGCGCTTCCCGCAGATTGAGGCCATGCTAAGGAAAGGCTCCTAACCCTGGGGACGCCGGAGACCTGTGGGACTGGATCGCGTCCCGGGCTGCACTGCTGGGCGGCCGAGGACCTGGGCGCTTCCCGGCTTGGGCAGGTGCCACGGTGATGCCGCTCCGGGGAGCTCCTGGCTGGCGGCCACTGGGGACCCTGAGGCTCTTGGAGGGTCCGCTTCGGTCTCAGACTCAGGGTGTCCTGAGGAGGAAGGTGGCAGCTGCCTGGGTCACTCGGATGAGCCGACCTCCTGGAGGCTGCGCTGCCCCGTGGCACCCGGGGACCGGCTCCCCCGTCCTGCTGCAGGAGCGAGAGGGTGAGCGAGACTGTCGGAGGGGACAGGACGGGGCGGGACAGGATGGGGCGGGACGGGAGGGGGGGGGCGGGCGCTTCCTCTGTGAACCTTCACCGGCCACGCACTCCAATAAAAGCCCGTGTCGTCCCGCTGGGAGTCTGCACGGAGGGGGAGGGGACGCGGCGCTGCCGCGGGGCTCGGGGCCTCCCCCCTTCCCCTCAAGAGCCGACCAGCCCTCTTGTCTTTGACTTTCATTTATTTGGGAGATGACGGGAGCGCAGCCAGGGGGCAGTGGGGTCGGGGAGGAGCCAGAGCCCACGCGGGACTTGTCCCGGGGCTGCGGGTCGCAGGCTGAGCCCAGGCACCCTGCTCGAGGGCCTCGAGCTCTGGGGCCGCAGGCCAAGGCCCCCCGACTTCGGGGGCTCCCGCAGCCGGACCCCTCCACCCTGCTGGTTCCTCTGTGCGAGGCCATTCCGCAGGCTGCGCTGTTCACCGGTAAAATCCAGAATATTTTATCCTCCCTCCTTCCTCCCTTTCCCTCCTCCCTCCCCCTCTTCTCTCTCCCTCCTCCCTCTCTCCTCCCTCCTCCCCTAAAGCAGCCCAGCACCCCAAGGTAGGCTCATGTCTCTGTGGCAACAAGGTGGAAATGCGTAGCGTATTCTGCCATGGTTCCAGCAATCCAGACTCAGGCCCTCCGTCTCTGTCCCAATCACTTATTCACTTGACCGTTTCAAAATTCTGGCTTGTGGGGGAGAAACCTGGAGAAGCCTGGAGAAACCTGGCAGGCTGCAGGTGCACCCGGAGGCCGTGGGGCGCCTTGGCTACCTCCTCCTGCCAGGGGAGACCCGCCCTTCCCGACAGGCCTTATGCAAGGACCCATGAAGTTCATCCAATGAGTATTTTAATTAGCTGAAAAAATTGCAAATGCCGGTTTTAGAGCCAAGGGCAGGAAGTCCTCCGCCCGCGCCTGGCCCCGCTTCCCCCAGGTCTGGGGGCCCTGCGAGTCCCGCCTGCGGCCCCCGCCCTGCAGCCTCCTAGGACTCGCCAGCCTCCGACGCCTCGCGGCTGGCCGCGCACGTGCCCGGGGACAGGCTGGCGTCGTCCCGCCTCATCAGGTGTATGATCTCGCTGTATAGACGCCGGGGTGCGTCCAAGCCCCAGATGAAATCCACATGTGCCCATTCAGGAATGTTCTTATGGTAGATGAGATTGGTCACCTCGGAGAGCAGGGCCTTCACATCCTCTGGGTTGGAAAGCCAGTCCTGGCCCCCCGTCCACATGGCAGTGGGGACCGTCATGTCCCTGACTTTGTACCTCACGGGCGTCGGCTGGAAGAAAGGGATGGTTGTAACTGGCGTTTCTAATGGTCACCCTCGGGGTTCCAAGCCCAACGACTAATATTTCAAGTAAACAGTAAAAATACACCCTGGGCAACGGGGAAGGGTCCCGGGCACGCAGGAGGGGGGTGGCCCCCGGTGTGCTCAGCCCCTCCGTGCGGGTCCCGCTCACTCCGGGTGCCTTGCCTGCAATGGGGGGACCCTAGCCATGAGGAAGTGAGGGACAAAGCTCGCGGTCGGGGGTCCCCTCCATCTTGAATGAATTTCCCATCGTCCCCCATGAACAAACGCGGACCCCGAGAGGGACACTTCACGAACTTCACGAGGCCCGAGGGACAGAGGTTCTTGGGACACAGGCCAGAGGCTGGAGCCCCGAGGGGGCCACGGGGTCTCCACACAGACTCTGCAGGAGAACGGAAGGCCCCCGGGCAGCCCCCGCTCCAAACCCTGCGTCAAGCACCCCGGAACCCAGTGGTTTCAGGGGAGGGGAGGTCCACACCTGGGGGGCTTTGGAGGGCCTGGGAGAGGCCTGGGGGAGGGACACGGGGCGCCCAGGGGCCCTGGGGGGCCGGGGGGGACATGGGGGCATCTGAGGGGTCTAGGAGGGCCTGGGAGGAGGGCCTGGGGAGGTCTCCGGGGTCTGTGGGTGGACTGGGGGTGGCCTGGAGGGGTCTGGGGGCCCTGGGGGCCCTGGAGGGGACATGGGGAAGCCTGAGGGGTCTGGGAGGGCCTGGGGTAGCCTGGGGAGGTCTGGGGGTGTCGATGGGTGGCCTGGGGGTGGCCTGGAGGGGTCTGGAAGAGCCTGCGGGGCCTGGGGGGGAACAAGGGGGTGCCTGAGGGGTCTGGGAGGGCCTGGGAGAGGACTGGAGAGGCCTGGGGGGTCTTGGAGAGCCTGGGGGAACATGAGGGTGGCCTGGGGGGGCCTGGGAGGGCCTAGGGGTCATGGGGGTACATGGAGGAGACATGGGGAGCCCAGGGGCCTGGAGGGGGCTGAGCAGGCCCCAGGGGGGTCCAGGTGGGTCTGGGGGGCCTGTGAGGGCCTGGGGAGCCCACGGGACCCGGGGAGGCCTGGGGGTCCTTGCACTTCCCACCGCCCGCCCTCCGCTCCCCTGCCAGCTGCCCGGCCCGACTCACAGGCCTTCGTGCTGATCGTGCGCCCAGCGGCCCAGACGTGCCTGAGCTCTGGGGCTGTGTGGCCGGGGCCGCGCCCAAGGGGACGCGGTGAGGAGCTCCCATTAGAGCCGGCGGCCCGGCGGCCTGAGGGAGACCCGGCTCAGCTGGGCCCGACGGCTGCCCCCCGTCCTTCCCCGGGGTCTACATAGCCTGAGCTGCTTGCTCCAGCAGCTGACACACGGACACTGGTGGTTTAAGACCCTTCTGGGGGTGCATCGCTTCCTCCAAAGACACGTTTTAGGGACCAGCCAACAAGGACCTGATGCCAGGGAGTGGACACCCACGCCAAGCCTCCTGGTCTGGGTGCTGCCCGTGGGGACCTGGGTGATGCAGGCGGCAGAGGATCCAGCTGATCTGGGCCCGTCTGCCCATGTTCTGGGCTTTGCGGCCTAGGCTGCCATGGGGAGGGGATGTCCTGCAGCCACATTCTCAGGAGCTGGCCCCTGGCCACACCAGGCTCCCTCCGGCTTTAGGGCCGTGTGGTGGGCACCTGTTTGCAGCCTCACACGAGCTAACAACGACCTCCAGTCGGGACCTTCTGCTCAGAGGAGTACGATGCCTGTTTCTGAGTCCCCGCAGCTGTTCATTTGATTCCAGAGCATTGACTGGGCATTTTCTTAGATGATGTAATGACTTTTCATATTTTTCACTCGCAAATTACAGATGCATTAAAAGTGTGATTAGCAGAACTTTTAAGGATCGTCTGGTCCAATAATAATAATAATGTTTAAATAATTTGAGTAAATAAATATTTGGATGAAATAAATTAAGTGATTTTGAGTAAATTATTATTATTATTACTATTATTATTTAAAATAAGCTCCACATCCAGCATGGAGCCCAATGTGGGGCTTGAACTCATGACCCTGCGATCAAGACCTGAGCTAAGATCAAGAGTTGGACACCCAACTGACTGAGCCACCCAGGCGCCCGTAACCCAATGATTTTTAAGGATAAAGACCTGGGGGACAGCGGAATGGTAGCAGCCTGTCCATGACCCCACAGCGGTAGTGCCTCACCCCTGCCGTCCCCCCTGGATCCCTCCAGCCACCACACAGGGCACGCTCTTCCCTTCGCCGCCGGGTCTTGCTCCCTAGAACCCACCTCCCCCATCGGGAGCATCGTCCTACTCCATCCTGAAAGCAGGAAGCCTCTTGGCCGAGCTGCGAACTTCTCTAGTTTCAAATGCAATCAAGCCCGAACTCGTATTTTATTTCCTCCGCTACAAAAACCTGTCACTACAATGTCCCCCTCATTCACCTCAGAACAATGCGTTGACTTTCTTACCTGATTGCCTTTCTCCAGATTTTTGGTTTCACTCCCCCAGTCAAATGCCCGGAGCTCCCCAGAATTCACTGCCTGAAAGGAAAGTACATCGATGGGACCTTAGAATGCACGCCGGGTAGGGGGGGTCGTGAGCGGAAGCGGAGGGCAGAAGCTGAGCCTCTCTTCCGCTCGGTGTTAGGACAAACCTCAAGAAGCTAAGGCAAGAGGCGGGCCCCTGGGGCACAAGAAGGTCCGGAGAAGCCCCGGCCACCAGGTCCTGGGGGCCCCGCCGACCCCCGCGGGCTGCGAGGAGCGGCCCCTGAGCTGGGCCAGGGGCTGACGCTGGGAGGAAACCCAACCCAAGTCAGAACTCTTCACACTTTTGAACATAGGTCTCCGTCCTGTCCCCACTCCTTACACACGTACGCGCACTCATTCGGCCTTGGGGGAACTCCGGGCTCTGAGTCCCCAGAGAAACAGGACCGGTGTTCGTGACTTTTAAGTTCAGTGTTGTTAAACCTCTCTGCTTGAACTGGGGGCCTTCCCGGCTTTTTTCAACAAAGCTGTGGTTGTAGCAGGCGAGCATCTAAGGTCAACCGTGCTCGAGCTCCGTCTTTACCTGTCCTATTTCCACAGCAAATCAGTCACTCCCCCGTGTCGCCTACAGTGAGCAGGATCAGGGGCAGCGCTCCCGCGTGTGCGAGGGCATCATCAACACCCACTGCCCCTGAGTGGATTCCGCGGGGTCCGGGATCTGCCCCACTGGCCCCAGAGATGGTCCTGGGACTGACGATGGGACCCTCGCCCCTGGGGCCTGCAGCCAAAGGGCTCCCGTGAGTTAGATCCTGCCTTTGCTGGAGGAACCGCGAAAAGAGTGAAAATGCACTCTCCTGCCCCACGCGTGAGGTGGCTCGAGGCAGACAGAGATCTCCCTGGACCATCTGAAGTCACTCACTCAAGGTCCCCCAAGGATTCCTGGGGCCAGCCCTTCCCCCCATCTCCTGAGAAGGTTCCATGTTCTAGATCGAATTCACGGTCGAGACAGCATTGACGAGATCGTGTTCCATCTTGGAATAATTGTGAAGTAACACTGGGGCTGTCGAAAGGACATCCTTTGCTCCAGACAAAATGCACAAAGACCCTCGGAGAGACTACAAGGTGGGCATTCCTACCTGGCTCCAGTGTAGGATATTTTGCACAGACGTTCCAGCAAGAGTGTGAGCGACGTACACATTTGCTCGGCTCTGTAACAAAACACGAGTGGTTTGTGGGGGCCCGAGAGCTCACAAGACGTGCGCTGACACCTCTGGGGTGTTACACTAAGAAATGGAAACATCATTAAGTGACTCCTAACTCTGGGAAACGAACTAGGGGTGGTGGAAGGGGAGGAGGGCGGGAGGTGGGAGTGACTGGTTGGCGGGCACTGAGGGGGGCACTTGGTGGGATGAGCACTGGGTGTTATTCTGTATGTTGGCAAATTGAACACCAATAAAAAATAAATTATTATTTAAAAAAAAGTGATAGCAAGGATTCACCAAACCGTACTACACACGTGTGCATGGATAAGAGATGCCACTGAATGTGCTCCTGGGGGTTTCTGTTGTCATCCAAGAAGAGATTCTCTTTAGGCAAACTTTACTAGGGACAGAGGTTGAGCGTCTGCCTTCAGCTCAGGGTGTGACTTCAGGTTCCCGGGATGGAGTCCCCATGTTGGGCTCCCCACCAGGAGCCTGTGTCTCCCTCTGCCTGCATCCCTGCCTCTCTCTCTGGGCCTCTCATGAATAAATAAAATCTTAGAAAAAAAAAAAGTTTGCTAGAATAATTAAGATGAAGGCTCTAGAACTGGGTCTGTATTCACGGCACTCGCCCACCCTCAGTACGTGAGACAGGTCACTCCTCGCTTGGCTTTGGAAAACGAAGCATTTACTAGGCTCCCACTTACCATGTTCATGTTGTTGGTGTTAAATCCTCCCATAAGTAGCAAGACGTTGCTACAGATCTGATCGATAATCATCTGGCCACACAGGTAAATAGCAAACTGTCTGAAGAATCTGGTCTGGTACAGAAATTCTTTCTTACCAAACAGTCCCTGCAAAAACATGACGCAGAAGAGTAGTCATGACATCATGGCCAGGAAGACGTGAATCCAATTCAGTCTAACATTCTTCAGTTTACGACGGAGTTCCATCCCCTGTAAACCCGTCATGAGTTGGAAACATCATGAAGTCGAAACCGGGGACTGCGGAGGCTGCCCAGCATCACGGGAGAGGTCTGGCCCCAATATCTCTAGCCCAGGAGAAGATCAACATTCAAAATTTCAAGTATGGTTTCTACTGGACGTGTATCGTTTTTGCACCATCATAAAGCCCCAAAATCATTAAGTTGAGCTACTCTAAGCCCAAAAATCATTAAGTTGAGCTACTCTAAGCCCAAAAATCATTAAGTTGAGCCACTCTATGTCTTAGCAAATAGGGTTGGAGGACTCATCTACGCAGACAAGGAATTATCCGAGGAGTCACATACCTTGATCATCATATCCGGGAGCAGCAAAAACTTGGTGCCAGGGCTTTTCGCATATTTAACAGTGGCTATGGGCGCTAACGCAAAATACATTTTGACTTTCTGAGCCAGTTCTGGCATGATGGAGAAAGCAATAAAGCCTACGAGAGGAGAGATAGGTCAGTGTGGATATCGCATAGCCTAGAACCCGTAAGACGCTGATTTTACTTTTACCAAGTTATTTCAGTAACGACACGTGCTCCTGATTTAGGTGTCCTAGGAACGTGTAAGCCCCAACACCTCAGCGCTCCCTACAGTGCCTGGCACGTACCCTCCAGCTAGTAGGTTCTGCTTGCATTACGGGGTCGAGCTATTGGGGCCAACGGTGCAGACTCTACGTAGATGCACATGGAGAAGCAACTGTGCCCTGGACACTCCTCAGGGGACTGTCATGGCTCTCACCTCATCGAAGTACCAAACTCTCGTGAGGTGTTTTTGGCAAATCTCTACCCTGCAGCGAAGGAAAGGGAGGAGAGCCCAGCTGCCTCGCTGGTCGGCGACAAGCACGTTCTGAGATGCAGGGGGTGTGGGGCTGGTAGGATGGTCTCCCTGATGCCCACCTTTCCCGGAACCCCAACTGTGATGTGATCCCATAGACAAATCGTCTACAGAACTGGGTCCCAATGCTTATCTTTGTGCTAGACCAGGTCTAGGACCCTGGCTAAATCGGGCTGGCCTCTGGGCCCGTGAGAGTCTCTGAGCTACCGCCGCCCAAGGACCATCTCCATGGAGCCCCAGGGGGAAAAAAGGCCATCGCTTGACACCCAGCCATGGTCACCGTCTCTGAAGGGCTCTACGTCCGTGCATCTCCGTCTAGGCTGACGTTTGCAGCCCGAGTGGTAGGGGAACCTGGAGACGGAAACTTGGGTCACGTGACTTCCTCCAGTTGCGGGAGGAGAGGGGGTATTTGTGTCTCCATTTTCCCCTCCACGTGATCAGGTTGGCAGCCATACGCAGCTGTGCCGTTGGGAGGACGGGCTGGGGCTCCGTCAGACCATATTCCCGCTGGCCTGCGACCCTATTAGAGCTGCCCTCAGATGTCAGCTTTGAGGACTCGAGCTAACCTCTCCCAGCAAAGCGCGTTCAAGTCCTACAGGGAAGCGGCCGCGTGGCCGACGGCCAGAGGGATCCTAGGAGCTTTTGCCCCCTTCCCCATCTCGAAGCAGCCTTTGGCCTCATCATTGGCACCTTTGTCTCGATGTCAAGCTGGGCAGTGTGAGTGTAGAGAAGAGACAGTCTCACCAGCCCCCGGACCTCGGGGCAGCCCAGGCCTTAGTACCCCGGCTTTCTGGAAGTGCGTGGTGAGGCGGGGCGCCACCAGAGCCGGCTCAGGATGTGGAAAACCCCGAGAGGAAATGGGAAAGTCGGAGAGCACTGGGGGCGGGGGGACAGAGCGGGGGGGACGGGGTAGCTGGGCCACGGACAGGAGGGAGGGTGCACCGGGGTTTCGGCTCACCGCCCTCTACCTCGGGCACCAGTAATACATTATATGGGGATTAGTTGACTTTAAATTAAAAAATATATTTAAAATAAGGAAGTAAACCAGTGCACTGATCGGCTGCCCTGAGTTCCAGGGGGCATGTGCCCGCCTGGCTTCCTGGAATCCCATACCCAGGACTCCCCCGCCGGGTTGGCTTGAGGCCCGTGGAGCGCACCGGGCCGCTCTGCTCCTGCCTTGTCCACGGGTGCTTCGCTCAGGGGTTCACCTTGCAGGTGGAGGAGCCACATGTCACTTAACCCCCCTGCCACCGCCGTTGCCTCCAGCGCCCCGGCCCTTCCCGTGTCCCCCGCTTCCAGTCCTCAGGGCCAGCGAGGCGGGCAGGGCCAGGGCCAAGGGAAGGTGGGCGCCGGGCCCCAGGCCCCGCCGTCGCCCCCGCCCGCACCCCTGACCCTGCACCTGCCCCCCGGGAACCTACCCATGGTGGTGCCCTGTGAATAGCCGACATAATAGATCTTTTCCTGGCCGCTTTTCTGCAAAATAAAGTTTATGACTGCAGGAAGATCAAACCTAGCCATCTCATCATAACTACAAGGGGAAAAGACAAAGTCAAGTGAAAAATTAGAATCAGAAACAACGAAGGCAGCCCCCCCGGGGGTTACAAACAGGCCCTGAGTGTGCCCCACTGGCTTGCGGCTGTGCCCCCCGGGGCCCTCACACGCGACACATGGTGTAGCTGGACCCGTGCACCATTTGCACTCTCTGCACACGGCGGTTTTCTGCAGACGGCGTCACGTGACCCGCCGCCCTGGGGGCACCCTGCTGCGCCCCAGTGGAACCCCACCTGGCCCAACAGATCATCCCATAGGGAAGGGCCTGACATGCCTCGGGGGCCTCCCTGTGCGGCTGTGGATAAGGAGTGGGTTAAATGCCAATAGGTCATTAAAACCCTTTTGTAGACCGACCGTGACATACGTGACATACGGATCAGCCGCATTAAGTCCCTAGGGCCGAACGGCTTTCCCTATGTCTCTAAGGTTGCCTGATGGCGGTTCTTTCTGGGGGTCACAGTCCGGTCAGTACCCGAGGGGTGTTAGTCCTGGGTCCGCACCCACGGGGACGTGGGCCTGCACCTTGTCTCAAGCCCTGACCCCAACCACCACTGTCGTCCTATTAGCCAGACCCCTTCTTCCGTTGGAGAAACCCAGTCCTCCCCAAAGAGTCGCTCACTAACTAAAGCAATTGGGGAGATCGCGGTAGGGTGTTGGCGACCCGACCGAAGAGAATCATCCGAGTGCGAGAGGCCAGATTCGACCCCGCGTCCACCTCCACTCTCAGGACCGTGCTGTACCTGAAAGCCCAGAACTCATCTTGGTCTATGGAGAGGGTCTTGTGCTTCCGGGACCAGGTGTTGCCCCTGCTGTTCCCCAGCCACACGTCAAAACCGGCGTCGGCCAGGATGAAGCCCAGGCTGTTGTTGGGCAGGTTGGAGATCCAGTTGCTGGCGTCCCCCAGCAGGCCATGCTGCAGCAACACCACTGGCCGGGGCCCTGCGTGCAAGAGACTTCAGCTGGGAGGCGTGGCCTCCATCTTCCTGGCCCCCCTTGAGCGTGCAAGCTCTGGGGTCCAACACGCCTGTGTTTGCCTGTGGATTGAGCGGCTTGCTAGATCGACTGTGTTAGTTGGTCACTTAACCTGTCTGTGTCTTGATTTCCTCAACAGAAAAAAACAGGAATTTCATTAGGATTAAGTAAAACAGTGCGCAGGGAGCAGAGGTGACAGTGCCCAGGACGCGCCATGTCCCAGCGATCAGGGCGCTCACGTAACCATGAATATAATATGTTGCACAATGGTCAACGTATGCACGGTTGTATTATAGGATAAAGGTACCTGTGCGTGTGTGTGGCGTCTATACCGAGGGTGCAATGGTTTAACGACGACCCTTCATGTCAAAAAGAGTGACAAGGCAGCTGGAAGGAGCCCCCACACTCCAAGTATGAGAAAATTTGAGGCTCAGAATAAATATTGGTAACAATAAATCACCCCCGTCGCCGCCCGGTGAATGCATTAAGAGCGCCCGGGTCGAAGGGCGCCAACCGTGGGGCGGGCCGCAGTGGGCTCACGACGCCATGTGGCGAGGGCCCGGCTACGCCTCTGCGGTGTCCCCACCCCGGGGCCTGGGGAACCTGGGACGTACCCCCCCGCCCCCCACCACCGGCCTCCTTCCCAGCATCCAGGTGGAAAGCGCCAGGAAGTCAGGCACACAGAGGGGCACGGGATGGGCACCACGCGTGGCTCGGCGCTCATGACCCAATTCCCTACTCCCGGGGACGTGCTGCAAGGACACAGGAGAACGGCCTTCTCTCTAAGGGGGTGCACAGGCCAAGCCCCGAGAGCTTCCCCGGGAGACCCCTGCAAGCTGCAGAAGCAATACCTGCCACCAGAGGGGACTGTCCTTCCCCAACCGGACCCAACCCAGGGACGGTCCCCCCAGCTCCCAAACCCCGAAACCGGGGTGACCAGTTGGGGGAGGTTAGCAGGATGTGAGCAGAGAAGCTCTGCCTGGGAACGGGGCTGCGGGGGCCCTAGCTGGGGTGCCACTCGGTGCCCCCGGGAGCTGTGCTTGCTCACCTCCCGGCAGCTGGAGCTCAGCGAACGTTCCCTCTGCAGCTGCAGGCTCCCGTGTGCTTGTGCAAGACCCATTCACTCACTCACCCCACGCACACGTATGGGCGCCTGCGTGTGTTCTGCACGCTTTTAGGCACTGGCTGTACGGCCTTCCACGAAATGGAGAAGATCCCGGCTCCCGGAGAGGTGACCTTCTGATCGGGGGAGACAGCCAATGAGCCAGCACGTGTGTGTCCTAGCAGGTGGTAGGTGCTCGGGGGAAGGAACGAGGACACGGGGCCAGACCCCGCCGGGGGGCACGGTGCTGCCGTTTTCAAAGGGGTGCTCAGGGAAAGAGCGCGATGGAGAGCACCCGCACGAGGCCCAGGCCAGGGCGCAGGACCCCACGGCAAGAACCGTGTGTCCAAATGCACTGAGGTTGGCTCATGCTCCACATGTAGGACACCAAGGGCAGCTGGGCAGTTGGTATTTAAAAAAATCCGGTTTTCGGGACACCTGATGGCTCCGTGGCGGAGCGTCTGCCTTCAGCCCAGGGCGTGACCTCGGGGTCCCGGGATCGAGTCCCACGTCGGGCTCCCTCTGCTTCTCCCTCTGCCTGGGTCTCTGCCTCTCTCTCTCTGTGTCTCTTGTGAATAGATACATAATTTTTTTTTAAAGATGGTTTTCAAAAAAGCTGCAAACGGGCAAATTGGAATGCAACAGAACCCTGCAGCTTGTTGGCCCCGAAAATGACAGCATCCGCCTGACCTGCTCCGGTCCCAGTTAAGAAATGGGTCAGAGTGGCGGGCAGGTCTCTGCAGGTTTCACAACCTTCTAGCAAAGTGCCGGCCTGGGCTCCCGGACAGGTTGCCCAAGCTCTGTGAGCGGCAGTTTCTCCAGGTTATTGTGAATGTTAAATGCGATGGATGCAAATAGAGCCCGCAGCATCGTAGCTGGCGTCCAGAGGGTCCTACCGGGTGTCCTCATGACATGGCGCAGCTGCTGCGGTCAACGTAGACCCACAGCACCCAAAGGCACAGAGCACACGCTCACTGGTGACGACCATGAATTTTTTAAGCTGCCAATAGCTGAAAACCCCATATACCGAAAAAATGGGATTCTATGAATTGAAGGAATGCATCAAAAATAAAAAATACACACCTATTGCTTGATTCTTAAAACACTCCAGTGAAGCGCTGGGCAAGGCCTCAAATACTTAAAGGGCTATTTGGCTGGGGCTACAGGGTATGCGGGGTGTTGGCTGGGGATATGGGGTATGCGGGGTGTTGGCTGGGGATATGGGGTATGTGGGGTGTTGGCTGGGGCTACGGGGTCTGCGGGGAGGGCCCGGGCGCCGTGCTGGAGCTCGACTTCTTCATTAGCAGGGATCGGCATGGTCTGTTCAAGAGACCGTCCCTGGATGTTCCAGATTATCCACATGAGAGGGGTTTGGGGAATGGGTTAAGGCCTAGAAGGCATCAAGAAATGGAAATGGACCTGAAGGTCTTTTTTTTTTTTTTAAACAAACCCTATGTTTCTTTGAGATCATTGAGGATATTGGGGCCCACCGGGGCGGTGATGATGGGGTGGAGGAGAGAGCGAAGCTGCCTTCCGCTCAAGCAACGGGCCGCAGTCTGTCACAAGAACCCAGACCCCCATGCACACACTCAGGTCACGAGGGGATCCTCATTACCGACAGGTGGGCACGTGGGGTGCCCGGGGTGAACCATACCTGCATCCCTAGGTTGCGCCAGGCCTTGAGGAATTCGGTTAACAGAAAGGATGTACCCATCTTCCGTGACGACTTCATACTCCTCGCAGGGATAGCCTTGGTGTCGGATGATCTCACTCTGAGGGAAAAGCAGCGTCTTTTGAATTCAGGGCTGTGTGGCCGCGCTCTCAATGACCCAAAAGCAGCAAACTGGGATGCCCGGGGGGCTCCGCGGTGGAGTGTCTGCCGTCAGCCCAGGGCGTGACCCTGGAGTCCCGGGATCAAGTCCCACGTGGGGTCCCCGCAGGGAGCCTGCCTCTCCCTCTGCCTGGGTCTCTGCCTCTATCTCTCTCTCTCTCTCTCTGTGTCTCATGAATAAACAAATAAACTGTAAAAATGTAATGTGGAGACCGGGCTAGAACAACGGTTCCCTAAGTGTGGGCCCTGGATCGGGAGGGTCAGTGTCACTCGGGCGCCTGTTGGCTTCCACGCCAGCCTCGAGCTGGGGACTCTGAGGACGGGGCCCAGCACTTGCATTTCCATGGGCTCCTTTGGAAAGTCCGATTTGCTGTAATGTTCCAGAACCGGTCAGCCCGAGCTCGGGTGCCGGAGCGGGGGTGCGTGCCGGGATTCCCCGGGGACACGTACACGTACAGGGTCCCGGCTCGGTTCGGGGTGAGGGCCCAGGTCGTGGTAACGCAGCCAGTGGGGCATCCTGCCCAGGACAGCTTATGAGAAACTGTAGGTCATGAGTTCCCTACAGCTCTTTTCCGCCCTCGGGGTCTGTGGCTCTTAAGGGAACAGAAAGGCCCCCGGGGTCCCCCTGCTTAAATTTTAATCCTGGTTCTAACGCTATTACGCAAACCAGTTGGGCAACCTTGAGACAATTAGCAAACCTGTCCCCATTCCTCAGCGTAGTCACCTGCACTTTAGGGGTTCTTGCAAGGAACGTGGAGAGATAATGCCCTGGTAACACCCACCGGGTCCCCCGGCACACAGTAGGTCATCAGGGAGCATTGGGGACGACTGTAATTAAGAACCGCCCGCACGCTCTTGAGTAAGTCCTATAGGTTTGCAGACTTCAGCTGGAGAAGCCTTTTTTTTTCAGAGCCACTTTCCTAAATCCCTGACTCAGTTCCCCCTCTAAAGCCCCGAGAGCACCCTGCGAGGCACACCCAGGGAGAGGTTCGGGGAGACCGGCTAAACAGATTGCCTCTGTGCAATAAGGCAGAGGAATGTGTGTGGGATCCGCGGGCCGGCAGCCTCCCCTCCCCCGGGAGAGCTGTGATTATGGGCTACGTGCTCGGGCAGGCCCGGGCTGAAGTCGTGGCTCCGCCGCCTGCCGGGCTGCGGCCTCCCTTAGATTGCTTATACCCCTCGATCCCCTCGATCCCAAAAATAGGGACGACCCTACGTACCGACGGGGCCGAGCCTCAACAGCTCTCAGTCACGATGTCTCCTAGGGAGCGAGTCACACGATAGGGTGGGCGACCCTAAACTCAGCTCAAGAACTTGAGAGTAAGCCAGAAAGTCGGGGCGACTGAGAAGGCTAGTGCATCGTCTGTGAGTCGTGCTCACGCGAGGCTCTAGGTCCCCCTGTTGCCAGTCTATGGGGTACCCGATCAGGGAGGCGGAACGAAACCCCGGTTAGAATGGCACAGGACGCTCCTAGAAGCAGGTGTCCTGGCGGGAAGAAGGGCGGGATGAGAGCAAGCAGAAAAGGAACAAAAATCACCAAGGAAGTGGAAACGCCAGAGCTGGGTGTGGCCCAAGATGGGATTTCTCTGCTCCTGGAATGAACCTAAGAAGCCAAGAAAAAGTTAGATCGCGCCCCGCTCGGGGCAAAGGGATGAGGTCATTCACCTGGGTTTACTGAGTCTGTTCAAGGAGAACAAAGACTGGCCCGTCCCCGGGTTAGCGCATCACCGCCCAGCGAGCGAAAATCGCCACCGCGTCGCAGGGACGTGATACTAATGCAGGTAATGCCCGGGTGCAAGAGTGGGCACGCGAACCACTTCATTTCCCTCCAGACACGAAAAAAAAAAAACAAACCAACTTACGATATTCATGAACGCCTCTGGATCCACAGCTTTGGTCGGAAGACGTCCCGAATTCACGTTCCTCTGGAACAGATACGCCACCAGGATCAGAAGCCACATCTGCGTTCTGGGTGAGGTGGTCCACACTCTCGACAAGATCTTCGGCATGATCCAACATCTGCATGGATTCTGTGCCTGGCAGCGTAACGGCTGATCCCGATGCCGGAAGGATCTGCAGCTTTGAAACCCGTGTCCCCTGTGTTCCACCTATGGTTCCGAATTCAGAGGCAAATTCAATGGAAACATGGCCCAGGATGTCCCAATGCCATTGGGCCCCTCCCATCACTCACATCACCCGTCGTCACCAGCCCTCACCTTGCAGGTGTGTGGGACTTCCCTTGATGCCACCCGCAGTCACGTGCAGAGGAGGCAGCCCATAACCTGTTCCTCATCATCAGGAAATAGGAACCATAGGGAAGCTATGGAAGCTAACCCTAGGAATAGCTAATAGGGAAGATCATTTTTATTTTTATTTTTTTTTCCTTCCTTTTTATCTTTCTTGGAAGGCTGGAAAGATACGGTGTCGGCAGAGAACGTTCCAGGCTTCTACGGCCACATCCCAAGGCTTCGATGACCATTCCTTCACTGCAGACCATGAGTGGTTTTGTTGGACATGTCAAAAAATAAGGACATTCCCTCTTCCTGGCGATGGGTGAGATCCCTGATCGAGAGCAAATGACTCTTCCACGGGTGGGCCGCTTGCACGCGGCTCAGCCAGGCATATGCAGGAGGTTTTATTCTGAGTCATGAGCGCTGGCGAATGCCGGGGGACTCATTAGCCGGGTGCCTGGCGGGGAAATCATCTGCAGGAGCTACGTGGAGTTGCAGCCTAGTTACTTTTGGGGTCTAAATGTCCCAGTTGGGTCAACTGTGCGGCAGTGTGGGCACCCCCTTACCCGACTATTATGTAGACAGGCCAGGAGCACAGGTAAAGAATGGGTTAGAATTTAGGAAAAGAAGGGGCGCCGGAGGTGGCTCGGTCGGTGAGGCGTCTGCCTTCGGCTCGGGTCATGATCCCGGGGTCCTGGGGTCCAGCCCCGGGTCGGGCTCCCTGCTCCAAGGGGGTGGGGGTGGGGGGTCTGCTTCTCTGTCTCCCTCTTCCCCTCCCCGGGCTTGTGTTCTCTCTCTCTCTCTCTCTCTCTCTCTCTCTCAAATAAAGTCTTTAAAAAAAAAAAGTTTAAGGAAAAAACCCTTGTTATTTGAGATAATGTATCTCTTTGCCTGTACCCCAGCTTTGGAGCTGAGCTGGCACAGCCACTGCGAGCTGAGGCTCCTGGAACAGAGCCCGAGCAGGGGTGGATGGGCCTGCGGGAGCATGCCCGGCACTGGGTCCGGTGCCCATGAGGCCTGCAGCCTGCCCTGCACTGCCGGCTTCCCACGTCGCTGCCCGCCTCACCCGGCTCCGGGGAGTGGGGTCTGCACCCACGAGCGACCCTGACGTGCCCCACTCGGGCTCCAGGGGCCGTGAGCGGCGTGGACCTGTGCCGTGAGCAGCGTGGACCTGTGCCCGACGTCACTGGGTAGCTCGGGGCTGTGCCAGAGCCCCAAAACCAGAGGCTTCAACTCGTTGGTTTAGTATTTTCCCCACATGGGGGAAACGTGTAACATTTCGGGGTCCTCTTCCCCGAGTTCTTCCCCGAGGCCTGACAGCTGTGTCAGAAGAAATGAGGGCAGTCTCTGGGAATTCTCTCCCTCCGACTTCTCTCCTGGGGCCCCTGGGGAATCAGAGGTGAGCGCCTGCCTTGGGCTCAGGGCATGACCCCGGTCCCGGGATCCAGTCCTGCATTGGGGTTCCTGTTGGGAGCCTGCTTCTCCCTCTGCCTGGGTCTCCACCCCGCCCCCCTCATAAATAAATAAATAAATAAATAATCTAAAAAAAAAGAAAGAAAGAAAACAGCCACTCAGGGGCACCTGGGTGGCTCAGGCGGTTAAAGGGCCCCGTCATAGTCTAAAATGGGTTTTTACCTTGTCTGCACATATAGGCAGAGGCTCTGAGACCCCTACATCTTGAACGAGGGAAACGGATCTCCCCTAACGTGCGCTATGTATAAATCAATTCAATATCAAAATTACATGGAAGCAATAGGCCTCATAGGACAGAAATTAAAGAAAGATTAGGACACGGAGGACAAAGAATCAACACGTAGTCTTATCCAAGATGCACTATGTGTCAAAACTAAAAAAAAAAAAAAAAATGGAAGCACTGAGGGGGGCACTTGACGGGATGAGCACTGGGTGTTATTCTCTATGTTGGCAAATTGAACCCCAATAAAAAATAAATTTATGTTTAAAAAAAAAGGAAGCCGTTAAAACAAACAAAACAGGACAAAACCCCCAAAAGAGAAAACTGTAATGCAAGCGTAAAAAAATAAAATAAAATGAAGAAACCCCCCAACGTGGGAAAGAAGCCCTCTTCCGTGTTGAGTCGTGCGTTCCCCTAACCCTGAGCTGAGTCGTGCTGAAGTGGTTCCTGATCTTTTTCCTGCAGGCTGTGTAAGCTGCAGCCCTGAGTCCCCCAGAAAGTCGGAGTCTGTGCTCTGCAAATTACTGGAACGTCGGGATGCTCCAACTCTGGCCCGACCCTTCCTTTCTCACCAGGCCTTATCTGGATCCCCAAGGACACTCCAGGCCTTCAGGCAAGTGGCCTCCCAGTGTGTCCGACACGCTTGAAAATATGGGATTCTCATTTGGAAACCACTCGATACCTCTCCTCTGGATCCAACGACCCAGGATAGTTCTTTTTTTTAAGAAAATAAGAATTGTTTCCCATTAGGGATAAAGGTATTACATTCTAAAGCAAGGCATGGTTGATTTTTAAAAAAATTTAGAGTTCGGGGAAGATACTTAAAACATGATTGCAAAAGAAGACAACAGAATGTCCTTAGGATTACGTTAGGCGTCAGGACACCGCAGGGTTTTACAGGGACAGTTGCACAATATCGCGGTAGCTGGGTTGACAGAGGCGTAGCCGAAGACGTGGGTGAGTTTCTTTGTTTTTTTTTTTTTTTTTTTTAAGGTTTATTTATTTATTTGAGAGAGCACGAGAGCGAGCACGAGCAGGGGGAGAGGCAGAGGGAGCAGGATAGGCAGGCTCCCCGCGCACTGGGGAGCCCCAGGCGGGTCCCGATCTCAGGACCTGAGCTGGAACCAAGGCTGGACGTCCAAACAGCTGAGCCTCCCAGGCGACCCGATGTGGTTAACTTCTAAAGCCAAATAGTTGTACCCTACAAAAGTCCCCCCCCTCTCCGCTTTTGTCCGTCTGGAAAAGCATTTAGGTTGCCCCACTTCTGAGGGACGGCCTTGCCGGGGAGGCCGCTTCCCAGCGCCTCCCGCAGCCTCGTGCTGCAGGGTCTCTGCTGACACCCGACGCCGGCGCTGACCCGGTTGCAAGTCCTACTACTCGGGCATGAGCACCATTGTTCATCCGCATCCTCCTTAATCAGCTCCGCGTTTCGTGAATCTTTTTAATCGTGCCAGTCTGATGGGACCCAGGTGGCTTTGCACATTTTGTTTGCGTTTTCCTGAGTTAGAATGAACTTGGAAAATTTTCCTGTGTCCCGGCTCTTTGATTTCCCTTTACAAATCGCTCTTTCAGATTATTGACCTATTCTTTCTGCATTTTAAAAATGATTGGTTGGGCTTTGCATTTGTTTTTAAATGAATATTGATCTTTAGCTCATTCCACGTGCTGCTGGTATTTTCACGTTTTTCTCTTTCAAAATTGTGATTGTGGTCTCTTTCTTCCGTTCCCTTTTCATGCTACGGAGATGTCACCATGGTACAGAGCGAAGTCTCTTGAGGGCTTCCCTTGGGGCTTTTAGGTTTTCTGATTTTTTCCAAGACGAATTTTCTTTACCCCAAGGTTACAGAAATATATCCTCTCTATTTTCTAACATTTTCCCGATGCTTTTCATTTAGAACTCCAGACCGTTTGAAATTTATTTTTCAGTATGGGTGGGTATTGAATCTGGAATTTTTAAAATATAAGTAATTATCCAGTTTTACAAGTACAACTTCTCTTTTAGTCTTTTCTGATTCCACCGTGATGAACGACACCTTGACTTTTCCATCTTCTGTAATAAGCTCCGGAGGCCCCGGAGAGCTCACATGATTTTCCTGGAGCAACACGATGTTGTTTCGAGACAGCTTTTGGCAACGTCTGGAGCCGGTTCTGGTCCCCGGCACCCGGGGAGGTGCTACTGGCCCCAGTGGTAGAGGCCAGGGCTGACGCTAGACACCCTGCGGAGAACGTCTCCATGCAAGAAGCCCCGACACCTGGGTTGTGGAGTCTCATCCTAGAGTCCTGACAGCCTGTAAGTTTAGGTCTGAGAAGAAATTCTACTTGGAAAAGGCGTGTGAACACGTGTCACCATCAGTGTTCGGAGTGGCTGGCCTTCTGTATAGTCCATAAATCCTCCAAGCGTAGGGTGGCCTAAGAGCTGGGTATCAGGAGTCAGGGCTGCCTGGTTTCCTGGCGAGAAAAAACGCGACTCTTCACAGTGACTTCTGTGAGATCTCCTGCACACTCCACGCCCCTGCGTCCTAGTCTCCCCAGTTGCAGGACACCTGTCAGCTCCTTGGAACCATGGGTGCACATACTAGGACAGGTGCACATACTATGATGGGTGCACATACTATGACAGGTGCACATACTAGGACGGGTGCACATACTAGGACAGGTGCACATACTAGGACGGGTGCACATACTACGACAGGTGCACATACTAGGACGGGTGCACATACTACGACAGGTGCACATACTAGGACGGGTGCACATACTATGATGGGTGCACATACTAGGACGGGTGCACATACTACGACAGGTGCACATACTAGGACGGGTGCACATACTATGATGGGTGCACATACTAACTGCTCTTTTCCAAGCCCCAGCTTTGAGCGGCCCCGTGGCTGTGGCCCTGTGCCACACGCTCGTGGAGACCCCCTAAGAATCCTGTGATTGCTGACGCGGGTTTCTGTCCCCCCCAGACAGGCCGAACCAGGATCTCCAGGTATCTCCAGGTCTAGGAGCAGGGACCTGTGCCCTCATCAGGTGCCCCAGGTGGTTCCGAGGGTGAGCTGGGCTCGGGCCTCTGTGGGGCTGCACCCATGGGTCCCTGTGCGGCTGATTCTTGCAGAGGGACTCTCAGCTCGGGGGTGGTGTGGGGTGGGGATGGAATCCCGAGGGTGGGGTAGGACTGGAGCTTTCAGGCTTCAAGTTTTCCCTGTGTTCACCAGCACCAAAAAATGCAGTAAAAAGATGATTCATCATCTCCACGGCCTCTTGAGATTTTTAAAACTTACACAGGAAAATCGGGAGGGTTGAAGAAGCAAACACGCGGGTTACTCATTTCTATGACTGCTAATGATAGTTTATGTCCGCTCAGTTTTCTTTCATCTCCATGTGGACTTAAATATTAATTATCGTACATCGATAATCATTACATAGATAATTAACATTAATTATCGTACATCAGGGTGCATCTAACGAACCTATGTAGCTCAGCCTAGAGCCTAGGATCACGCGGATTTGGTCCGCATGATGCCAAGAAAGTGCTGGGAGCCCCCACACGCCGCCCGTGGAGGCATTTTGCAAATACTACGATAAATGGGCCTTTCCACGTTTATTGAGATGTTGAGCACCCAGGGCCACTCAATCCCAGAGACAGGAGGTTTGAGAATAGCAGTGAAGGGCTCCAACTTTCCAAACTGCTTCCAGGATAGCAAAATAATTTTCATAAGTAGCACTTAGGAAGGGACAACAAGTGGTTATCTTGAAACCTTTAGATTTTTAGCATCCCCCATTTTTGTTTTTGTTTTTTTTAGCTTTTAATAGATTTATTATACTGATCGGTCACATGATTTCCTAGAGAGCACGTCAAAGCAGGAAGAAGAATTTGAAGCAAACTGACAAAAATTCAGCATCCTGAAGGAAGACGTTTAGGATGAAAGAATTTGTAAGAAAAAAAAATCTGAGAGCTAGATAAACAGTTCGCTGGCGAAGAGCATTTTGGGGAAAGAACCCAGAGTATGTGTGAGGACGCTGTTTTTTTGTTGTTTTTGTTGTTGTTGTTTGTTTGTTTGTTTGACACTGTTAACCACGGGGACTTGTGACACGGACGTCCCGCCAACCTGCCATCCAGTGAGGACATTTATACAGAGAGATAAACCCAGCCGTCGTCAGTCGTAGGAGGCACTCACCAAGAAGGCAGCAAAGTAGCTTAGGAGCTGACCACACCGGCACCTCCATCCCCTGACACCTTTTTTCCCCTAATGATGAGAAATTCCTGCTTTGTTTTGTCATGAGACCTGAGGTTCCATGAATACAAAAGAACGTGGTTAGTGAGGCCAGTGATGTGGAAGGAGCACAAGAGGAGGAGTCAGGGTCTGGTGTCCCCGGGGAGCTGGTTGTGAGACCCTGGGGAATTCACCTCCCTCATGGAGGCCCTGGAGTCTATAAAATTCAGTTGAAACCACATCCGTAGTTTTCAAAATGAAATTCAGTAGTTTTCAAACTGTTTTGTTAGAGTCTGGTTTCTTTCTTTCTTTTTCTTTTTTTTCTTTTTTTTAAGAGAGTACAGCTGTCATGACATTTATTAAAAGGCATGCTACAATGCTATACTTGTTAGGACAAGAGATTAGAGATATCAAGCAATAGTCAGCAAATATACAAACTGAACGAAAATGGAATATATTATAGAGTACAGAAGCTTGAATTATCATGCACTATGCATTTAGAAAATATGTTATTTTTAATATTTTATCTTCTCTTTGCATTTATAACATAGTTCACTTAAACGATCACAGAATCCTTTTTTTTTTTTTTTTTTAAGATTTTATTTATTTATTCATGAGAGACACACAGAGAGAGGCAGAGACCCAGGCAGAGGGAGAAGCAGGCTCCATGCAGGGAGCCCGACGTGGGACTTGATCCCGGGACTCCGGGGTCACGCCCTGAGCCGGAGGCAGATGTTAAAGCACGAAGCCCCCCAGGGGCCCCAAGGAGTCTGGTTTCTGTGGAAGGGCTGCAAAAAGTCTGCTGACAGGGGCCTGTTTTCAGATGTAATTTTACTCATTTAAGTAACTTTGCTTCACACGTAATCGCAAATGTCTGTTTGTATATCAAAGTTCACATCGGCAGCTACGTCTTCCTTAACCTATGCTAGAAATGGAGAGGGGAATGTCCTGTGCTGTCTTGTAGAATTGAAAAGAATTAATGAGAAAGGAGAAAAAAATGAGTGAGAAATATCAGAAAGGGAGACAAAGACTCCTAACTCTGGGAAACGAACTAGAGGTGGTAAGAGGGGAGGTGGGCGGGGGGTGGGGGTGACTGGGTGACGGGCACTGAGGGGGGCACTTGACGGGATGAGCACTGGGTGTTATTCTGTATGTTGGCAAATTGAACACCAATAAAAAATAAATTTATAAAAAAATTAAAAAAATAAAATCATCTCACATACTAAAAAGAAAAGAAATGAGGTTATTTAAAACCTCTTCATTGTTTAAAAAACAGTTATGACTTCAGCTACTTTTGTGTGCAGATTTTATCATGTCCTATTGCTCTGTTTTGTCGCGTATAAGCCACGGGTATTCCCTGGAGTGCTGTTGCTCATACGAATTGCTAATTCTGAGGATTATCAAACTAACTTCATCCTTATTGCTTCATAATGGCTGAAGATTATAAATGTGCATTTATACAGTAAACTTAGACTCACCACCTACTATTCATTGATTTTACACGTGTTGGAGCCTTAGGTCACATTTTTGTTTGAAAAGATTTTTTTTGTTGGCAAATTGAACTCCAATAAAAAAATAAAAAAAAATAAAACTATTTGCAACAGGAAAAAAAAAAAGATTTTTTTTTTGTTCTAAAACTGTTTTAAAATCACTGGAAGAGGTCAGCCCGGGTGGCTCAGTGGTTTAGTGCCGCCTTCAGCTCCGGGCCTGATCCTGGAGACCCGGGATCGAGTCCCACGTCGGGCTCCCTGCATGGAGCCTGCTTCTCCCTCTGCCTGTGTCTCTGCCTCTCTCTCTCTGTGTCTTTCATGAATAAATAAATAAAATCTTTAAAAATAAAAAAATTAAAAAAAATCACTGGAAGAGGTGGTTGGTGCGGTCTCTTCTCTGACATTCTATCGAGGTCCTTCTTGAAAACATTAGAAATGCTGTCAGCCTTTAAGATTCTGGAAATGTTGATGATAAGCAGTAGAGCAATGGCTGGGGATTAATTTAGTCCAGGAGCACTTCGGACATTTGGGCTTGGGTGGACTCAGAGCAGCGTGAAGCAGCACAAATCCTCACATAGAGAGAGGGTTCCCCGGAGACATGGAAGTGGTGGAGCTGTACTTTCCCCGGCCGGCACCTGCCAAAGCCCATGGTTGACTCTGCTTCTTTATTTTTGATTTTTAATTTAATTTAAATTTTTATTTTTTTGAGGGGAGGACGTGGAGGGGCCAAGGGAGAAGGAGAAGGACAGAGAATCCCAAGCAGACTCTGGACACAGCACGAAGCCCGATCCCAGACCTTGAGATCATGACCTGAGCCGAAACCATGAGCCAGGCTCTTAACCAACAGAGTCACCCAGGGGCCTCCAACTCTGCTTTTTATTTTTATTTATTTTATTTTATTTTTTTTTCTCAACACCTCTATTTTATTTTATTTTTTCATTTTTAAAAATAAATTTATTTTTTATTGGTGTTCAATTTGCCAACATACAGAATAACACCCAGTACTCATCCCGTCAAGTGCCGCCCTCCGTGCCCGTCACCCAGTCACCCCCCACCCCCCGCCCACCTCCCCTTCCACCACCCCTAGTTCGTTTCCCAGAGTTAGGAGTATCTCATGTTCTGTCTCCCTTTCTGATATTTCCCACTCATTTTTTCTCCTTTCCCCTTTATGCTCGTTCATTTCTTTTTAAAAGTGATCACGTGTATGGGGACTAGAGCACACCGATGCTAACGGAGGCCTGGCAGACGGGATGGCTTATGTTGTAGGTGAAGAGGCCCAGGACGGGGAAAGGACTTGCACAGATGTTGACGATCCGCTTCAGCGCGACGAGGGCGAAGGCGAAGGCAGGCAAGAGCACTGGGTGCTGAGAAGTGAGCGGAGGAGACAGGAAATAGCTGGCGACAGGCTCCCTCCGAGGCTCAGGGCATGTCCCAGCCACAACACCTCCTCCTCCTGAAAGAGCTAAGTCGGAGGCCACCTGTGTTCAGAAGCTGCTTCTCCTCTCTGTGCTTCTCGCTTGGGGATTCTCTCTATCTCCAGAACATAGCGGCCTCCCTGTCCCTGTCACCAATGTTGACTTAGACCATTTCTGGAAGGTTCCTCCCCAAGGGTTTCTGCCTTGAGATGTTTATTGATTGTCTATGATAAAGCCTAGTATATCTCTCCAACCGGGAACACGAAGCCCGTCCTTAATCCCGTCAATAGACACCAAACACATGAATCACAACAAACAACAGAAAAATCCAGAAGATATCCAGAAAAACCCAGGCAGATACATTTCCTGTATTAACTGTGCAATTTTAAAACAGTGTCCTCAAAAATAGAGAAAAGAGTGTCTTCCTGCTTTTTCAAACTCGCAATCTACATAACGAAGGATGCGATGATTGAGGAACATGGAAGTTTCTTTAAAAGTGTTTTCCTTGAGTCTTTAAAAGGGTAAGCGTGGGGATGTGTAGGGTTAGCTGTGGAGCTGGAAATCCCGCCCGAAACCTCAAGGCACGGGGACACCCGGCGTGGAGTCCCACCCACCAGAGGCGTCGGGGATGCTGGAACCTGACAGACGCAGGTTCTGTGCTCAGCAGCTGTGGCCCTCAGACAACCTTTGGGTTTTCCTAACCTGTAAATGACTAATAACACCTTCCTTGCAGCCTTGTTGTGAAGCCTAAAGAAAACACAGGGACGAGGTGCCCAGCACTGGCATCTAGAAGCTACTTAATGTGCCACTGGTATTTATTGTTACCATTATTACCATTAGGATTCATAGTTTGTGGGCTTGAGGCGGAGAAAATAAAATAAAAAATAAAACCTGATTACTTGGAAATTTTCCGCCTCACACGTCAGTTAGAGCGTGCAAGGAGCTTGAAGCAGGCCCTCCTGGTAACAGACCGCGGCCTGGGCAGCGCGGGTTTGCAAGGCCAAGTGGGGGCAGAGCCGGAGTCGTGGAGCCACGACCGTACTTGGCGCGTGGGGCGTCTGGAAGTTCTGCATCTAACGACCTGCGTAGACAGCCGAAGCGGAAAGGGACTTTGAGGCTCTGCAATCTGATCATCCGTGCTGATTAAACCAACAGGTCCATTGCTGGCCGAGGCCGGACCCCACGGCCCTTCTGATAAGGGCAGAGACCGTGGAAAGAACTTTGACTGATCTTCCCCGGTTCCACAGTGAGGACTGTCCCTTCCCCCAACACCTTCCCACCACCAGAAAGTATAAATTCATGCAAATATCAGAGGAAGAAATAAATAACCTCACCTATTTAATCTTCCTCTTTAAGAAATGACTCCATTTCCAGGGCATCCCTTCCTGACATTTGTCTTTCTCCAATATGAAGTCAAGAGGAAGGCAAGCGTGCTTTGTTGTTGAACACACAGAATAGGAAGTAAAAACACTCTTCTCGCTCTTTTCCCCCAAAAAGATCACTACTTATTTCTTTCTCTTTTATCCACTCAAACTTGCAATTAATTCCAGAATTAAATATAATTTTTTAAGATTTATTTATTTGAGAGACCGCGAGAGCGAGCGCATGCACCTGAGCAAGGGAATGGGGGGCAGGGAGAGGGAGAGACAGAGGCCCAAGCAGACTCCACACCAGACGCAGGGCCCCGTCTCACAACCCTGAGGCCACGACCTGAGCTGAACCAGGAATTGGAAGCACAACCGACTGAGCCAGATACTCTCAACATTTAAGAATTAAATATTCTTAACTGAGAAATTCATTTCCAGGACCCAGGTGGCAAATGAAAACAGTGTAAGTAGCCACGTGAGGGAAATGGTGACGTAAAATCTAGTTCCATCTCACAACCATTACAGATATACGATAGCAGTACGTCCACGGGTTCATAATGTGTTTCAACTCGTCCTGTTACTAAATAATATTTACTGAATAGGAATAAGACCAGAAAGAAAGCTATGAAATGTTAACCGAGTAGTTCCTGGTGGTGAGAATTTTGGTTACTTGCTATTTTCCTTGTTAGCGTCTATTTTCTAAAATTTCTAGCATAAGCAGATTGTACTTTTGCAATTGAACAAAAACAAAATAAATCTTTAAAAAAAAATTCAGATGGATATTCCCAAACCTATTTTAATCCAGAGAAAGGCAGTGCAATTCAGGAGCAGGAAGAACGATAGGGGCGGCCTGCCTGAGGGCTGGGCCCACCTGCGGAAGGCGGGCTGAGTCAGGAGTACTGCAGCCTCAGCTCAGGACTGAAGCAGGGGAGGAGGCGGGCGCTGGCCACTCACTGCTTCCCTGTAAACAGCCACCAGCCCTTTAGCAACCGGCTTCCCTGCCTCAGGCCCGGATTCTCACGCTGCGGCTTTCATCTCGGGCCACCAGTTTCCCTGCTGACCCAGAGGAGTTCCTCAGGTGCCGTTTCCCCAGGAGTAGGCCCTGCTCCCCTGGGCCTGCAGGGGAGGCTGCTGGGTCACAGGGAGGTGTTCACTGCTATGGGATCCCCAGGTGGAAGCGTCTGTTCCCACAGCAAACGGCCACAAGCGTCAGTGCCTTAAAATCACCTAAGTCTATTCTCTCATGATTCTGAAAGCAAAGCCCAAGGCCAGAACACTGAGATCAAGGCGCTGATCGGGCTGCGTTCCTTCTGAGACTTGGGGGGACAATCTGCTTCCTCGCTGCCCAAGAGAGCACTAGAAAGTGCTTATTTCGGTGATGTAGGAAGGGCACACATATTCCTAAGAAGTTACCTGTCTCATCTGGGTTAGGAAAGCAATTTGCACAGATTCAAATGACAAAAACAAAACAAGACAAGGAAACTAACAAAGAGATACAAACAAAAACAAAAATAGACCCATAAATACAGAGAACAGATTGCGGGGAGGGGGAGGAGGAGCTGCATGGCTTCCAGTGATGGAATGAATAGGTCCTGGGAATAACAGACTCAGCCAGAGTCACCCGGGTGGCCCAGTAGGTGGAGCATCTGCCTTTGGCTCAGGTCATGATCCCAGCTCCTGGGATGGAGTCCCACGTCAGGCTCCCTGTTCAGAGGGGAGCCTGCTTCTCACTCTGCCTGCCCCTGCTCGTGCTTGCTCTCTGTCAAATAAATAAAGTCTTAAAAAAACCCTACAGCACAGGAAATATAGTCAGCGGTATTGCAATAGCACCGACAGGTGGGGGCTACACATGGGAGCAGAGCAGAGAGTAGACGGTTGTCCTTCAAGTCACCTTGTAGACACCTACACTGATGCAGCACTGTCTGTCAGCTGCACGGCGATCCAAGAAGTTCTTAAATGGCAAAGGTAGGAGTTACTGAAAAAGAACATTGGCCCCTTTATTTATACGTCCCAGAAATTTTTAACGATGGCACAGTATTGTCGTCACTCTTCTTCTTTTCATCTGGACTGGCTCTCTGGGAGCTGTGCTGATGCTGATGGAGATTTTGATGGGACGAAGGCCTGTCGCACCTCGATACTGGCTGGGGGAGTATTTCATCACCATCAAAGGGCGAGTTCCAGCCATGCGTTTTCACTGCACCCCAATGCACTTCTTAAATCACAGCAGAACTCTAAAATGGGATGAGAACCACATCCACATTTTGCAATCCCTAAATATCAGATGAAGATAAGAGTGAAGTCAATGGAAACAATGGAAACTGACGTTTCCCCTCAGGGCGGTATGTGCAGCAGGTGTCAGCACAGACTTCAGCGCTGGGGGGGACGAACAAGTAATTCAAAAGAACGAACCCGAATGGAGTGTTTTCTACTTCCAAGTCACCTTGCTAAGCACTGAAAAGTTAAAAGGTAGAGCCAAGCCTCCGAAACAACCCAGAAGTCCTTCAGTGGGTAAGTAGGTAAGTAAACTGTAGTGGGCCCATACCGCGGATATTTCTCGGCAATAAAGAGGAGCAGATGCGGTATCTCTAACAGTCGACAGTTTGGGTGACTCAAGTGAGTGAAACAAGCCAGTATCAGAAGGTCACATACCGCAAGGTTCCATCTACAACAAGTTACGGAGAAGGAGAACAGATTAGAGATTGCCAGGCTCAGGTTCAGGGAGGGCTCAGGAGTGGTGGGAGTGGTTGCTACCTACACAGGGAAAGCTCGAGGGAAATTTTTGTGGTGATGGACGGTCCTGTATCTTAATTGTGGTGGTGTTTGCACAATCTACACGTGTGATGACATCGCATTGAGCTACACACGCACACAGGGGTGCACGTAAACCCAGCGAGCTTGGAATAAGCTCTGTGGGTCGTACCAAGGTCAACTTCACGGTTTTGAGATGACACTATAGATAGATAATATATTACCTTTGGGGGAAACTGAATGGAGAACATGGGGGAATCTCTCTGTATTAATTCTTGCAATTTCACGTCCATCGCTATTATTTTTAAAATAAAGATTTTAAAGAGTTAAAAGAAATGCATTAGCTCCTGTTCTCAAGCTACTTAAAAGATTAGGGATATAAGCTAAAGAGATCATTCAGGGAGCATAATACAAAGCGATTTAGAAGAATTAATAGTTTAGGGGCATGAAGTGCAGGGAAATCTTTTCAGAGACGGTGGTGTTGGGACCAGACCTTGGAAGGTGTCGACGAGCTTCAGCCAGGAGAGCAGGGAACAAAGCCTTGGGTAGTCAGGGAACTTCCTTGCTCTTGGATTAATGACTCTCAGAAAGCCACTGGTTAGAGTCTGGTTTCACCTCCACGAAACTAATATACTCCCTGGAAGAAACCCACCAACCACTTTACTTTTGACATGAATTTGTATTAGAAATTAATGTTGTTACTTACCTTGTTCTAAACAAAATATTAATGGGATATTCAGGCTTGAGAGAGTATAGTTCCTGGGACGCCTCGGGGCTCAGTGGGTGAGCATCTGCCTTCTGCTCAGGGCGTGACCCTGGGGTCCTGGGATCGAGTCCTGTTTTGGGCTTCCCGCAGGGCGTCTGCTTCTCCCTCTGCCTGTGTCTCTGCCTGTGTCTGTGTCTCTCATGAATAAATAAATAAAACTAAAGAGAGAGAGAGAGTATAGTTCCCTAGGTGCGTCTGTTATGGGGTAATGACTTTCTTGCTTTGTGTAAATGTAAGGGTGAGAAAAATAATAGAAACATTGTCAAATTTTCAATGACTTGATATTACGTTCAACATCGGTGGAACTTGCTAGATTCTATGCTTGCTTGGAAGTGATCCCGGTATTTCCGATGTGATGAAACAAATGTCTTATCATTGACCTGACAAGCAATCTTCTCCTCATCTGATTGTTTTAATCCAGCTTTGTTGAGATACAACTGACATATAACATTGTGTAAGTTTGAGATACACACTGTGGTGATGGGATATCCCTACACGTTGTGGAATGTTTACCGCACATCCTTCATCTCACATAATTACTATTTTGTTGTGCTGGTGAGAACATTAAAGCCCTCATAGCAACCTTTAAGTACACAGTACAGTCATCGTGCTGTGATAGGTCCCAGAACTTACTCATCTTAGCAAAAGTTTGTATCCTTTGACCGCATTTCCCTGGAAACCATCATTCTACTCAGTTTCTATGAGTTTGATGTTTTTAGGATCCACAAATAATTGAGCTGATACAATATTTGTCTTTCTCTGCCTGATTTATCTCACTTAGCATAATGCCCTCGAAGTCCATCCACGTTGTCCCAAATGCCAGGATCTCTTCCTTCTTTATGGCTGAACAGTATTTTACTCTGTGTGTGTGTGTGTGTGTCTGCACCACATTTTGTTCATCTGTCGATGGACACTTGGACCATTTCTAGGCCTTGGCTTTTGTGAAAATGCAGCAATGGACATGGAAGTACATAATTTTTTTTGAGATGGCAACTTCCACTCCTTTGGATATATACCCAGAGGTAGGATTGCTGGGTCATATGGTAGTTCTATCTTTTCAAGTCAATTTGATGGTTAGAGTTTATTTATTTATTTATTTATTTATTTATTTATTTATTTATTATTTAGGTGATTTGTATTTTTTTTTTTAAGATTTTATTTGAGAGAGAGGGAGGGACACCGAGAGCACAAGCAGTGGAGGGGCAGAGGGAGATGTAGACTCCTTGCTGAGCAGGGAACCCAACGCAGGACTTGATTCTAGGACCCCGGGATCATGACCTGAGCTGGAACAGATGCTTCACTGACTGAGCCACCCAGGCTTCCCAATGGTTAGAGTTTATAAAAAACACAACAACCTCCCTTCCCCCAAAAAACCCCAAAAGATTTTCTCATCTCTTGGCTTAATTTTCCAATTAATTTTGGTCTAGGGTAACACAAACATGACTTTCTCCATGGTGTCCCGTTGTCACTTACATAGTCTTTGAACACATTTGTGCAGATGTGTGCAGTTGGACATCCTGGGTTACAATCATAACTCTGGGATGCCTGGGGTGGGGGGCGGACCATCTGCTTTCAGGTGAGGGTGTGACCCCGGGGTCCTGGGATCGAGTCCCACATCGGGCTCCCTGCATGGAGCCTGCTTCTCCCTCTGCCTGTGTCTCTGCCTCTCTCTCTGGGTCTCTCATGGATAAATAGAAAATCTTAAAAATAAATACATAAATAAAATCACAACTCCTTCACCTGTGCAATCTTAGGAAAATTTGGCTTTTATGTCTCATTTTTCTCTATGCCTCATGTGACCATAGTTCCATCCCGTAGCCTTCTAAGTTTTAAATGAGCTATTTCCTGTAAAACTCTTAGTAAAATGTAAACTATTACTCAGACCTGTAATAGTCAATGTATTTGCTACCAGATACAGAGCACAAAATATCAAAGTAGTGGTATTGGTAAAAACTGTTTTCCCATACATTGCAGCTTGTTGATTTAAAGCGGAAGAGCGTAGAGTATTTAAAACATACTTTTTTATTGCAATGTAACTCACAGAATAGAAAAAAATGCACACACGGCAAAGGTACAGCTTGGTGACTTTTACCATGGTGAGAACTCTTAAGACCAGACCTGCCCTCTTAGCAGACTTCCAGTTGTCACAATTATATGGTTCCCCCCCCCCAAAAAAGTAAAAAGAATAGAGTGAGTCACTCATCATGTTTCCACCCGGATCCATTATGTTGTTTCGGTTTTATATTCAATAAAGGCACGTCTGCGCCTACTGATAGGTGTGTGTGCTCACTGCCACGGACGCGCACGTCTTTGTCTGCGGCTCCTTGCCTGTCGCTGCCGGCCGTCCTTGCCTCCCACCTCTCCTGCGACGTCTACAGCTTGGTGGGTGCTAGTCTGGGGGCAGAGCGGTTCCAAGTGCCATCAGCCTGTGGGTGCACGGGGGTGGGGTGTGCAGAGGGTGCAGGGGGTGCAGAGGGCTACTCTGGGGGGTGCAGGAGGCTACTCTGGAGGGTGCAGGAGGCTATTCCGGGGGGTGCACGGGGTGCAGGGGGCTACTCCGGGGGGTGCAGAGGGCTACTCTGGAGGGTACAGGGGGGTGCAGGTACTCCAGGGGGTGCAGGGGGCTACTCTGGGGGTGCATGGGGCTACTCCGGGGGTGCAGGGGGTGCACGGGGCTACTCCGGGGGGCGCAGGGGGTGCATGGGGCTACTCTGGGAGTGCAGGGGGCTACTCCAGGGGGTACAGGGGGCTACTCTGGGGGGGTGCAGGGGGTGCAGGGGGTACTCCGGGGGTGCAGGGGTGACTCCGGGGGGTGCAGGGGTGACTCCGGGGGGTGCAGGGGGTGCATGGGCTACTCCGGGGGTGCATGGGGCTACTCCAGGGGGTGCAGGGGGTGCAGGGGGTTACTCCAAGGGGTGCAGGGGGTGCAGGGGGCTACTCCAAGGAGTGCATGGGGTGCAGGGGACTACTCTGGGGGTGCAGGGGGTTACTCCAGGGGGTGCAGGGGGCTACTCTAGATCTGGCAGCGGCCGGCCCGGGAATTGTCTGTCTGGAGAACCCCGTGCTCCGCGGGCCTTGGTCAGATTTACGGATTTGCCCGCAATCCTCGATTGGTCCCCTGCGTCCCATTCTCTGCCCAAAAGCTGGCGTGATCTTTTCAAAGTATAAGGCTTGCGCTTCCATCAGGGAACAATCCCCTGGGGGTCGTTGTGGCTCTTAGGGTGAAGGCGGGAACCCTCGGCGTTCGGACGCCACCTCAGCCCGTCTCCCCGCCGTCTCCCGCTTGTTCCCCGACGGTGCCTGGTGTGTCAGTTGTGCGAACTGATAAGGCCCCTCAGAGAAACCCGTAAAGGGGGTGCTGCTGGCTGAACAACCAAGCCAAGCCCCCCCTCCGATTCTAAAATGACCCTAAAGTGAAATCGATTCTGCAGTGAAGTTGAGCGACGGCGGTGGTGAGGACGTGGCCTGTAGAGCCCCTCGTGGCCCAGAGCCCGCTCACCCCAGGGCCCCACACGACCAAGGTCTCCGAAGAAAGCAGGGAGGAAGGACGTCCGGGACCCGCCCAGCAGAGGCGGGGAACTGTCACAGTGGCACATCCTCGGCCCCGTTGCCATGGCAGCCCCAGGCCTAAGAAGGTAAAACCCTAAGGGAATCTCAGCTCACCCCTGAGGTTTCCCACTGGCGGCTGTAAGGCGAGGAGACGGGGATGCCACAGGGGTCAGGACTCCTTTTCACTCCATCTATCCCACCGCTGGCCGAGACCCGCAGGAGGCCCCAGGCAGGGACATCTGTGAATGTGGCGAGGAGGCCACCGGGCCGGCCTGGGAAAGAAACCCCATTGTCCTCCCCCGGAGCTCTGAGTCTGTCCGCCTTGGGACACGGTGTTGAGAGCGGTCCTGAAAGTACAGCTTTTCTGCTGCCGAAAGTCAGTCTTATCACCACATCAATACTTCTTCTTCTTCTTTTTTTTTTTTTTTTTTTTTTTTTAGGATTATTTGAGAGAGAGAGACTGAGAGTAGGAGTTACATGGAGAGAGAGTCGGCTCCAGCATCCGGCTCTGTCCCAGGACCTGACATCGTGACCTGAGCCCAAGGCAGACGCCTCACCGACGGAGCCCCCAGGAGCCCTTGTGCTTTTTACAATTGGCAGTGTTTTAGACGATTAATTTTGTTTTCCAACACTTTGATGTTCTGACGTGTGTGAGCGCCGCTCCGCGTGGGCTGGGGATGTGCTAGGTGGGGGACGCGGTGACATAGCAGCTGCCTTCTGGAAGCTTCTCCAGCGGAGGGAGGAAGGGGTCACGCAGGGAACCAAGAATCAATAGCACTGGGAGATCTCTTAGGAAATAGGGAGCAAGATTTTTGATAGTTTCAACCTAGAGGTAAGGCGTCTCTAATATTCCAAGATGAATTACAAGAGTTCTCTTTACGGCCGAGTGTTACGTTGATAAAGTTGCATTCATTGCCTTCCCTCGGAAACCCAAACATTGCCTCATACCCGAAGCACCCAGGTTCTCCCATTTTGGGGACGGGCACAGCCACGACACTCCAAGCTCCACGTGTCACAGGAGACGAGGCATCGTGCACACAGGGCCTGATTTAGAGAGAGCGATGAGCTCCACTCGAGGCCTTGGACTGAGAGACCTGCGGTGGACGTCGCGCAGAAGTCATCGGCGGCCACTGGTGTGCTTTGAAGGTCACCAGACACGTTATGACTGTGTTCATCCATCTGTTCTGTTCCTTTTTTTTTTTTTTAAGGTTTTATTTATTTATTTATTTATTCATGAGAGACCCAGAGAGAGAGGCAGAGACAGAGGGCACAGGCAGAGGGAGAAGCAGGCTCCATGCAGGGAGCCTGACACGGGACTCGATCCTGGGATCCCGGGGTCATGCCCTGGGCCAAAGGTGGACGCTCAACCACAGACCGCCCCAGGTACCCCCAACAATAAATTACTTAATGCACTTTTATTAATTTGGTTAAACGTGACTTTACAAGGCTGTCCTGTTTGTATGAAAACTACATTTTACTCTTGAGAAGAACTCCATAAAAGTCCCCTGAAACTGATAAAAATCAGTCTAATCTCGTTACAGAAAAGTATACAATTATGGAAAGATGTGCACCTGAAATTGCTTCAGTGTTTTAAAACTGTCTTTCCTTTTTTCTTTTTAAATAATTATTTATTTATTCATGAGAGACGGAGAGAGAGAAGCAGAGATACAGGCAGAGGGAGAAGCAGGTTCTTCTCAGGAGCCCGACGCGGGACTCGATTCTGGATCCTGGGATCACGACCTGAGCCGAAGGCAGATGCTCAACCATTGAGCCACCCGGGTGCCCTGTCCTTCCTTTTTTTTTTTTTTTAATTTTTTTATTTATTCATGATAGTCACAGAGAGAGACAGAGAGAGAGACAGAGAGAGGCAGAGAGAGAAGCAGGCTCCATGCACCGGGAGCCCGACATGGGATTCGATCCCGGGTCTCCAGGATCACGCCCTGGGCCAAAGGCAGGTGCTAAACCGCTGCGCCACCCAGGGATCCCTGTCCTTCCTTTTAAAGACTAAAACTGAGGTTAAAACAAAACAAAACAAAACAAAACAAAAGAAAACAAAACATGATGAAATATGGATTATCTATTGAAGAATGGTAGTGCGGTGTTTGACATCCAAAAGACCCTCGTCCTCCATGCAAATATTCGGGAGCTGGTTTAGATTCTCCCTGTTTAGGATTAGCTGTGGGAGGTACGTGCGTGTATCACTTCCTGATGATTCCTTGAGGATCACGAACATTCTCCATTAAAGAAGGATGCACCTGTTGTGTCTATAGAGAAGGTAAAGAAGGTTTGCAAGTTGGCAGCACTCGCGAGTCCGGGACGGACACGGGGCGCCGTGCTGGGAGGTCTGTACTGAGCCCGGGGGTCGGGGTCTGGCCTCGTTGAGGGCATGAGATGGGGCGAGGCTTGGACTATTCCTGGTGCCTTCCTTGCTGCTTCTGAAACAGGCTTTCTGGGAGCTGCTTTAAGTGTCGGCTGGGGCACGAGCCTGGGTGTGGGTTCCACTTCGACAATGAAGACACGGCGGGCAATCAGAGTAACTTATCTTTAGAGCAAAACGAGAGAATTACATCCCGGGTGTTGTAACTGAAGAATGATCACAGGCTCCCTAACAGTCCCAATTTTCTCTCTCTCTGTTTTTTTTTTTTTTCCTGGCATTTCCGGAATACGGAAACTCAGTGAAGTTCTCCAGCATGCGGTTTCCTTGCGCGGCTGACGTGGGCCAGCGCTTGCTCATGCCGTCATGACCCTCAGGCTAGCTGTGTGACCGCAGCCACCCACAGGATAGTCCCGCACGGCTGCCACTACAAAGTCTTGCCTTGTAAGAATATTCCTAATTAGGGAAGAAAAAGGCCCTTTTTGAAAGGAGAAAAAATGAGTGGGAAATATCAGGAAGGGAGACAGAACATGAGAGACTCCTAACTCTGGGAAACGAACTAGGGGTGGTGGAAGGGGAGGAGGGCGGGGGGTGGGGGTGACTGGGTGACAGGCACTGAGGGGGGCACTTGACGGGATGAGCACTGGGTGTTATTCTGTATGTTGGCTAATTGAACACCAATAAAAAATAAATTTATTAAAAAAAAGAAAGAAGAAGAAGGCCCCTTTTAACTCATCTTCCAGGCATATATTCACGGAGGCAAAAAATCGGCCCCGACTGGGGGGAGGAGACCCGGAGGTTCTGGGGGCACCTTTCTTGGATGAAGAGCAGCCCTGTTGAGACAATTCCTGGTTGGGCCGCGGATAAGGAGCCTCCGTGGCCGTGAGGAGAAGACCTCACAGCTGACCAGCCCCTTCCTGGGGCCTCCATAGGCTCGCCGGCGACTTGTAGCCGAGAAGCAGGTGCGCCGCGTCAGGAGTCCGACTGCATCAGCTCTATGATCTTACTGTAGACTCGTCGCGGCGCATCCAGGCCCCAGATGAAGTCGAAGTGGTTCCAGTCGGGCAAGAGGTCGAAGTACCGAAGGTTCCTGATTTGGGGGATTGTCCTGGCCACATCCTGGAGGGTCACAAGGACGTCATTGCCACCGGCCCATATGGCAGTAGGCACCTTCATGGCACTCAGGTTGTAGAGCGGGGGACGGCTCTACGGGAGAGAGAAGGAGCGTCCGTGAGAGAAGGCTCCCCACGTAGCCGGGGAGGCCGCGGGTGAGCCCCGAGGGAAGGAGAAAGAGCACCTTCAATGGTCCCTATCTTCAAGGGGGCGATTGACAAACACTCGCCTACAAAGCAGCGTGCGTCAAGGGCCACAGGACGCTGCCCCCAAACCACGGGAGGTGGGCTAAGAAGAAGCGACTTCTGGCTTAGTGTGAAAGGAGTTGCTCGAAATGACCCTTGAGGGACCGTGGGACTTTGCCGGATAGGGATGCAGTGGGAGGGCTTCCCGGCAGGTGGCAAAGGCATGAACAGCACGCTCGGGAAGGCAGGGCGTCCCGGGAACCCAGGGAAGGAACTCTGAGCCAGACGGCGTCGATCTAGGATTGGAGACAGGCAAGGTCCACACCCCAGGCCCAGGTGCTTGGACATCCTTCGGAAGCCAGGGGCAGGGGGCAGGGTCTTTCTCAGAGCTCAGTCTTGGGATGACTGCGGGGCCGTGAGCCCGGGACGCCGGAGGGAGGAAGGGCCAGCTGGAGGCGGACCCTGGACAAGGTAGACGGGCATGGCGGTGGCCCGGAGAAGGGACGATTGACGCCGTCGGACATCGGGGTGGCTTACGACCTCCAAGGGAGAAGTGTCAGAGGCGGGCTGACAATTAGCAGAAAGCAGTGCGTGCCGGCGGGGCGGGGACGAGGGAGGCCGTCCAGAAGGGGACGTCTGGGTTGGGGACGCGGATGGCCACCCCACGTGGACGGTTGGGATCTGGGAGGGTTGGGACCCCCAGGGCAAACACCTGCAGGTGAGAGCCAGGCCCTGGGTTCGGCGACTCACATAAGCAGCTGCAGCGGAAAGAGGAAGCCCCGGGGCCCAGTGTGGGGCCCCCAGGAGGTGGGGACGCTCGCCTGGCCCCGCACGCATCAGGAACGCTGATCAAAGGCAGAGGGTGGGTGACGAGGGACGCGTGATGGACTCGCAGGGTGACGGCAGGTGCCCGTGTTTCAGAAGCAGCAGCAGGGGTGGGGGGGGGTAGGCCGGTGGGGGGGGTGGCAGGCACACCGGAACAGTCGCGGGCCTCCGTTTTCTGGGAGAGGAAGGAAGGAGACGGGCCGGGGGCTCTTGGACCGCGTGAAGGGACGTGGGGAATGTCAGCCACGCAGCAGGCGAGGGTCCTGGGTGTGCCAGGTCTGCAGCCAGGTGAGGAGGGCCCGGCCCCAGCCCAGGCTGCTCCTCGGGGCTCGCGGGGCCAGGAGAGCATGGAGATCACGGAGATCAGGGAGAGCGGCTTCCGGCGACCGAGTCCTGCTCGGAGACCTGGGCGGGGACCTGGGCACCCAGGCACCTCCGTCCTTCCCTCCACGGAGCCAGGGGACACGCCGACCGCCCGGGTCCAAGGGTGCGTGGGACGCTTTGCCTCGCTCTCTCGTGGACGGAAGGGCCAGGAAGCGTCGGGAAGCGGGCCCAGGTCGCCCTGAGGGGGGTGCGCGCCTCCTGAAGCGACGGCCTCCTCCACTTCCCGACGGCAACCCTCCAACAGGCCTTGCTGCGCCTGCTGTTCTCTCCCTTTCTCCTCCTGGCCCCGAGCTGAGCGCTTGCGGACACGTGTGTCCGTGAACAGCCCGGTGTGCGGGGCAGGGGACCCTGTCGGGGGCTGACAATGGCCCTGTCCCAGCGGTGGCACTGTCACGCGAACACCGTCTTTCTTGAAACTCATCGATTTGGAAAATCAGGGCATTTTATTGTATGTAAATCGTACCGTAAGTGTAAAAAAGGATAATAATATCCCTGGTTCTCTCGGTCGTCTCAAGGGCTGGAAGAGTTATTTGTCTAACAATTCAGTCCCTTCGTGAGAAATCGACGGGTCTGGTTGGCTGATTTGATGCTCAGAAACAACTTAATTGACCCACATTTGGGGTCAATTGACCTCATGTACCCGCCTGGGAAAACAATGTACCCGCCTGGGAAAACAATGGAAAAGATGAATTTAATGTGTTCAGTACATATTGAGAAGCCCAGCTCCTGACTTCAAGGGAAAAAATGGTGGCAACAGGATTAATCCCAGGCCCAGGAGGCGGAGTCTACAAATCCTGGTGTGAAAAATCAGAGCGGAGAAAAGATGCTGAAAGCTCGACTTTTCATGGGTGCATAATATTCCTTTAATTTTCATGGGAGCCTATTTTTTTTCTGTTGGTGCCAAGAACTGGATATTCATTTTCTCTGTACATTTTTAATAGATTTTCATAAAACAATTTTCATTATTACACAGTCAACAAAAGCATGCTAAAACCCAGCTCAGTAGCATGGCTGGGTCCTGCCGTAACTGTAATCGAAGAAGCAAGATTAAAAATTGTGCGGAAAAAAAAATAAAAATAAATAAAAATTGTGTGAAAGCAGCCACACTGAGAAGATTGGAATAAATGCAGTAAAATATTGATACATCCAGTGTGCTTTGGGTGGAGGGATTATAAATTATTCACGTCCCTTAGGATATGCTTCTTTTGTTTCTATTCTACTTATTTTTAGATTTTTCTTTTTTACAATGAGTGCATATTTAAATTAGTCATTTTTTAAAAAGCTCTATCGATCAATGAGAATGCCACCAATTACAGGTAGGATTCTTTTCACTGTCCAATAATTTATTTTTTAAAAAAGATTTTATTTATTTATTCACGAGAGACACACAGAGAGAGGCAGAGACCCAGGCAGAGGGAGAAGCAGGCTCCATGCTGGGAGCCTGACGCGGGACTCGATCTCCGGACCCCGGGGTCACGCCCTGAGCCGAGGGCAGACGCTCAACCCCGGAGCCCCCCAGGTGCCCCCCACTCTCCAATAATTCCTTATTATAATGTCTCAAAATCCCCAGCTCACCTGATTGTAGTGATGCATGTTCTCAGCTTCACTTCCCCAGTCATAAGCTCTGAATTCATCAGATCCATAAAGCTGAAATACATGTTTGTTTTTTTTTTTTGCAAAAATCATCAGAATAAGAATCACAGTTGCTAACAGCAGATCTTAGACAACCACCGTGCAGCGGAGCCGCTGGATCAGCAGAGGGACATGTATCCACTTTTACCACCAGACGCACGTGGCCAGCGGGCGGTGGGGGGCATCTCCCTTGGTTTGGAGGAGCAGCTAACGGAAAACCAAGACCCCCTCAGGGGGCCTCAGGCGCAGGATGATGCTCTCTGGGGAAGTTTCCATCTGATGCCTTCCCGGGTCACCTCTTGCTTCAGCTCGGGGTCTGTTTGACAAGCTCCGACCTTAACGGAGGGCTCACCTATGTCTCCTGCCTGGTCTGCACCATCCCTTCTCCTTTCCCTTAAAATTTGGGGAAACCAAACCAGAGATGGTGACAAAGACACCCTAGAAGCCGCCTCGCAGCCTCCGAGGGTGGGGCTGCTGACTCCCTCTGTTCGGAGGTGCTGACATCAGCGGCCTCTCCTGTGGCGAGGACCCTACCTGTTTTATATGCAGTATGTTCTGTATTGACGATCCGGTGGGCGCGTGGGACATGTACACGTCCATTCGGCTCTGAAGGGAAAGAAGACGCGGCATAGCAGCAGCTACCCAGAGCGGGAAGCAGAGAGCGACTGAGCGAAGGTGCAGCGGCCAATGCTGGGGGTCGGGACACGACAAGGCAAAGGCCCCCAGGTGAGTCACAATTCACACCAGGCGCCGGAATGTGGGCAACGAACGGGCTGGCTGAGAGCAGGTGTGGCCGGCGTGTGGGGACCTGGTGCACGCCGTCCGTCTCCGACCCGTGGGGCAACCCCGCTATGTCAGGACAGGACCCTGTCAGTGACCAGCTTTGGCACCTTGGCCCAGGGATCTGACACCCGCGCGTTCCGTACTTTCGCCTGCTAAACGAACATCCCCAAGATCATCCCGTGTCCAGCTTTTGCGAGGATAAGACACGATCTTGCGGAAGAAAAGTGACACGTCCTCGGTTCCCGTGGCGCAAAAGCGATCAAGGGAGCTGCTAAAAGGATCCGCTTTTGAAGAAGCGTATCTGGGGCCGAGTGGGCCGCCCAGGAAATGCTCAGCAGGTGCAGACCCCAAGTCCTGCGCCCGGAAGTCCCCCCACGGGAGACTTGATGAACCCACCTGCTCCTCTTTTGTGGGGAAGCGTCTGTCTCCACTCCATCCTGCCTCCTGCTTTCCAGGGTAAGTGAGGCATTTTATCAGAGGCCAAAGTCCCCCCCAGCGCATGAGGCCGCGGGAAATATGTGCAATGCTTGTCTGCACTTTTTTTCTTTTCTAGGATTTTTTTTTTTTTTTTAATGCACTAGGCTGGTGGCAAAATCCAATTGACCCTCGTAATGGTGGCCGAGAGTGAACGTATGGAAGTCCCACCCACGCAGGGACATCGGCTTCCCCACCTATGACAAAGGGTGGCAGGATGAAGCCACCAACCCGCCCTTCACAGTCACGGTCCATCGAATTCTCGACCTACGCACAGCGTGCGTGTCTACACCGCATTTGTTTACACGGCGTAACAGCTGCATCAAAGTGAGTCGAAGGAAAGCTGGAACCTCTTAAAGCCTCAGATGCTCCCATCACCATCATACGTACCGTATTCATGTTCTTCTTGTTGGATCCGGCCCATAAGGACATAAATTCACTACAAATCACCCACAATATTTTATTGTTGCAGATTCTGATGGAAGGTACCTTCCCCGTCTTTAGAAAGAAACCTTTGGTACCGAAAAATCTCTGTAAAAATAAACAATAATTAGCATCTCAAGAGCTGTTTTCGGACCCGTTGACATTCCCTGCCCCCCCAGGAGTAAGGGTCCTTGGACATCTACTTGCATTTGTCTTTGCTGTTTCCGTCAAGGAGACAAGTCCCCGGGGAAGGGGGGGAGATACTAGCTAGGAAGGCGTCTCTATCCAGGGAAGATCAACAAGCACGATTTGGAAGAGACGGCCCTGCCCTAAGGATCTTGGACTCAAGTCCACTCTCCACGGTGAAGCTCCCCCATCACGTGCAATCAGTAACTCCCTATGTTTCTGATTTCTCATTCATTGGCCAGAAAACTAGAGCAATTTCCCCGTTAAGGCCAAACACCGCCTTGACTAGGAAGGGAGAGCGCGGTTTTCCTGGAAACACCATCGTTTCAGCCGCGTCCCACCAGAGCCAGCTCTCAAGCCAGAGCGCGGAGCATGGCATCCTGAAGGTTGGGACCCCAGACGGAAAACGCTGGATGTCACGGGAGGCGGCACGGTGCAGACTTACAGGGCTTGGGTGGGGTCTCTGCTGGGAGGACTGGAGCTTCAGGGGCCCCAGACCTGAGGTGGTGGCAGGGGTCAGGGACTAGGGCTCAGGGAGGCGGGAAATTGGAGGACAGGGACCGTGAAACCGAGAGAAGCCTCAGCCCCCACCTCCGCCTGCAAAGCAGTACGTATGCAAAATGATGCACGTGGAGGTAGATGTGTCCAACCCAGGATTTAATGTCACTAATTTGTCTGCTCGACTCTGCTCCAATGTGGAGAGTGTCCCAAACCAGCTGATGTCAACACGCTTTGCGACAGGACTATCAGCCACACAGAAGGGAGCCTGCCCCACTAAGCTTGCAGTAAACGGCACAGAATTTCTGAAACCCACCATCAGGCTCCACGGAAAGTCACCCTGGCGTCAGCTCTCAGATGGTGTTTCTTCCCATTCCCGTCATGTCACCCTAAACCAGGCCTCGTTTTATTTTATTTTATTTATTTATTTATTTATTTATTTATTTATTTATTTATTTATATAAATTTATTTTTTATTGGTGTTCAATTTGCCAACCTATAGAATAACACCCAGTGCTCATCCTGTCAAGTGCCCCCCTCAGTGCAGGGCCTCCTTTTATATACGAATCACCGTGAAAACTTTATCGGTCTCCTTGACTTCATTTTGGCCCAAATCCATTTTAGCCAACAAGTTTAAGGGGCAATTTTGGCCAAAATACCATGTGTGTTGTGGCAATGGCATTGTTAGAGAAACATAAAGCAAAGAAACAAACAAAAAAAAACTTTCGATGGGTCAATCAGCCACCAAACTACTTTTTCGACCCTTGGAAAATAACCGGTCGATACTGGGATGGATAATCGAGCTGGAAGGCGTGTAGGTCTCTGGAAACTAAAGCAAGCTCCCCGGTGGGAGGCCCTGTTATTCGGGCTTATCTGACATCGGAGTCCGAGACCTCCGGGACCACACGGAGCTTGGAAATTGTGCTTCCCCTTGGGCATTGTAACCAATCGACCCGCCCGGGGGATCGAGAAGGAAGCCAGGTAACCTGTGAGGAGACTTTGCACTGACCCAGCACCAGCTCAGCACCCGCTAGATGCTCGGGTCCATTCACGGCTGAGGATAATGATGTGTTTACGGGACTTGTGGCCATGCACGTGGGTACAGACACGCACGCGCACACGGACGCACACACACACGGCACGCAGTCACAGAGTCTGGTTTCTACAGATTTCATGTGAATTTCCTACTTTCCTACGTTCACTGTGTGATCAGTCTTAAAATAACAAGGGTCGACAACCCAGAATGGGATCCTCAGATAGGTTTTGGCGAAAATGAGGAGCCTACCTTGATTATGGAATTCGGAAGTAGAAAAAAACTGGTAAAAATGCCCGTGGGGTATTTGAATGAGACCACGGGACCCAGGGCAAAATTCATTCTGATTCTCCGTGCCAGCTCAGGCATGCTGGAAAAGGCCACAAACCCTAAGAGAACAGGAGACAAGACGATCTCGTAAAAATCCGAAATACCGAGGCAGCGTCCCTCCGACCAAAGGGGGCTGTGCTGTGACGTCTTGTCCTGTTGCTGCGACCCCACGGGTGACCTGGGGCCTGCTTCTGCATTGCCCTGCAACGACAACCTGCCTTCCTTCCTCCTTGCTCTCAAAGCATCCATTTTTTCTTGAATTCTGGACAATGAAGTTGCCGGAGGAGGGAGGGCCCGCGGCGGGGCTGCCACCGGAGCCCTGGGGAGCCTCCCCCCACGTAAGGGCACCCGCAGCACCGGCACAGAGCTCCCAGGAGCGAACCATCGGCTCCCGGAGGTGCACCCATCAGCTCTTCGTGCAGCCTCATCCAGTTACTCCCCACTGATTTTCCTCACAGTGCAGGGGATGCCATCCCTCTCGGGGCTGCACGGGGTGCTTGCCCCCCTCCAGAGTCTCCGCTGGTGTCCCTCCTCCCTCGCTGGTCCTGCCAAGGCTGCCTGCACTCACTCTCACCTGTCAGCAACAGCAGAGCACGCACCTCCTGCCCTGTGAGGATGGGGGTGGAGACCAGCGCGCTGCAGGGGAAAGCATCTGGGGCATCTGTGTATTTGGGTTCCCTGAGAGGCCTTCCTGGGCCCCCCCACTGTGTGCGTGTGTGCATGTGTGTGCACGAGGGTGTGCACAGGGGTGTGTGTGGAGGTGTGTGCGTGCACAAGGGTGTGTGTGGGTGTGCACAGGGGTATGCATGGGGGTGTGTGTGGGTGTGCACAGGGGTATGCGTGGGGGTGTGTGTGGGTGTGCACAGGGGTATGCGTGGGGGTGTGTGTGGGTGTGCACAGGGGTATGCATGGGGGTGTGTGTGGGTGTGCAGAGGGGTATGCATGGGGGTGTGTGTGGGTGTGCACAGGGGTATGCGTGGGGGTGTGCATGGGTTGTGCGTGGGTGTGTACAGGGGGTGTGCATGGGGGTGTGTGCATGGGGGTGTGCACAGGGGTATGCATGAGGGTATGCATGGGGGTGTGCACAGGGGGTGTGTGCATGGGGATATGCACAGGGGTATGCATGAGGGTATGCATGGGGGTATGCATAGGGGTATGCATGGGGGTGTGTGGGGGTGTGTGCATGGGGGTGTGCATGGCGGTGTGCATGGGAGTGTTCATGGCAGTGTGCATGGAGGTGTGTGTGGGGAGTGCACATGCACGGGGGTGAGCATGGGGGTGTGCACAGGGGTGTGCATAGGGGCATGCATGGGGGGTGTGCATGGGAGTGTTCATGGCTGTGTGCCTGGGTGTGTGTGTGGGGGTGTGCATGTGCACAGGGGTGTACACCGGGGTGTGCATGGGGTGTGCATGCCGCCATAGCAGACTTTTCTCTGACGTTCTCGTAGAACCACTGAAACCATTGTGGCCAGAAAGCAAACTGAGGGTGTTGAGGGCCGCGCAGCTGCTAGAGGACTTCTCCTAGGACAGCTTTGGAGGCGTGTAGACCCGAGCCCTTCCGTGCCCACGCGGACTGGTGGGCAGCGGGAGTCTGGGCTGCTGATGTCTTGCCCACAGAGGGTCCTGCCCATGTAACAGACGTTGCTCTGCCCAGGGCGCGGAGGAAGCTCTCTGGACGCTCGCAGGCCCAGGCGGTGCGGAGCAAGGCTGCTCGGGTGCGTCCTGTTCTCTGCAGACCGGGTGGGAGCCCACGGGCGTCCTGCCCACGCCTCTCGGGCCGCTCAGGCCATCCCTGCCCGGCCGCGGGCCCAGCACCCGCCCTGAGCGGTGACGCCGACGGCCTTCCATCAGTGCCGTGTGTCTGTTTCCTCCTCCAGGGGTGGAAGGTGCCGCAGAATTGCGCTGACGCTCCGTCGGTGCAGGGCCTGTTGGCCAGGGTAGGAGAGTGGCTGCCCGTCCGCGGCACACTTCTGTCTGTCTGTCTCCCTCTAGATCTTTGATGTCCTTTGCGGCTTATGTCCTGCGACGCTCACTGCCTGTTCCACGTGGAAACAGCCTGTCGCTGTCAAGTGCTGATAAATGCACGTCTGCCGTCAATGACAATGGCCGTAGGGACTCTGCCGTGACAATGCTGTCCACTTTTTGCAGACTCTTGCGCGGTTTCGCAGGAAGGGACTCATCACTCTCTGGGGGTATTTCACGTCACGAGGCCGCACCTTCCCAGCTCAGCGTGGGGGGCCTAGAAACTCACTCTCTGGGAACACTTCTTTGGATCTGGGGCACGTGGAGATCACATGGTGGGGCCAACACACTGCTGTGACCGGAAATGGAGGAGCAACTTGGCCTACATGCCGCCTTGAATCCGAGGACACCACCCCATAGGGCCGCAGGACAACGTGTCCCGCCCAGGATGGGGAAACTGAGAGCAGACTACGTGGCGGCGACTCTGCTGCCGTCTGAGCGCGACCCGCCACGAGGCTCCGTCCCTCGCAAGACACTGCCCTCTGTGCACATACCTATCGTGGTGCCCAGGGAGTGTCCGATGAAGTACAGCTTCTGCTGCCCCGTTTTGTTTACGATGAAGTCTATTATTCCTGGAAGGTCGTATCTGGCCATCTCGTCGAAACTGCAAAATAAAACGGGGGCTTGGACACCCTGGTGCCCTAGGTCAGGACTCGCGCACGTGCTCACTTTATTTCTTGCCTGCGGGGTTCCGTGGCCGTCACCGCTGTGCACCTCATTATTCACCCAGTGACGTACAGGCTGGAAGGCGACAGGACTGATTTCCGGGCACGTGCACGGCCTCAAGGCCAGTCCCGCCCCCTCCTTCCCTTCTCCCCCTGCCCGTCCCCATCTGCCTTGCCCGCTTCTCCTGCAACCCCCCACGGGCCACCTCAAGATCTTCAGGCTGTTTCGCACTCAGCCATCGTAACCCGCTGCAGCTGAGGAACTCGTGGCAGATTAGCGAATGCCCTGAGCTCCAGTTTGCTTGTTTCTAACGAAGCCTGCGCCAGGGCAGGGCAGCCGTGGGGACCAACGGCAGGCGCCGCAGCAGGTGCACCTGTCACCGATGCCTCCTCCGCTGTCAAGATCTGTCCCATGTGCACCAGGCCGCACAGCAGCAGCTCGGCCGGCAGCATGCAGGACAACAGAAAGACCCATGTGCTGTTTAGTAGGGCCGGGCCCCCCGTGCTGGTGCTTTGTTACAAGAACGTGCGAGGAAATCCGTGGGCTGACGTGCCCGAGTGTGAGCGCATCCTCGTGATGCCTTATAGTAAACAAGCCCTGAGCTCTGGCCGAAGGCCAGTGTCACCAACTAGTCCCTGATGTTTGCCGCTGCCTGAAAGCTCAGGCCCTAACCACCCCTTCGTCCCCAGCCTGTCAGTGGGAGCCGGGTGCCCCCTCAGTGTGGCAGGAATGTGCCGGCGCAGGCTTGCAAACAGGGCCTTAGCCTTGCGGGGGGCAGGGGCCGGAGGGAGGCCTGCCCTCCATGACCCCGTGTTCACTAGCAGCAGCAGGAGTAGCAGCGGGCGCCTAGGTGGCCCCGTTAACAGTCTGCCTGTGAATGGGGTCCCGGCCCCAGGTCCTGGGATGGGGCCCTGCATGGCGAGGGTCCCTGCTCAGCCGGGAGCCTGCTTCTCCCTCTCCGTCTCCCTCCCCTTCGGCCTGTTGCTCTGGGTGCTTGTGCTCATGCACCCCGTCTCTCATCCTCTGTCAAGTAAATAAATAAAACCTTAAAAATAAAAAAAAGAAGCAGGTAGCATGTGAGAAGATGGTTCTCTGTGGCCCGTGAGTGAGGTTTTAAAGGCCTCATGCTGGAGTTGCCCTGAAAACAGCGTCCGATACCGTCTCCACCGGGGCTTCTCTTAATAAAACCCGGGCTGGCACGCTGACCAGCTGGCCAGGAGGAGACTCGCGGCAGCAGCAGGATGAATGCAGGCCTCGCAAGGCCGGGTACCTCGCTCACGCTCGAGTGCTGGCCCGGCGGACACGCTCAGCACACGTTGGCCAACGGGTGCACGCCCGGTCACGGAATCCCCAGAACCACCCCCCAGGACGTGCCCACACATCCTACCGGGGTGAACCGGGTGTTAAAATCACCCTGTTACCGCGATGTACCCGCTGGTGGGAGGGTCGGAGAAATCAGACCTCCCGCTATGCCTCTGCTCGGAGCTCCTCGTAGAAACCGCAAGGACCCAGGTGACTCCCGAGGTGAGAGGTATCGTTGGCATCATGCACGCCAAGGAACGGTCTCCAACTTTCCCCGTGATGCGTCTTAGATTCAGTTTACCTGAAGGCCCAGAATTTTTCCTCGGTTGCTGAGAGCGTTCTGTGTCTCCTCGACCAAGTGTTCCCCCGACTGTTTCCCATCCAGACGTCATAACCCGCGTCTGCGAGAAGGAACCCAAGGCTGCCGTTGGCATAATTCTCAAGCCAGGAGGCGTTGTCGGCAAACAAGGCGTGCTGCAGGTAGACAACGGGCCGGGGACCTGGAAGGAGGCGGACAGGGGGGAGGGCAGGCGGCTCAGGTGTCTTGGCGCGCAGGGCCCTGCTACAGCCTCAGGGTTCCTGTGTCCCGGAGCTGCTCCTTGAAGGATCCCCGCTGAATGGACGCAGTAACAGTGCTTCACGGCCGCTAGGAACCTCCCAGGGCCGCCCCGTTCCAAGGCGCAGGGCAGGACTCAAGCCTGAAGCGGGTACTAGAAGTAGCACTCGTCTTTGCGTCTGTCCGGGGTCTGCTCACAGAGACACGGTGACCATCGCGTCCGACCGAATCCCGCGCCCCTTCCCGGCAGGAGGAAGGGCGAGCAAGTGGACAAGGACGGACTCGTTCTGCAGGCCGAGCATCCGGCCCAGGCCCCGGCCTCTGCCCATGGGACACCTTGGAACCCCAGGATCCGTTCAGCATCCCCGTGACGACTGTCGGGGGTCCCTATTCCCATGGGAGAGGGGATTGAGGGAGGCGAGGAGAACAAGGGCGCACATTTCCAAAAAGGCACCATAATTTGGGGCGTAAGGGACGGGCTCTGGAGCCAGGCTGGGTTTGAATCCTGATTCCATCGCTTGCTAGGCATGTGGCCCCAAGCCGGTTACGGAGCTCCGGTCCATCCCCGGCAAGACACCGACGTCCTGGGGACGCTGAGAGGGTCCCTGACGTGAATCAGTGTAAAGCTCTTAGAATAATCTGCTTAATACACGGGATGGGCCTTAATTCCGAGCCTCCCCACAACTCTCCCTCCTTAAGTAAAACCTTTCCTGGAAAAACTCCCTCCTTCTGGGTTCCCAGCCGCCACCTGCCCCCCCCCCCCCCCCCCGCCCCGTGTGGCCAGATTTCTCAAGGGAGACAAAGTCCCACACAGGTGAAACGGAGACCGAGAGTAACCGAAGACGCGGATGCCCTGTTCATCTGAATTTCTGATAAACAGCGAACACGGGCCATGTAAGCGCGTTGCCGTGTGGGGCCTGCACGGGGACCCGACCTGCTAGCGTCACCCGGGCGTCTCGTGCTTCCTCGGCTGCCCCGACCTCCATCCCACTCTCAGTTTTTTCCCTGAAACTCCGGGATCAAATCCTGTTTCTTCCCGTCAAACAGCAGATTCGGCTGCCTGCACGTGGGCCAGTGTGGGGGTTGGGGCGCGGGATGCACCGCCCCGCCGTCCCAGCTCCTCTGCCTACTGGTCTCGCTCCCTCACCCCATGTGTGGCAGTTACGTGTCCCTAAATAAGCAGCAGTTCCTCTGCGTTTGCATGGCTATCTCTTCCTCCCAGAACCCAGGCCTTACTGACACCACGCTCGTTCCTGCCCCCAAACCTGCGTCCCTCAGATGAAAACGTAGGAGAGTGTTGCAGGGTTCTTCCCCGAAAAGTCGCAGACACGTCAAGGCCGTCGAATGTGACGTGTTGCATCCTGCAGGGGGAGGCCTGCTGTGTGAGCAGGTGCAGGAGACGCCAGGTGGCCGGCCAGTCCCCGCCAAGTGGGGCTGTGCATGCTCCGGGAGGCGGGGACACTCGCGTGAGGAGTCGGTGAGGCACGGGAGCAACGTGAGCCCCGCCTGGGCCTCCGCACCCCGAGCCCTGGGCCTGCTCACCGTCAGCAGGACCTGCCCCGCCCCTCGGAGTCGGGTTCTTGCCTGGCTCCAGAGAACCGGACCTGCTCACCGTGTGAGGACCAGCCCGCTGGCCCACGCCCCCCTCCCCCGGTCCTTCTCGCAGAGGACAAGCCTACCTGCACTCCCGGCCTCTGCCCGGCCGTGCGGGATCCTGTTGATGCTGAGGATGTACCCGTCCTGCGTGGTGACCTCATACTCCTCGCTGGGGTAGCCGTTGTAGGTGATGATCTCGCTCTGCCCAGGGGAAACACAGACATGAGCTCAGTGCCGCCTCCCCAGGTCGGCACCCGGGCCGCGCGCACCTCCTGGGGTGACTGATCTGAAACCTGTGGCCCCGGAAACTGTGCCGTCGGTTCGCTACGTAAACCCCTGGCACGGCATCAGCAGAACATTCTCCGCTGTCTGCTGTGGGCAGGTCTGGGGTCAGGGGCCGCGGGCGGGGTCGACCTAGCCTTCTGGCAAAGCTGCGTGGTCACGCGCATTCCCGAGACCCCTTTCCGTTTGGTAGAAGGCAGTCATACATGTCATCCCAAGGGCTTAAAAATACAGATTCTTAACGCGTTTAAGCTCTGAAGCCGCCCACCCCTTCTGTTTCGCTTTTTGTTACTGGGAGGCGTCGCTTATTTGGCCAAACGGGAGGCTGTCCCTGGCTTGACTCTCAGAGCCAGGCAAGCGTCGCCCACGGTGTGTCTGGTCCCTCATCTGAGATTTCTTCCCTGCTCTCACGAGACCACGAACCTGCCTTACGCGATGTCCTTTGGGACTTTGCATGATGACTTACAATATTCATCCACACTTCAGGATTCGCTTCGTTTTCCAGATTGAAGAAGCCACCAGCATTTAGAGTTCTGGAGGTCAAACAACAGGTCGTCATAAAAAACAGCCACATCGTGGGGATGCCTGACGGAAGACATTGAACGATCACAGATTAGTTTTCAGACATCAACGTTGACTGAGAAATGAAAATAGGGTGAAAGCCGGCCGGACGTCGCAGGAGCAGGTGGGGAACACGGAGGAGAGCAGGTGCCGCGGGCCGAGGCTGAGCCTTCGAGGCTGCTCCTCCCACAGCCTCCACCGCAACCGACTCTCGCCACGTTGCTCACTAGGACCGAGGCTCATCTCTGGGTTTTCCTTCACTCCCAGGGGTTCAGGCCTGTTGAGTCTTTGCTCACCTGTGAATCGCCGGATGCCCGAACACAGGCATCCAAGCCGCGGCCCAGCGGCCAATGCAGTCACGTACCCGCCCTCCCCTTGGCTTCCCCTGAGGGGAGAGGAACAACTTGCAGACGGGCTGACACCCGGCTTCCAGGGACGGGATTATTGCTCTCGTGGACACCCGGGCCGGGAGGGGTTGGGGGGAGGGTGTCTCACATTGAACCGCGACGGTTACAGCACCGTGACGGGCTCAGAGCTCCAGCCTGGCCACGGGCAGGCGCTCCGACCCCGGGCAACTCACGTAGCAGCTCTGTCTCTCGGTTTCCTTGTGGGTAAAACCAGAATAATAACCTAACCAACCAACTTACCAGGTTCCACTGAGGATCAGGCGACCCGACGAAGTCAGAGAGCCTTCACTGCGACAGACTGACGACTGACTTCTAGAGATCTTGAGCTTTACTTCTTGAAGATCTTAAAGAGCTTTCCGCGCATTGATGTCTGGTTGAAGACGGTTTTACATCAGCAAATGTCGTAGTACTTAAAACGTTTTGAACACTGGCGACAGCTAGCGTCTGCTGGCACCGAGCAAGAGTGGAGAAGGTTCCTAACGCCGCAGGTGTGTTGTTTCAATCTCAAAGAAACTCCGCGGAGCGGGTCCTATCATCCTCGCCTTGGCAATGGAAAAGCAAAGCAAAACAAAAGCCAAGGCTTGGGGAGGTTTCCGCTCCACCCCAGGTCACGGAGCCCGCAGCCGCCCCGCCCGCTCCCCGTGCTGGCCGAGCTCCTGCTTACCCCGCTCAGCTCCTGCCCCCCAACACTCCCTAAGGCTCGGGAACCTCTAAGCTTTTGCAAGTGGCGCCGGGCTGAAGAACCAGATGTGGCTGCAGCGACAGTTAGAAGAGGCTGGAGAGAGGAGAGGCAGGAAGCCCACGGGAATGAGGAAACCCGGGGCGGCGGCACCGCCCAGGGCGTCTCGGTGACGCCCCGAGTGCCCCGATGTGCTTGCAGATTGGGAAACAGTGGTCTGCAGCATGCCACGGAACCAGTCAGACGGATTCCCGCCCGTTCCCACGGAGCGCCTACCCTGGCAGGAGGGCGCAGGGCCTCGCACAGTCGGGGAGCAGGCTCAGGGGCCCCTGGACACGACCAGGCACCGTAGCATCGGCCCTGTCAACGCCGGGCGGGGGGGGGGGGGGTCGGATGGCGCCATGTGGGTCACAGCACTGATGTTGGTCGTGCAGCGTGGACGGAGGTTCCTGAGTGCGGCTAAGCCCAGGCAGCAAGGCCGGATCCAGAAGGAGCCGCGTGGCCAGGGAGGCTGACCCGCGTGCCGTCGGCTCTGGCAGCGACCGTGTGGTGCCAAACCCCGGACCGGGGAACCTCTGCTTAAAGCAAAGGAGAAGCAGGGGTGCCCGGGGGGCGCAGAGGGAAGGCGTCCCACTCAGCGCAGGTCACGACCGCAGGGTCATGGGATAAAGGCCCACATTGGGCTCAGCAATCAGCGGGGAGTCTGCTCGAGACTTTCTCCCTCTCCCTCTGCCCCTCCCCACCCTGCACCCCCCCCCCTCAAATACATAAATAAAATCATAAAAAGGAAAACAACCCAAAGTAGAAGCAGAGGCCAGAGGAGAAGGAAGACCATCTGGGCCCAAACCTCACCTGGAACTAGAGCAGGGCACGTGGGCCTCAGGTTTCCCGTGCACCTGCAGGGTCTCAGGGTGACCGACTGTGTCCTCAAGAAGAGGCTTCTGACTTCAAAAGTCACGTCAAATACAGCTTTGGTGGATTTCCTGGGGGTCCAGGGGGCGCGGCGCGGTTGGGGCTCTTGTAGGTTTGGGGCCGCAGCTCCATGTGGAGGCAGCTCGAGCGGGCGTGAGTGTCTGGGGCCCCGACTGGTCGTGGCCCACCCGAGTCCCAGAGCTCTGCATTGCCGGCTTCCCGGATTCTCTCCTCCGCGCACCCAGCGCCCGGAAAGGAGTGAGAAGGAAACATCCTGACTTCTTCCTGGGCCTGTGAACACAGAAGCACAGCTCCCGCTCCACAGAAACCCACATTTTCACTGTTTTTTTTTTCTCCTCCCCGCCCCCCCTCCCATAAAATTGGGTGATAATAGAGCTGAAACATGATCTTGGGCAAAATGCAGATGAAGGCGCGGCCTTTCCAAAGCCCCGTGGTATCTCGGGATCCTGACCCAGAGGCCGTATCGTGGTCCGGGCAAGTGTCAGCGAGGGCGGCCCGGTTAGACCTCAAGGCGGCCGAACAGCACACCCTGGAGCGTACGGGCAGCGTGGACTCGGCCTCGGCATCTGTCTGTGGCGATGGTTCTTATTTTCCTTCCAATGTCTGAATTCAAAATACATTTGCTATTACGTCTCATCTTTATTTTGTTTGTTAGCTTCTTTCTCTCCAAAGACTGATTTTATTTATTTATTTATTTATTTATTTATTTATTTATTTATTTATTTACTGGTGACCCATGACTTTGCATCAAAGGGGGGAATCCGTCTTCCTTGAAAGCCGCTCCAGGTTAAAAACAGAAGCTAACGAGAATTTTGGAAAAATAAATTCTGGAAGCCTTACCCCCTGGAGACAGATTTTTGCCCTGGAATGAAAGCCTTTGCACGATCGCGAGCAGAGAACTGGTTGCTTGCTCACCAGGTAGCTTCTCCAGATCATTATGCATCCCCAGATCCAAGCAGGGCCCAGGCACGGTGTGCACATGTGCACACGCGGACACGCACACTGGCTTTGGGAAAGGCATGGTGAGTTCCATTTCTAATTTCTTTACCCAGAACACAGAGCTGGCCACGCTCGTGACCCTATAAGCATCAGTGCTGCTTCTGGAATCACGCACCGGAGGGGGGCACGTTCTGTTTCGCCGGGTCACTGAAGCCCCGTCAGCCCCCTTCGAACACAAGGCGGCCCCTGCTGGAGAGGCAGATATGACCACAAGGCGCTGGGAAGGTTCTGTCTTAAGTGACTGGACAGTGAAGGTTCTTGGAGGGAGGTCGGACAACGCTAAGGGAACGCACGCTCATCCCGATCCAAGACGTGCAAAGGGAAGATCACTTCCTTTTAAAGAGAAGTTGTTCCCCGCAGCACAGGTGCTGGCCCTTGACGACAGCGGCCTGGAGCGGCGGGATCAGGACCATTTGGCGGTCAGAGCTCCGGGAGAATGGAGATGGGGGCCGTGGCTTCCCACCCTCCAAGTCGGCCTCCTGCCCAGCTGCTTACCCGACGTGCGGAGTTCACGACAGCTCACCTTGTGTTCGGGTTCCTGCAGGTCGTATGTTCCAGCGGAAACACTTCTCTAGGGACCCCTGGGGGGCTCTGGGGTCCGGGGATCGAGTCCCGTGTCGAGCTCCCTGCATGGAGCCTGCTTCTCCCTCTGCCTGGGTCTCTGCCTCTCTCTCTGTGTCTCTCATGGATAAATAAATTAAATCTTTAAAAAAAATTCTAAAAAAAGGAAATGCTTTTTGAGATGCACACGCACACAGACACACACAGAACACTTGGCCAGAAGTTCAAGCTGAATCCAGTTTTAGATACAGTCTCAGCAACTCGTGCGAGTAAAGGAACGGCAGTTGGAACCAGGAGCAAGATGACGTTGGCGGGTCTTGATACGAGCTCCTGTTTCTCTTCTGAATTAATGTTCTAGTGGGTTACATGGCTGCTAAATCACCTCCGTGGGGCACCTGGGGGCTCGGCCGGCGAGACATCTGCCTTCAGGCGGCATCAGGAGCCCAGGTGGGATGGAGCCTTTGACAAGGGCAGGTGCTTCTCCCTCTCCTCCCCGCTTGTGCTCTATCTCCTTCTCTCTTGCAAATAAATAAATAAGTAAACAAACAAACAAATAAATAAACATAAAAATAAATAAATAAATAAAAATAATAAATAAATAAACAATAAAAATAAATAAAAATAAATAAATAAATATAAATAAAGATAAAGATAAATAAATAAATATAAATAAATAAATAAGAATACATACAAAATAAAAATAAAAAATAAATATAAATATAAATAAATATAAAAATAAATAAATAAATAAAAATAAAAATAAATAAATAAATAAATAAATAAATAAATAAATAAAACCTTTTTAAAAATTTACCTACAAATCTCCCTGACGCCCCCTGGAAATGGGTCCATGGCTTTGATTCCATCCCTCTCCTAATCACCGTCGACATCTAAGGTATTTGCCAGGTGAGTGAATAAACGAATGACTGGATGAATCTAGAAGTCCAGAAAACATTTCTTAGTTACCGAGGAATAATAATATCGTCAGTCATTAATATAGTGAATTCTTAGGTATTCATTGAGTGTTGGCTCTGTGTTAGGTGCGTTACCTTGTTACTCTCCTGGCTTGGCTGTAATTCTACTGTATCTCTTTGCTCTTAAATATGCTTCAGAGGACATTCTCCTTAACACCGTTACATAGTAAATTTAGTAAGAGTGAGCTCATGGGAAAATCCAATCTTGTTTTGTTTTTGTACAAAATTGGAATAATTCCACCACTAGTCATAGATTACATTACATACTAATGCAATAAAAAAATTGCTACTGGATAGTCATTTTTCTGCTATTGTTCAAGTCTAATGTATCCTTAAATCTATTATAAATCTTATATATAAGATTATAATCTTATAATCTTAAATCTATATATCCTATAATCTATTATAGTGCAATCTGATAACTCACACAATCTCTCTAATTTCTCCATACATTAAAAAAAGTCTCATAAATGCGGAATCATTCAAATTTTTTTCTACAAATAACCAGATTTCTTGGGAATAATAATCTAACTCTTTTTCTCTACTCCAGCATTGTGTAATAGAAATGTGATATGAACTATGCCTATCATATAAAGTTTTTTATGACAACATTTTTTAATGAGTAAAGAGATTGGCGAAGTTAATTTTTATTTTTTATTTTATTATTTATTTATTATTTATTTTTTTGAAGTTAATTTTTATATTGTAGTTAATTTAAACCAATAGACCCAAAATATTACCATTTCAACATGTAATCAATAGTATTAATGAGAGACATTCCTTTATTTATTTATTTATTTATTTATTTATTTATTTATTTATTTTTACCCGGTCTTGGAAATCTGAGGATTCTGTGACACTCAGCACATCCCGGTTAGGACTGACCACGTATGGGAGCTTAACAGCCCCATCTGACCAATGGCTGTGTATTGAAGCGTATCCTAACAGTCTTGTGCTTATTCTTTTCTTGAGACTCTTTTCTAACCAGATCCTTAATTTTTCATAAGGGACTCTCCCCAAATGCATAACTGTCATGTATTGGACCTGAATTGCACACCTGCCTAACCAAGCTTCCTATTCTCTGAACCGTCAAACACATCTTCTCAGGTGCTCGGCCTCTGGTCCCCCACCTGAGCCTTCAGTCTTATTGTCCAGCCAAACACGGTGCTCACCAATATTTAGCTACAATACTTGATTAAAAGCACAATGATCACCGGTGTTCTCGAGGTCACTACATCTACAGAGCTTGTTATACTGAGTCTACTCCAATAACAAATGCCAAACTATTATTTAAAAGACTTTAAAAAAAAATGATTTCATAATTCCTGGTAAAGAAAATGTCACGAAAGGGGCGCCTGGGTGGCTCATTTAGTGAAGCGTCCCACTCTTGATTTTGTCTCGGGTCATGATCCCGGGGTCCTGGGATCGAGCCCTGGGTCCGTCTCTGCACTCAATGGAGAGTCTGCTTTTCCCTCTGCCTCTGCCTCTGTCTCTACCCCTGCTTGTTCTCCCTCTCTTCAAATAAATAAATAAAATCTTTAAAAAGATAAAATGTCACTACAATAATTATGCCTTCATTTAAATTCATTTACAAGCTTGACAGCTTCCTGGATTTACCTCTTCTGGGCGTTGGTTGAATAAACAGCAGTTACATATGTTTGTAATTAGTGGAGCATTTTTGAGAGACGTTTTGCTTTGAGACCAGGGGTATCAGCACAGACTCACTGATTATCCCTGAAGCACAACTGAGTCCTTCATGTACAACTGAGAAAATATTTGTCCGTGCCTCGCCTTGTGGTTCCCACTAGCCATGGGGTAGCTGAGCAGCCTCACCCCCAGCGGCGGTGCGAGAACCTTGTAGCTAGATTCCCTGGATCGCTCTAATGCCTCACTTGGTGGCTATTGTCATCCCTTTAGGTTGCACACCCCAGTCTGTCTTAAGCACTCTTGAAATTAAAACTCTTTAATGGCTCAAGATTAAATTTGGAACTTAATTCAAAATTCTGTGACTGGCCAGGAAAGCCCAGAGCGCGGCTCGTTCTCCAGGTCCCGTGCCCCCCGCTCCCTCTCCCCCTGGCTCCCTGCGCTGAACAGTCTCCAGGAACCCCAGCTCCTTGCAACTCCAGCCACCCCCGCTTGCGAGTCCCAAGGACTTGATGGGAGGTGAAATCTTGTTTGCTCAGAGAACACTTTTTTCCCGTCCTCCTAGCTGGGGTGTCCTTCTCGTTGGTAGATTCATCACTATTATCGTTAAAGATTTAATTCTGTGACTATGAGGCTGTCACATATCCGCTTTTTCCACTCGTCTCCGCGTTTCCCTCGGGCAGGACCCGCGTCTGCCTTATTGCTGCTCGTGTTCCGAATGCGCAGGTGGGTCAGAGTCGGTACTCAGAGCATCACAACAGAAAGATTAGGAGCTTGGTAAAGTCAAGATTCCAAATTTTGGAGAGCTGATATTTTGGGGAAAGTTGCCCGATATTCACAAACTTCAGTTCCTTAATCTCTAAAGAAGAGATGAGAAAAGTGCCATTTTACAAGATGGTTATGAAGATTAAACAAGATGATGGATGTTGGGTGACTGGACGTATTTGTGCGTGGGAAATGCTCGGGGTACGTGAGGGACCTGTAGGTGAGGGTTTTTGTCAAACTGTGTCCTTCTGCGTTCTTTCCCCTGCGCACCGGGTAACAATCGCTTACTAGGACTTCCTATGTGTTTTATTACAGGGAAAGAATAAAGAATTTCCCAATTTGGCCAAAAAGTCGACACAGTTCCTCTGATAGCTAATAGTTCTCAATGCAAACTGTAGACACAATGTCCTGATGTAGGTTTTGCATTTTCTTGTAAACTTCAGTTATGTGACTCAGCTGCACATACATGTTAGTGCTGACGTTTCTGGGACACCGGCAGGGTCAAGAGTCAGGATAGGATGTGCCTGCCTGATACGCCATAATCAGCACAGAGGTGCCTCCCTAGGAAGCCTTCCACGGCCCTGCCGGCCAACCTTTCCCATGTGATACCCTCCCCTCCATATCTAAAGCTCCTTCACATATGACAAGAAATTCTTAAGAAATGAGTCTTCGCCAGAGTACACTAATTACATGTCTTGAAAGTACCCCAATTCCTACAGGACCTAATCCAGCACTTGGAGGACAGAGAGGACACTCCTAGCCATTCGGCAACTACTTATTGCTGATTTATTGACTTTGTGCAATCATAATGAGACACCTCCACTGCCATTAGGCAGCTGGGCTCCGCCCAAGTTCATTTGGAAACCAAATGAATCTCTCATGCCCTGTCCCATCCTCTTTCTGTAGGTTCCCTCGCGGCTTTCTTTACAGCTCACACCATTCCTTTCCTCCTCCGGGATGTCCTCTCTACTCTCAGCCTTCTGTGATCTTTCCTTCCTTTGAGGTTCAACGATACTTTGTACCTACGGTTCACGGGGCACCTGACGTCTGTTACGATACGCAGCCAACCCCGTGTACACATGGTTACGTATCCACACGTGAGAGCATGTGGAAGTGCTCTTGGGAATTCGGGCAACCAGCTAGTGATTGGTTATTTGAACCTTGGGTACCTTCGTTAATGATTTCTGGTACTGACGTTCCCATGCAAAGAGGGTATATCAGTATCTAAGTTGTCACCTACTATAAGGATGAAGGGAGATAATGTGTGTCTGGTCCAGTGCTTGTCACATAGCAGGAACTCAGTAAGTACTAATCCTCATCCCCGTGTACACACTCCGTTCCTCTTCCCCTTCTCCCTCCATAGCATTGGAGAGTAGAGCATCAGACAAGATATCAGAGATTATTCAATCGACCGTGTGAATAAACGGGAGCAATTGATTGACAAATGCAATATGTTGGCAATACTGCAGTGTGAGACAGCGCTGGCTCTCGTACTGAGACACGTTGGGTTTACCCCCATCCCTCAAGCATGACTCCATCACCTCAGGAGGTTATTAGCTTCACAACACTGAACCTTTTTATCTGTGAAATAGAGGAAACACGGAGTCCATCTGCAGGGCTCATATGCGAATCCAAAGAAAGAACCATATAGAAATCACCAAGCTTAGCGCTTGGCAAGGGTTAGTGTCTCAAAAAATAAGTAGAGACGACTTCTCCTAACGTTACTCGGATAAACGTAGCCGAGTCTCAAGAGGGCAAGGAAACCAGTCTTGTGATTAGATATGACTTCCTAGGTGCCATGTAACGTCTTGGTCTACCTAATTCCTACGTGAGTTATGAATTCTATGCTTCCATTTAGGATAGAGGCCGTGACTGGAAACATGAAGCCTCTGTCCGTCCTCAGCACATTATAAGTAATAATATCTACCAACACCTTTGTAGGGAACTGGTGTTGTGTTAAATTCTTTTGCATTACCTCATGACAGCTCAGTAACAGAGCGCTTAACGATATTTCCGTTTCACAGATGGGAAAAGTGTGGATTGGAATGATTAACTAGTCTGTGATATGAGGACAACAGTGGAGCTAGGAACCCAAACTAAAGACTTCAGAGCCCGTGAAGTGCCGTACTATACAAATATGCTTCAGGAATGAGTGTCTATCTCCATGTTTTTTTTTTTTTTTTAAAAAAACAAAAAACGAGGGGATTCCTGGGTGGCTCAGCGGTTTAGCACCTGCCTTCAGCCCGGGGCATGACCCCGGGGTCCTGGGATCGAGTCCCACGTCCGGCTCCCTGCATGGAGTCTGCTTCTCCCTCTGCCTGTGTCTCTACCTCTCTCTCTCTGTGTCTCTCATGAATAAATAAATAAAATCTTTTTTAAAAATGAGGAAATAGCTAGAATCAATTATAAATGACTTTTCTAGGGTCACACAGCTAATAAATAGTGGTGTCGGCTCTGAACTTCCATAGTCTACTGCTGCCACGAGGATGGTTTCCGTAGCAACTCCACACCATTGCCCAGTCAGGAGAAAAAGTAATTATGCCTGTGAAAACGCTGTAAAATTTATTTTATTATTATTTTATTATGGAAGTAGAACTGCCATGCAATGTCACAGCAGCGTCCGAGGTTTGGCACGTTGATTCGGTCATCGTGTAGGCGGCTCAGGGCTCACGGCGTACGTGTACTTTGAAAAGAACATGAGGTGCCGGGCAAATAAAGGCAATGTTGGGGTTAGGATGATCTTCAGAACTGTAGGTCGTACCCACGAGATCCTTGTGAGGCAAGGCCGAGAACTGGTTCACTTCGCTAAGCTGACGGCATCTGTCTGACTCCTACGGGGCAGGATTCACCGGTGCAGGCGGACCCGAGAGGGGGCCTGAGATGGAAGGCAAAAGGTGCGGGGACAGCCTCACGTAAGGGAGCTCAGGGGGAGAAAAAGGAAAAGCCTTTTCTTACGGAGGCTGGCAACCTGTCAGAACTTCCAGCTCTCCCGACGAGCAGGGAGGAGTGCTGTGCCGGGGCTTGGGTAACCCTCGAGTCTGGCAGGGCCGGGCCGGCTGATGGGAATCAGAAGGCGTGGGGTCAAGGGGTGGCTCCTGGCTGCTGCCCTGAAGCCTTGAGGCTGTGACTCGGCCTTCGCAACACACTTGTCAACAGATTTGTCAGAGGAATACCAACCGGGCGGGCGAGCCTGGCCCTCCCTGCCACCTGCCAGGCTGGTGTGCACGCACAGTGTGGGCAGCCTGTTCCCACTCTCCGTATGCCTGTCCCAGCCTGGCTGTACCCGTGGCCCCTGCCGCCTCGTGCTGGTCGGGCCGCCCCCTCTCTCTTGTTCCCACGATGCAGATTTTGCTTTCGTTTCTCTGGATTTTAAATGCATATGAAATTCTGGCCTTGCCCACTGCACAGGGCCCCAGGAACCCCGGGACAAACAGGAGCCTCCCTGACCATGTCTCCTGGGCTGGCTTGTCGGCGTCTCCGGGGAGACAACGAAAGGAGTGTTAAGGGGTGGAATCTGGATCCTGAGAACTCTAGCCTCAGGACCCACAGATTTGCTGCTAATTGGTCTGAGCTGGCTCACAAGTCTTCTAAGCATCTGTGGTCTTTAAGATAGGATGAGCATAGGAGCTTTATCACAGAGATAGGAGCAGGAACAGAGGGTTTAGGCCGGCCTTGGCCCAAGAAGTGTGTGAGTGATACACAGTGTTGGCTATTATCATTGCTACCCTCATTGGGTTGAAACTTCCCAGAAAAAAAAAAAAAAAGAAAAGAAAGAAAAAAAGGAAAAAAAAAAGAAACTCCCCAGCATATTTGAAACTCAGTATAGATCATAAGATGAGGACCACATTTTCCTGGTTTAATGCCCCATCCCCAGCCTGTAGCATATAAGAGATGCAGAGTAAATTTTTAAGAAATCTTATTCAGGGAAGCCTGGGTGGCTCAGCGGGTAAGTGCCTGCCTTCAGCCCAGGGCCTGATCCTGCAGTCCCGAGATCGAGTCCCATGTTGGGCTCCCTGCATGGAGCCTGCTTTCCCTCTGCCTGGGTCTCTGCCTCTCTCTCTGGGTCTCTCATGAATAAATAAATTAATTTTTAAAAAAGTCTTATTCATTCATTCATTCATTCACTCACTCACTCACTCATTAAGAGCATGAAGAGGGGGGGAGGCACAGAGGGAGACTCTCAAGCGCACTCCACGCCAAGTACAGAGCCTGTCTGGAGGCTTCATCCCATGACCCTGAGATCATGACCTGAGCCGAAACCAAGAGCCAGATGCTTAACTGGATGAGCTGCCCCAGGTGCTCTGCAGAATAAATTATTTTAAATAAATGACTTATAACTCCGAGGAGCTGTTTGAAGATTTCTTTGGCAAGGACCACAAAGACGTCCCTAGAAGGAGACCTCTGAGCGCCCCAGTTCTGCACAAAGTCAGCTTCTGGTGGAACCAAAAGGTGGTTCCTTGTTAAAAGTTTCTCCCCTCGGGAAGCTGCCGATGTCCAGATTCCTGAACATGTGATGCAAAACCAAACTAAACACATTACACATATGTGATTGATGAGAATGATAGTGATGTACCTGGAGGCTTCTACAGAAAACAAATCATAAATTTAAAAAGAGTATTTTTAAGATATGGCACTGAAGACAAGAAAATCCAACCTGATTAGGAAATGCAACATTGTGACTTAATTTTAATTGAATTCCATTCAGTTTAAGGCAAACAGCGTGGGCAGATCGTGTCGAGGAGAATGAGGAAGATGTGTGGGAAGACTTAAGTATATAAATCATATTTGAATAAAAGATGTGATGTACATCTGGGTAAGGAAGCGGAGGCAGATGTAACTAGAAGAGGATGTGAAGTCAGGTTATGGCAAACTTTGAAATATAGCCGGGGAGTGAGGGTTTGGTGGAAGAAAATAAAAAACAGCAGAGTCATGGTAAGTTCTGGTACAGTGGTATTTCATGGTGAAAACACCCTTGGAAGGAGGAAGAGGGGAGATAATCAGAGGAAAAACTCAGAATTAAACGTATTAAGGAGAAAACAATTAAGTTTTTTAAAAAAGATTTTACTTATTTATTTGACAGAGTGAGCGAGAGAGCAAGAGCGTAAGCAGGGGAAGTGGCAGAGGAGGAAGCTATGCGGGGAGCCTGACGTGGGGCTTGACCCCAGGGTCCCAGTATCATGACCTGAGCTGACGGCAGACACTTCACCAACTGAGTCCCCTGGGCACACCAGCAATAAAGCTTTTTAGAGAGGGAAGCCCAGGTGGCCCAGCAGTTTAGCACCGCCTCAAGCCCAGGGTGTGATCCAGGAGACCCGGGATCGAGTCCCACGTTGGGCTCCCTGCATGGAACGTGCTCTTCCCTCTGCCCAGGTCTCTGCCTCTCTCTGTGTGTGTCTCTCATGAATGAATAAATAAAATCTTAAAAAAATAAAGCTTTTTTAGAGAAAAACTAACGCAGTAAAAATACTACATTGGCTCAGTATTCTGGAAGTATGGTTCCAATCCTACATTACTCACTAACTCATACACCTTGGGTGTGACACTTCAAAGTGAATCTTAAGAGACAATTTTATGTAGAACATAGAGGAACTATAAAATTCTTAATAGTTATGCTTTTTTTTTTTAAAAAAATTACTTTATGTTGAGTCACAGTAGCTCTGCATCAGCACAATGTTATAATCTTTAAAAAGAATTTTGGCTTTTGCTTCTAGCTGCAAGACAGCAACAAGGTCTGGAATCACCATCGTACCGTAGACATTAGGACACTGGAGCCAGAGTGATGGACAACAGACTTCCGACAGTGGCAATCCAGCTGCCTGACACTGGGACCGTCAAGACAAAGGAAGTGAATGGAGGTGATCTCCAGGAAAGCCTGAAGGTTCTGCCCACTAATCATTTCCAGATCACAGAAAAAGTTGGGGAACCCAAAGAAAGCTCGGTGGGAGTGGAGTAATGCTGTGGGTGCCAGGAAAGCCTCGTGCTTCAGGGAGGAGCCCGAAGCAGGCCCTTTGGATCTGTGTGACCTGGGTTCTGCTCACACACACTCTGCCTCCAGGACTTCCTGCAGAGCCGCCTCCCAGGTGAGGAGAGGAAACTCATCAAGGAGATGGAGGGCCAGCTGGCTCACCTCCACAGGCTGGTGCCCCCAGGCCAGCTGGATGCGTATCTCTTCAATAGGCTTACCCGATGCATGACTGGGAGCCTCCAGAACCCGGTAGCCTGTGAAGGGTCCCCCTCACATCCCCCTGGTGCCACAAGGCTTACTGGGAGGTATCCAGAGCCTTCCACCTGAACCAAGCGGCACCCAGTACCCACTGAAGGGCCCTTGAAGCTATAGCCATTTCCTCGAGGGATAGATGGGCTCGGGAGCCAGAGCTGAGGAACAGACGACATGTGGGGGACAATCCAGGGATGCAGGGCAGGCTGGCCGGGGGTGGGGGTGCAGGTGGGGGGAGGTCTACAGGAAAAGTCAGGGAATTGGGGCCATTTGTGTGCAGTGTTGCCACGAGAAGCACGAGTGACACACTAGTATGTTTCTTCTCTTGTGGTGACTAGTGCTTGAGCTGTGACTGGCACAGGTCTCTCAACCTTCATCACCATTCCGAGGATGGTGCTGGCGGGCAGGGATGATCCATCATCATATTAAAGCATAATGAGCTTATAATCCACCCCCCCAAATAAAAGCTTTTTAACCACCTTTAACCACCTTAGAGCGCTCCCCCAAGCCATGGGCCAAGTGGAAAGAGTACAAGCTTTTTGCAGCAATAAATAAATAAATAAATAAATAAATAAATAAATAAATAAATAAAATAAAATGAAAGAAAGAAAGAAGAAAAGGAAAGAGACAGAGAAAGAAACAGAAAGGGAAGAAAGAAAGAAGAAAGAAAGAAAGAAAGAAAGAAAGAAAGAAAGAAAGAAAGAAAAAAAAAGAAAAGAAAAAGCAAGTTCCATGGTCTAGATGATATATGGAGGCAGAGACTGGACTTCAGAGAAGACGAGGACGCCAGCATCCGAGTCAGAAGACCAGAGAGAAGAGCGGTAGGGAGAGGAAGGGCTTCTGAAATACGCAGAGGCATCTCAATGCGCTTCTGGCTAAAGAGCAAGGTGCCCACGTTAAGGGTAAGAGTCCCCCCGAGGCGGACAGGGTAACACTTTCAGGGAAAAAAACAATTGCCAGGAAACTGGAGGCAGAACAATCCCTAGCGTGTACATAGTGTGCATAGGGGCTCATCTGAACTGCCACCTGCCAGCCAAGAGACCTTCCTGAGCACGCGGGGCCCAGGGAGGACCCGAGAGTGTGCATGCCCCGGAGCAGGACAGAAGTCCCTTAGAGGAGACATCATGCTAGACCCGCCCTGAAGGAGACGGAAGACAAATCAGAAGCAAAACCAAGTCTCAAAACAATCAGACTTAGCTTTAAGCAAATGAACTGACTGCCGAAAACACAGTCCAACCCTATTGAAGACGAATAAAATAAAACTTAGCCCTCAGCAATGCAAAATTCAACGTGTGGCATGTAGTAAAAAGTTCTTAAGCTGGGCGGCCCGGTGGCTCAGCAGCTTAGTGCCACCTTCAGCCCGGGGCGTGATCCTGGAGACCTGGGATGGAGTCCCACATCGGGCTCCATGCATGGAGCCTGCTTCTCCCTCTGCCTCTGTCTCTGCCTCTCTCTCTCTCTCTCTCTCTCTGTGTCTCTCATGAATAAATAAATAAATTCTTTTAAAAAAAGGTTCTGAAAGATGCTTACTATGCTCAAGGATTTAAAGAAAAACATAAAGTAGGGAGGGGGAAAACAAGATATAAAAGAGCCCTAACTAGGATATCTACAGATGAAGAATATTGTCTCCAAAATAGAAAGTGCACCAGATAGGATTACAGCAGACTAGACGTTGTATATGAAAAAATTTGCAAGTATGAACACCCATGACACTATCCAAATGGAAGCACACAGAGGGAAAAAACTGGGAAAATAAATGTACTTCAATGACATGTGGGTTAATAGCAAGTGGTCTAAGGTATAAATGAGAGACCCAGAGAATGTGAAGGAATGAAAGACATTTGGAGGGGGAAAAAAAAGGTATTTGGAGAAATGATGAACAAAATTTTTATGACTTTGATGAAGAGTGTAAGTCCTTAGACTCAAGAAGCCTGCTGAATTCCAAGCAGAACCCACAACAAAACCATCCCAAGGTTCGACGAAATCATATCGTTGAAAATCCACTGGTGAAAAGAGAATTTTAGAACAAAGGAAAAAAATGTGCAGTAAGTATGAAGAAGGAGTATGAGCGCTCTAAGGGGATATAGATTTAGAAGAAAGTTTAGGATTGAAGGCAAAATACTTTCTTTACCAATCAATCCAGTTGGAGATTCTGGGGCCTCTCAAACCCATCCTAAGGATGTACACACGGCATCCCTGCCTCCCGGGGGACAAGTCCCGCGGCCGTGCACCTTCTCCACTCGTCACTGACCGCCACGGAAACGCAAATCAGAACCTCGATGAGATATCCCCTCACGCCCCATAATTCTACTAAAACAGAAGTGTTGGTGAGGGCATGGAGACATTGGACCACCATGCACCGTTGGTGGGAACGCAAAAGGGTGTGGCCACCGTAGGAAATGGCTTGGAAGTTCCTCAAAACATCGAAAGCAGAGCTGCCACGCGAACCAGCAATCACACAGCCCGGTACATATTCAAAAGAATTGAAACCAGGATCTTGAAGACATACACGTGCCTCCCGACATGATCCGCAACGGCCAAGACAGGAAACCACCTAAATGTCCACTGGTGGGTGAGTGGATAAGGAATACCTGCTTCACACCTGCCTATAACAGCACATGGTTCACCCTTACGTGAAGGAAAAGCAAAGACTTTTTCAGACAAACGCTGTGAATCGATCACCAGCAGATCCCCAAACAAGGAACATTTAAGGAAGTTCACCGAAACAAGAGAAATAAGGACATAAAGGTAATGAGGAACGAGGTCTCCTCGTTAGCGACGGAGATGAGGTAAGAATCACAATAAGGATAACAGTTTATTTTCGCTAATAAGGCTGGTTTGCCGTTGCTGCCAAGAAATCACAAACTTGGGGGTTCAGAAGGATGAACATCTATTTTCTCACTCTTGCATGGGGTCATCGGGCACGCAGGGCACAGCTAGTTCCTCCGCGCGGGGACTCCCCGGGCTGCAAGCGAGGTGTGGCCAGCCTGCGTTCTCAGCTTTACGGGGCGTGGCGGGCTCCCCAGCTCAGGATTTGGATGTGATTCGCGTTGCAGGTGTGTGTTTGCTGGTTCTGGGCCGGAGGCCGCCTACAGACCCTATGAGGCACATGGGTTCCTTGCCATGAAGACCACCTCCCCACGCCTGTTTAGCTCATCAGGCCCACAAGGGGACTCTCTTCTCCGGTCTGTTTAGGTGGCTTCTCGTATAATATGGTGCAACCAGGAAGCGACGTCCCATCACCTGCGCTGTGAACACGATCCGCCCTGGGGGTGTGACACTGTTACCTTGGCCCGTTCTGTGGGCCATGGACAAAGCTCAGGGCCCTCCCCGACTCAATGGGGAGAGGACTCCACCAGCACACGGATGCCGGGAGGTGGAAGTCACTTGAGGGCTCACCTTAGGGTCTGTGTGCCCCGTTATTTCAAAAATCCACTTGCTTAGAGAACGGAGAATGCTATTTAATTTTGCAAATGTTCGTCCATCAGCTCAATGAGGTCTTGGTAGATCTCCCGGGGTGCATCCTGTCCGAGGTAAAAATCCACATGATTGTAGTGCGGGATCAGCTTGTAATAAATAAGCCTGGTGATGTTAGGGAGGAGATTCTCAACGTCCCTAGGATCGGCCACACGGTCATGTCCTCCACTCCACACGGCGGTCGGCACTTCCATCTTGGTCACGTCGTACAAGGGAGGTGTCCGCTAGTCACGGTGGGAGACAAAGAGAGAGAAGAAACAGTTTTCACAGGGGAGCACATCATGGAGGTAACACCAAAGACCAGCTGTTAAGCAAGGTCTCCAAACGCGAGACGTGTGCGCTTGGAATACACCCAGCGATCCACGAGCCTTAAAATGCTAAGGGTGCTTTGCAAACACTTCTGCGGGAGCATTTGGGTCGTGAACAAAAACATAAACCTGTAACCGTCTTGTCCCTGATTTGCACTTTGGGGAGAACAGGAAAGAATCCCGGGGAAGGGGGCCCTTATTTCACGAGGGTCGTCTTCCTAGTAGCCCTTGCACAGGGACTCCGTCCCTTTCAAACAAAATATACGTATTTACGGGTAGGATACACGTAAATACCTCTTCCCATTTGCGGGAAGCGGGGCAACGGGGATTATTGACACTTGAGCAGACTCTCTGGGGAGCATTGAGGCCAATGGAGGACGACATCGGGAAAGGAGGCGAAGAAGGAGCAGGCCGTCCCCGAGAACGTGGCTGTGCTGTTGATGTCCGGCCGCTCTCTCGGGTCCTGCGGCCTTTCTCGCACAGACCCAGCCCATCCCGGCCAGTCGCCCCCCGGCAGCCCAGGTTGACCGGCGGGTGCAGCAGGCCCTCACGCTTCTGGCCTCAGTGGCCGGAGGACAGAGGTGCATATGGCAAGCTGGGTCTGACTCCCTGGAGCTCCTCGCCTGAGCCCCCGACAGACATGCTGGCTTCTTCTCTGGGACTGCGGCTCAAAGGACGCTCGCTATGAGTAAGCACGTCCAGTCACCCCCTCACTGATGCTTTTAAAATAAGCCTAAGAGGGAGGGGAGTGCCGAGGGCGGCATTTCATTGCCCACGTATTGTGAGTTTACCTCCACATTAAAAAAAAAAAAGATTTATTTATTTGAGAGCGAGAGAGAGACAGTGAGAGAGCAAGCAGGCTCACGAGGGCCGGGAGGGCAGAGGGAGAGGGAGAGACTCTGGAGCCGACTCCCTGCCCTACAGGCCGACCCACACTGGGCTCCACCACAGGCCCTTAGGTCACGACCTATGCCAAAATGTGCCAGATGCTGCCCAGGTCGAGCCCCCGGCACCCTGGCCGCCCCACTTTTGAGGCCAGTGAGGCCGTATATGTGTTCTGAACCCGCCCTAGAGCTGTCTTCTGCTCCCTGCAACCGGAGCATCCTGACCAGCACTGCAACCCGCAGAGCGAACCACGTCTTCTCGGAATTCCCGCGTGCAAACCCTAAGTCCTGACTCGGTCGTAAGTGGGGATAAGGCTTTCCTGAGGGGTCCAGGCCGCAGAGCTTATAAGGCGGGGTCCCAGGCTGGGAGGCCGATGGGAAGGGGAAGAGCGCTCACAGAGGAAGGAAAGGCTCCGTGCAGGGCCTCCACTGGCCGGGAAGGCTCCTAGCCAGGACTCGCCGCTGCCCCCGAGCTGGGACCTCCAGCCTCCAGGACCGTGGCCGATGGGTCATGTTGCGGCAGCCCCAGTGGTTCATGCACCTCTGCTGGGGCCCTGGGGGTGCGCTCACTCAGGCGTCCAGCCCTTGGGTCCGGATGGGGTCGTGATCCCGGGGATGTGAGACCGAGCCCTGCGTGGGGCTCTGCACTCCGGTGGGGCCTGCCTGAGCGTCCCTCGCCCTCTCTCTTTCTCTAAAAACGAATACGGAAATAAAGAACAAAGAAGTCAGTAAAAAAGAAAATATATCATCATTCATTTTGGCGGCAAGATCAGGAATGAAAAGGTTACGTGGGGCGCCTGGGTGGCTCAGCGGTTTAGCGCTGCCTTCAGCCCGGGCCGTGACCCCAGGGTCCTGAGATCGAGTCCTGCATCGGGCTCCCTGCATGAAGCCTGCTTCTCCCTCTGCCTGTGTCTCTGCCTCTCTTTGTGTCTCTCATGAATAAATAAATAAACAAATATTAAAAAAATGAAAAGGTTACATGGACAAGGGGGCAGAGCTGTCGGCACCTGTCACCTTGGCCAGGAGGTTTCCTAGAGCAGGGGTGTGGGGGGCTGGGGGGGCCCGGGCCGCCCCGAGGGCACCGAGCACCCGAGCAGGGGCTGAGCTCTGTCCTGGGGAGCTCACAGCAGGACGCAGAGGCTAGGGTGGCGGGGGACAGCCTGGGGATGGGATGGAGGAGCAGGCTCGGGGGCAACAGCGGCGTCTGAGCAGCCCCCGCTGACTTGGGAGCCGCGCAGGATGGCAGGGCCCAGGGAGGGCAGTGCGAAAACGGACGTGGCAACCGGGACGCCGACGAGACATCTCGGCTTGGGGCCAAGATTTTTTTTTTTTAACATTCTTAGTAGTAACGGGTCGGTGATCGCATCGCTCATCCTGCCTGCCCCGTTTGTGGTCACCACGTACACTTGGGGCACAGGGATTTGCTTTCTGCACATGCACATTGTTCCCTCTCAGTCTGGGGCCTTCGACACCCCCCGAGGTGCTGAGCCTCAGGCTCGTCCGTGCACACGAGCGGCCCTGCTTCTGAGGAGCTGCGGGCTCGGCAGGAAACCCGGAGGCGCAGCCAGCCCGGTGCACCAGGCGGGCTCTGCAGTCACTTGCTCCCGCCCGATGGGCTTTGGTTGCAAGGGTGGGGGGCCCTGGGGTGCAGGGGGTGGGTCCGCGGGGGCTTGGTGTCCCGAGGGAGCCTGACCATCCGGGGCAAAAGCCAGGGCCGCAGCGCAAAATGCTGCTGGAGTCTCCAGTGTCCCCGCCCCGACTTGACCCATGCGTCCTTGGTGACCGCTGGTTTCATTTGGGCTCAGTCTCCTTGCACGGAGCCGAATCACGTATGGTTGGCTCCCTTATGAACACGGGAAAGAAGAGCAACGCACCTCATGCTGCCATTTAACACAGAACTCTGGTTCCGACGGCGTGGGTGACCGACGTGCCGTTCCCTGACAGACGGCGGTACTTCTCCCCAAAAGTGGCATTTCTGTCCGCTTTATCTTTGATCATCCATAGATCGTTTGTTTTTTGTTTAAATGAGTCATAGATGTCATCCCAAAGAATGGTCCCCAAAGTGCTGAGCTTCTTTTTTTTTTTCTTTTTTTTTTTTTTGGAGAAGGAACAAGGGCAGTGGAAGAGGAATGGATGTAAAACCCGGGAACCCCTGGGTGACACTCTGACCCAGCTGTCGGCACCTGTTAGCAGCTAAATACTGCGGACAATGGACATAATCTTACTTCTCTGCAGAAGTGAAGGTGGTGCCATTGGCGTTGCAAGGTCACAGTGAGGATCCCGGGGAATGACTCAGAACCCGGCCAGACACCCCGATGGACTCAAGTACGGGGCGTGGGGCCGTGGCTCAGTGGGCCGACACTACGTGCTTAGCGGACGCCACCTGTACCTGGTGGAAGTGCCTCATGTTCTGAGCGGGGTTTCCCCAGTCAAAAGCTTGGAAGAGACCGGAATTCGCAGCCTAGGGAAGACAGAAACAGAAAAGGGTCATGATGCTGACGTGCGAAATCCGTGAACACAGAGTCTGAGCCACCGCCCACGGCCTCCGGGCGCAGGAGCCAGAAGCCAACAGGATGGTGAACCAGCTCGCAGAGCCGCCTTCTCATCCCCCCGCCCACGCGTCTCCCCCGAAAATGCTCAGATGGCAGCATCTCTAAGGGACCCAAAACCGTGTGGAGAGACGCTTACAAGGACGCCTGAGCCAAGGCTTCCTGGACATCATAGTTTCAAAAATTTTAGTATCTTTTCAAAAGGCACCTGCTGTGCATCTCCTGCCTTGAAAGGAGGCTGTTTCATTTTATTATTCTTTATTTTTTTAAGATTTTATGTATTTATTCATGAGACACCCAGAGAGAGACAGAGAGGCAGAGACGCAGGCAGAGGGAGAAGCAGGCTCCATGCAGGGAGCCTGACGCAGGACTCGATTCCGGGACCCTGGGGTCACGGCCTGGACCAAAGGCAGATGCTCAACCGCGGAGCCACCCAGGCGTCCCCAAAAGCGACTGTTTTAATGTACAAACAACGTCTTTGTCAGGTGTCTAGGATATTATGACCATATTCCCCACTCTCAACTATTTTTGTTGCTATTGAAAGGAACGTTGGGCGAGAGCACCCTCGGGGCCTCCACGTGGGGCGAGCTCCGCTCCTCCCGAGGGGTCCACGCAGCCCGCCCCTGTCGCCAGGGAGGGGGCACAGCTCAGCCTCTGACACACTGCGCTGCCCACTTTTGCAGTTTAATGTTTAGACCTCAGCTATTAGGATGCAAGCGTTCACCCGCGCTGCACTCGGGGTTCCTTCCACTGGGACCTGCCCCTTACATCAGAGGGAGGAGGCAGGAGACGTTCGCATGTGCCCCAGGCGCCTCTCGAGGTGATGCTCAGGCTCTTCCAAGGGGCTTTGTGGGTTTTGTTTTGTTTTCAGTCTCAGATCTTTTTTTTTTTTTTTTTTGCACGCCCAGCGATTGAATCCTGATTTTTAGCTTAAGACTCTCTCCATCCCGGTGTCGACAGACCGAGGCAATAGTGTGCCGCTGCTGCAATTCTGCAGGTTGGCAGCATCGGGAAGCAGAGCGCGGGCCCGTAGGGCCGTTGGCTGCCGCAGCAAGCGTACCCGGAGTGAGTGCGGGCTTCCCGGGTCGTGTGTCTCTCAGCAAGTCACCTGTCTCCCAAGTTCTCGTCTGTGACACGGGAGTGGCAACATGCTCCTCGTGGGGGTGGGGGGCGGTCAGACAGGGTAACGCAAAGCAGGTAAAATGACATAGAAACGCACATAAATTGGGAATGCTGGGGACGCTCAGAACCCGTCCTCACAGATATGACTACTGCCGTCATCGTCGCCCTTGCCTTAGCCGTGTGCGTGGCCCGCGACCACATCTTCCATCTCCTCCCGACGCGTCCTCCTGGTTCTGTCCTCAAGACGACTTCGTGTCACAGGAGGAGAGAGCTATTGAAGAGCAGCCCGCTGCGAGGTGCGTAAGGGACCGGCGGGGACGTTTGTAGAACGGGGGTCGCTGTGCTCTCCCCGGAAGCCTGTTTACCAGAATCCGGTGAGACCGAGTGAAGCCACCCGCATGAGTAGACGTGGAGTTTGAGGCGCGCCACCCGGAAGGCCGTGCCCACGGCGGGCTCCCTGCCTCCTCCCCGGAGGAGGCCCTAGGTCCTGAGCATCCTCCTTCCTGCAGGAATTCGGAGGCTTACCTCCTGGGCGGGTGGGACTCTGCACCGGGGTTCAGAAGTCCTCAGACCATTGACAGCAGCGCCCCTCAGCCATGAAGCATGGAACCCGCTTATTAGGGTGTGGGATAAAGTGCAAATTCCTGGGGATCCCAGGTGCACTCAGTCTCTGGAAAGATCTTTTGTCTCCCCTTCCCTGTCCGCTCCCCAAACACACACACTCATACTTGGCGACTCCAGGGACACGTGGGAGGCTCGTGGTGGAGCCTCTACCCTTGGCTCAGGGCGAGACCCCGGGGTCCCGGGATCGAGTCCCGCATCGGGGGTCCCTGCATGGATCCTGCTTCTCCTCCTGCCTGTGTCTCTGCCTCTCTCTCTGTGTCTCTCATGAATAAATAAGTAAAATCTCTAAACAATAAAAGGTGACTCCAATTGGATTTGACGTATCTCTGAACTTGCTGGGTGTTGAGTAAAGCGGTAGGACACAGAAAAACCTCAAACTGAGGGCACGGCCAGACACCACTGACCCAGCGCGGCCCCTCTCTAACGTCTCGTTTGCTCACAGTGAAGCACGACCTGCACGGCCTGGAATGGCCCACGCGCCGGTAAGAGGATGAGCAGGTCCTTCCAGAGCCGCTTGTGTCATGGTTTAGAAGGTTCTCTTAGAACTGAGGACCTTCCAAAAGAGGAAATACAAGCTTTTCCTAGAAAAGGCGGTTTGGGGCAAATCCGGAAGCCAGAGTTGGGTCGGAACACGCGGGAAGCAGACAGTACTGAGGGCGACAGGGCCAGCAAGGAGAGTGGGAGGCGAGCGGGAGCGGCAGCGCGGCAGCGGGATCTCGGAGCTGCTCCTCCGGCCTTCGCAGCTCCCCTGCCGGGAAGGGGCACCCACCTGAGCCCAGTGCAGCATGTTCTGGACGGACGTTCCCGCGGAGCTCTGCGCCAGGTAAACATCCAAGCGACTCTGCAAAGTAAAGAGAGGACTTGTCACCCGGAGCCCACCTTAGGACCGCGGGTGTGCCTGAGGGTTCTTGCTCTCCGGGGAATAAGCACGTCCCCTCTTGGGCCTGGCCCGTCCTGTGCAGCCTTCATGGAGGCCCGAGGACAGCCTGCTGGTCAAAGAAGAAAAGGTCACCCCTTTTCTCTCCGGCCTCACTGCGGACAGGTCCCTGCGACCTTGCTCACCCTGCATCAAGTCCCCAAGCACATGGCAGGCAGGCGGTTTATCACGAGACATGGAAAAAAAGATCTAAATGTTTCCTTTGCTTTCTGGTTTGAACGACGTAGGAAATACTCCATGGGGCTCCCTGAAAGTTGGTGGAACATAATCCTCCCAGTATTACGACCTCCATTAACATTCAGACTTTTTCTGAATTAAAAAAAAAAAAGATTTTTTTTTCATATTTTCCACTGCTTTTTTTTTTTTTTTTTAGTATACAAAAGAGTTATATTTTTCTACCAAAGTGAGCATAGAAACATCATGGCGCTTAAAAAAAAGGGGGAGGGGTATCCCTGGGTGGCTCAGCGGTTTAGCACCTGCCTTCAGCCCAGGGCGTGATCCTGGAGTCCTGGGATCGAATCCCACATCGGGCTCCCTGCATGGAGCCTGCTTCTCCCTCTGCCTGTGTCTCTCTGCCTCTCTCTCTCTCTGTCTATCATAAATAAATAAATAAATAAATAAATAAATAAATAAATAAATTCTAAAAACAAAAAAACAAAACCCCACAACCCCCATGAGCTACCCAAGCCGACCAAATCAAGACCAAAATCTCTAGGGTTGAGTTCTGGACGTGTGTATGCCTTCAGGGCTCCACAGACTCTACGCGTGCACCCCTGCCTATCCTCCACTAAAATAAACATCCTTGCAGAAACTGTAATATCCCACAGGATGGTCCCCAACAGTGGGGGGGGGGGAGGGCAATCTGACCGCACAAATGTACAATGGGGGCCCTCGGTGAAGTTTCAAGGGCGTCCTGACCCGAAGTCTTCCTTGAGCTGACTCTTAGGCCATGTCAAGAGGGTGCTTTTGAAATTGTCTCCATTGAGTTCGCTTACATGTTTTTTTTGTTTTGTTTTTGTTTTTTGCTTAAAGGTTTTTACTTAGCTTTGCCCACCTGATAGGCTTCCATCTAAGCAATGGGCAATCCCAACTGCCCCAGTGGCTGAGACCGGAGGGAAGGAACGTGAAATCCGGTGCTAAGCCTAGCTTTCCATACACCGCCTTTTATGAATCTTGCATGAAAGCAAGACAAGTGTTAATCAGTGTTTTCCACTAACAGAGGGAGACGAGGCTGTGGGCAGAAGTCTGTGAGGGAGGCGGACACCATTTTTAGCTTTGTCCTGCTTCCTCTCTGGCTGTGGGGGTAGACAGTGGCTCCCCACTTCTCCCTCCCACTCTCTGGGTCAGCTCGTGGTAACTGGGGAAGAAAAGATTTCAGCTGGAAAGGACTCGCCAGAAAGCCCAGCTACTCCCCTCTCAGTGGCCCCTGAACCATGAGCCAGTACCGGTCACTGGAAAGCCGTCCTTTCATCCCTCTGGGTTACAGAAGTAAGTGGTTCACATGATGACTATTTCCAAACCACTTGTGAAAAAATGGAAAACTGGCTTAAAAAATACAGATGCCCGAGCTTACTCCCCGAAATTCCGCTTCAGTAGGTCTGAGCGAGGGCCTAGGTGCAGCGAGATAGATTCCTAAAGCTCAGCCTTCGGTAAGCGAGGGGCTTTCCAAGGGGGTGCGTAGGCCAACAGCAAGCGTTGGGGAGGAGGCTCAGCGGCCGAGCGCTCTTCTCAGGTCCACCTGGTGGACTCCCCAGCGTTGGCTGGAAACCACAAACCCGTAACTTCAGTTCAGGAGACCCCAAAAAGGCACTCGAGATGTGGTTATCACGCGATTCAGGACAAGCTCTCCTCACCTCTGCGCAACAAAACAATCCATGCCTTGGATCCAACTACTTACGCGTACCATGTTTAAGTTTTTCGGATCAAATCCACTCAACGCGAATAGGAAGTTGCTGCAAATGTGACGAAAGAGCTTCCGGCTGCACACCTTTGTGGCAATGAATTGGTCAAAAAACGTACGAGGGTAGAACATCTTGTCACCAAATAATGCCTGCAAGTTAATAAGCTACCGTCAGATCTCACAGATGTGGATGTCGAGTGGGGAAAGGGAGACAAGGACTGCACCGTGGTGACCCCTGCCTGGTGCTGGTCCTCAGTGACACATGGAGGCCGGTTAGATTTTGTCTTTGGTTTTCCCAACGCACACTGGTGGTCTTCCCAACTCTCCTCTGGATGCCTTTTTCCCAAGATCGTCTACTTGGGGTGTTTTTGGAATGACTCCTGAGAAAGTGGTCCCCGTAGGAGATCGTCAGGGCTTTGGAGTCAGGGGTACCTTGCTTCGATTCTGGACTCCGTCTCTTAGGCCTCCAGGAAGTATCTAATTCCTATTATCCAGAACTTTCTCAAGCATGAAATGGAAGATTAATACGCAGCATGTTGCACTGCTGTGAAGACAATCGGCCACACTTAAAGGTGCCTACTGCAGTTTCTAGACCCTAGTAAACGTCCCCAAACAATAACGACTCTGATAATTGATGAACGATACTAAATGAGCCACTTCTTCCAAAATCTTTCAACAAAGTCCTCCAGAGGCAAAAGCCCAACCTCCCCCAAACAGATCTCTACTAGTGGAATTTCAGGCCACGTTGCCATTTAGTTGAACTTTACCTTCTGAGCGTTAGGAATCCCTTCAAATTGGAACGTGAATTCATATCTAATTCCTGGGCATAGAAGACGAATCTTGCCTTTGTCTCACAATAACTAGTTTTATCATCTCGGGATAATATACCAGATACAGAGATGAAAAGGTATATTTTATAATTATTTTATGTATTTATTAGAGAGAGAGAGAGAATGAGTGGGAGGAGGGCAGAGGAGGCAAGCAGACTCCCCTCTAAGCACAGAGCCTGGGGCAGCTCGATCCCAGGACCCTGAGATCCCGATGGGAGCTAAGGTCAGACGGTTAACTGACTGAGCCACCCAGGAGCTGCCCCTGACAAGATATTTCTTGATTCTTAAAACTTTTGGAAACATCTGTTTACTGTAATAAACACTGGTGTATCTTTTTCCTGGAATCCTTCGTCAACAGCCAGTTACAACCAAAGACCAATCATAATTAGCATTTATTTTTATTTGCGCTAATGCATGATGAGATCTCACCCTCTGTTAAACTCGAGCCAGTAAATTCCTACTGGGTATGGTTGGTGGAATTCCGAGTTTGAAAAGTGGTTACTTTATATGGTCAAAGGTCATCTTCATTTAACAGAATATTTGGTATCTGTGGAATATCAATAGAATCTATGACGTATCGTGACTTCATATGCCCGTTCCTGCCAGAAAGAGAGGCTGCAAGGCGTTAATCTAGTTCACACCATATTTATTTAGGTCTGGAAGGCAGTAGTCAGCCACAGCAGACGTTATCTGATTCATTCTGGCCTCTCATTCATTTTGTCACAATCACTGGGACCCTTCAATGATCTACTACGTAATGGATTTAACCTACTTATCAAATTGTAACTCTCTGTGTGTAGCCGTCTACATGACAATAATTAATTAGCAGCCACAGACACATGAAGTCAACTTTTTTTAAAAAAAAAGAATGGCTTCCTCTTCCTTTTTAAAAAGATTTTTTTAAATTTCAAACAATTTTTCTGTTTTTTTTCCATTCTAAGAGAATTTATTTATTTTTTATTATTTTTTTAATAATAAATTAATTTTTTTATTGGTGTTCAATTTGCCAACATACAGAATAACACCCAGTGCTCATCCCGTCAAGGAAGGAGAGAGAGCATGTGCACGAGTGGTGGGGGGAGAAGCAGAGGGAGAGAGAGAGAGAATCTTTTTTTTTAAAATAAATTTATTTTTTATTGGTGTTCAATTTGTCAACATACAGAATAACACCCAGTAGAGAGAATCTTAAGCAGACTCCACGCCAAGTGCGGAGCCCACTGTGGGGCTCGATCTCACGACCCTGAGATACTGACGGGAGCTGAAATCAAGAGCTGGACGCTCAACCCAGTGAGCCACCTTAAAGATTCCATTTTAAAGTAACGTGGGGCTTGAACTCACAACCCAGAGATCGAGAGACACAAGCTCTTCCGACTGAGCCCGCCAGGCGCCCCTGAATGTACCTTTTCAAAGAAAGTTTGCATCTATTCTATGTGCTCAAGTGTGATCATCTAAACAGGCTAGCACACGGGTAAGTGATTAAAATAGAAAGCAGGGTCTGATTCTAATTAGTGAACTTTTATTTTTCATCACCAGTATCTTCATCATCCACACTTGGCAGAAAATCCACGTGAAAGGGAAGTGCCAGTTCGTAGACGTGACCTACCATCAACGTACGATGTGAAGAAGGAGGTCACATCTGCCACGAAGGGCCTTTGCTTTTTGTCCTGGCAGCTGGTGGTGAAAGAGCCTGGAGGCCTTTGACTTCACTCTACCTCCACCCGCGCATGCGTGATGCAGCAAAATGACCACATGTCAACCCAGGACAGGTAATGGCTCCTTCATCCTCCCCTCAAGAGAGGGTGGTAGCGCAGGCAGCTGGCCACAGAGCACCCCACGCATGGCGTGGTACACAGGACTTGGAGGCTGTGATTCCCAGTTAGTTCTGGAGGGGGCGTGCTCATTACGTATGATTCTCGCATCAGCTCTTCCAGTAGCTGAATTTAAGGTTTCCCTTCCTGGGTGCGGGGCCCCAGGCCAGGTCACATGGCTTGCCAAGCAGAACATGGATGCAGCTCTCAATGGCCTGCCGAGCTGGGCACCATGGATCCAGAAAGGTGGGGAAATAGCTACATAATGGAAAGAGCACCGACCAGAGAGGGCCTGGTCAGATCTGGGTTCAAATTCTGGTTCCACTACCCGTTAGCTGGGTCACGTGGGACTGGACGCTTAGCCTTTTGGAGCTTCAGTTTCTTCTTTTAAGGAATGAAGACAGGGCGCCTGGTGGCTCAGTCAGTTAAGGGTCCAATTCTCAATCTCGGCTCAGATCATGATCTCAGGGCTGTGAGATCAAGGCTCGCCTCAAGCTGTGCGCTGAGCGTGGAGCCTGTTTGGGATCCTCCCTCTCTCTCTGTCCCTCCCCCTTCTCTCTCTTAAAAAAAAAAAAAAAGGAAATGAAGACAATACGGACCATCCTTACTCTTATAGATAACATGTAAAGAGCAAAGGGTCAAAGCAAGCTGTAGGTCAGAAAAAAGAGAGAGAAGAACATAAATGCCCAGGGGCAAACAAGGTGTCGGGGGGCAGGGGGAGCAATTGGCAAGCAGTCTTGTTGGCACCAAGTGCTGAGCTTTTGAATCTAAAGCAAAGTCAATGAATAAAACTAGACAATATTCACCAGGAACCTGCGACAGGCTAGATGTGATGCTTCAACTACAGCATCTCAAACATGTATGGTCTCAGCGAATCTCCCAAACAACCTGAATTATACGCATCTTGCACTCATTCATTCATTCATTTTCAACTTTACTGAGGAATAATCTACACTGTAAGATGTGAAATGTCTAATAAATGAAAGTTTGTGCTCTTTGACCTACGTCTCCCATTTCCGCCTCCTGTAGCCCTCAGTGACCACCATTCCATTCTCCTTTTTGGTGAAATTGTTTTTTTTTTTTTTTAAATATTAGATTCTACATGTAAGTGATTCAGTACAGTGTTTGTCTTTCTCTGTCTGGCTTATTTCATTTAGCATCACGCCCCCTAGTTTCATTCATGGTGCATGTGGGCTGTATTTCTTGATTTTCTTTTGACCTTTTCATGTTCTTTAAAGTTTTCCATTTTAATTTGTTCTGTTTTCCACAGGGGCTACACGAATTGGCGTTTCTGCCAACAGCATATAAGGGTTGACTTTTCTCAACATCCTCACCAACATTTGTTATTTCTTATCTTTTTTTGATAATAGTCACCTAGTGAGTGTGGGATAATACCCCACTGTGGTTTTGGTTTGGATTTCCCTGATGATGAGTGGCATTGAGCATCTTTCCATGTATCTATTGGTCATTTGCATGTCTTCTTTGAAAAAATGTGCATTCTTGTCCTTAGCCCATTTTAAAATTCAATGTCTTGCTTTTTGGCCATTGAAATGTATAAGCTTTGGTTATTAACCCCTTATCAGATGCATGGTTTGCCAATACTTTCTCCCATTCTATAGGTTGCATTTTCAACATATGGATCACTCCCTTTGCTGTGCCGAAGCTTTTTAGTTAATCCCATTTGCTTATTTTTGCTTTTATTGCCTATACTATTGGTGTCTTATCCAGAAAACCTTTGGCAAGAACAATGTCAAGGAGCTTTTCGCCTATGTTTTCTTCTAGGAGTTTTATGGTTTCATGGTCTTCAGTGTAAATCTTTAATCCATTTTGAGTTAATTTTTTGTGAGTGGTGTAACATAGGGGTTCATTTTCATTCTTTTGCATGTGGCCTTCCAGTTATCCTACCACTATGTATGGAAGAGACTGTCTTTTCCCCATTGTGTGTTCATAGCATCCTTGTCAAAGATTAGTTGACCATAAGTATGGGTTTATTTCTGGCTTCCTATTCTATCCCACTGGCCTATGTACCTGTCTTTTAAAATTATTTTTATTTTATTTTATTTTTAAAAAAGATTTTATATATTTATTCATGAGAGACACACAAAGAGAGGCAGAGACACAGGCAGAGGGAGAAGCAGGCTCCCTGTGGGGAGCATGATGTGGGGCTCCATCCCGGGACCCCGGGGTCACGCCCTGTGCTGAAGGCAGATACTCAACCACTGATCCACCCAGGAGACCCTATTACCTGTTCTCATGCTAGTATGATACTGTTCTGATTACTATAGCTTTTTAATAGAGTTTAAAATCAGGAAGTGTGATGGTGATGCCTCCACTTTTGTTCTACTTTCACAAGATTGATTGGTTTATTTGGGGTGTTTGTATCTCCACATAAATTTTAGCATAGTTTTTTTTTCTATTTCCATAAAAATTGCCATTGGAATTTTGATAGGGAGAGCCCTGGATCTGCAGTTCACTCTGGGTTGTATGGACACATTAGTGATACTAATCCTCCCAATCCATGAACACAGGGTATCTTTTTATTTATTTGTTTCTGGTTTTTTCTGGGTTGTATAGGTATGAGATTGAATCACTATAGGCTAATTTACTTATTTCTCACAAGCTAGAATCCCTGACTTCTATAAAAATGGTCTTACTTTCATCTGGTTTAATTGAAGTCACTGGACACAACGACCAGTGTTAGCTGCCATGGGGGAAGCCCTTGTCAACATGTAAGAGGAAAACACACTAAGCCACATGGACCAATTCACTTCAGTTGAGTAACTGGCCAGATTAGTTAGCCGTCAGCTTGCAGAGAGAATCTGGAGTTCGGGATGTTGCCCAGATTTTGAGGAGCTGACAGTCTGAGCATCTGTGAAGTGTGGGCAGTTGAGTAGGGTTGGACTTTCAGTGGGTGGTGCAGTTGGTTAAAGATCTGCCTCTTGCTTTCAGCTCAGGTCATGATCTCAGGGTTGTGCGATCGAACCCTGCATAGGGCTCTGCGCTCAGCAGGGAGTCTGTTTCACATTCCCTCTTCCTCTCCCTCTGCCCCTCCTGCTCATGCTCACTCTCTTTCTTTCTCTCTCTAAAATAAATACATTAATCTTTAAAAAAAAAAGTTGGGCTTTCAGTGATGGGGGAAAGTATGTTCTAGGCAAATCATGACAGCAACGAGTAGCTGACATTTATTAAAAGCTTATAATTAAATATAATTTTATTAAGACCAGGTGCAAGACCTGGTTCTAAGGGATTCACATGTCTGAACTCAATCCTCACAGCAGCCCTATGAGTAGGAACTATCATTATCCCCACTTTATGGATGAAGGAAAAGATTCACAAAACATTTATGATCTTGACCATATTTACCCAGCCAGCTAGGATACAATCCCACGCCATCTGCTCCATGCTGTGATCTTAACAGTAGTTACAAAGATCCATATTGCTCCTCAAAAACCAAGGGCCACTAGAGAGAAACTTAACCTACTAAGTTAAACAAATCAATCAACTCAACATTTGCTTTCTCTGTGAGTTGTGCAGTGACATAGGACGGAAGCCCCAATGTAGATTTAGACAACAGGGTCGGATGGTATCAGAGTGAGCTCTCTGAACCCTCTTGGTAAAATACCATCACTGGTAGCTCTACATGGACACCTTAGATCTGTTATAGCCTCAGAAGCATGTAAAATGTCATTTGTCTAAGGTTCTCTTCTCTTGAAATCAGTGAAAATAGAGCTCGTTTTAGTTACTACAGATTTAAACATGGAGAAGTCACATACCTTGACTACTTCCCTGGAAAGAGTTGTAAATTTTTTCAGAGGACTCTGGGTGTATTTCACTGTGATGACTGGAGCCAATGCAAAAAATATCTTAATCCTTTTAGCCAGCTCTGGATTTGTAGAGAATGCGATGAAGGCTGAAAGGGAAGAACACATTAGTTTATAGATTTAAAACAATTCTTCATTCATCATAAATGATAACAAAAGTAATCACATTAAGAACAATAATGACAGAAACTAAAAGAACAACTCAGAGTAAGTACCATTTGTAGGGAAGAATTTCCTAAACTTCTCAAGGATACAACTGGCTAATTCAAAACACAGTGACTTTCCTGTCCCTAGAGAATTTAAGTCTACTTGTAGACAGTGTTGCAGAAGGGGTTCAAATACGCATTGTGGGGCTCGTCTAGGTAAACCCCGAGGGCCATGCTCCCTTGACCGTACTCGGTAATATCAGACAGCACTGGGTTGCAATTTGGGCTTCCTATTCACGGGCTGCAGGACGTCTCTTAGTTTTCTCAATTTGCACACATGGAAAATAGAATCCTTAGAGGAGGATTCTTTTGAAGGTTGAATTACCCGTGTCTGTAACTGAAGGTATTATTTGGCATTCTCACCATTCGAGAGGATTTCCAGATTCAGCCACTTGTAAGACATGGATGATAATGGTCTCAAGTGCTTGTGGGTTGCAATGAGGGACACACGGAAGCTGCGTGGCATAGAGACCTACTCTACCCCAGGAGCCTGATTAGGATCCAGGGAGAGGAGAGGGACTGGTGGAGATGTTCTTGGCATCGTTGGGGTGGCTAGCTACGTGGGGAGCAGGGAAGGGAACAAATGCCTCACGGCATTGTCAGCATGGCCCACCAACCTCTAGCCCATCCTGATCCCCGTGCCTCTGGGAACTAAAGGAAGCATGGATTGTGGCATATGACCTCCATGCTTTGTCATTCTCTGCTTTCCTTTTGATGTCCTCCTCATTAGACTGCAAGCTCTTTAAGGGAAAGACCTGTATCATTTTTATCTCAGCCGTCCCAGCGTCTAAACTCGAGTCTGGCAACTATGTGTGTGTGTGGTGTACACACGCGAATCATTCCCTCACCCTCGGGCTTATCCATCAATCTCCAAATTCAGTCCTGGGGCAGCAGAAATCCCTGTTGTCATCCTGGTTTTATTTACCCTTCGGAAACCAGTCAGAAGAAATGGTTTCCCAGCTCAAGTCCTCAAGCTAGAGGATGCCCAGAGGGAAGAAGTTTTGACCCCTTCATGAATATGGAAGGTCCTGGGACACTCAGATCACTCCTGCCCCAAACACACCTATGGTGGTGCCTTGGGAGTGGCCCACGTAATAGAGTCGCTCTTGTCCTGTTTTCTCCAAGATAAAATTGATTGTGGCCGGGAGATCATAGTTAGCCATCTCATCCAAGCTGTCAAAGAGAAAGAACAACATAGTCAGAAGAAGAAGAAAAAGGCAAAAGAACACCATCTCACTGTCAGGCCTGCGACGGTTAAGCACACTTATAGCAGACAGAGATACCTGGCTTTTTGTTGACTTAAGACTGGAGTCAATTTAGAGCATTAGGCGTCTCTGCAACTTTGGAGGATGCCACCTTGATCGCAAGAGTAACATGGTTAAGAGACGAGAATTAGAAAAATCCGCTTTGCAAAGGCCCACAGAGGATTTTCCTGCAAGGCTCATCATCGTTCACTTAATTATAGATCAGATTTACCAAACTTCCTTGAAAAGAACAATACCTGCAGCGCTTATTTTCAAAGCAGATTTGTTGACATCAGCCCAGACCCACCGAACCCGAATTTCTGGGGAAGAGGTCTGGTGATCCGTGTATTTATCAATCACCTCAGGTGCTTTGGTTCTGGTCACAGCCGGGAAACACTCTCCCAGGGAATCAAGGTGATACTTGTAATCATGCCAGGACACGATTGCCCTGGGTGTGGACTTAGGAAATACCAAATGGCTTCTAGGAAGAAGGTGGGATGAAGCCAAGGCACGAGGGCTTTAGTGACCTTCCGGGCATGCTTCCCAGCTCTGGCGGCCCATAGGGGTTGGCCCCAGGACTCAGCAGGTGCGGCTTCTAGAGCAGAACCAGCCGGGCATCCTTCTATGGTCAGGCTTTCTCTCTATTTCCCCAGGACCTGAGTCCAGGGACCCGTCTTGGCCCTGCCAGCCTGTGATTTACTAGCAACCTCGGCAGATGGACATTTGGGGCATCATCTGTGCAGAGTCCCCCCAACCCAGGCTCACTCTTGGCTTATCATGAGCGTCTGGTTCTCAAAAATTGCACCCAGAACCTAGGTTCTGGTCCTATTTCCCCTTCAGTTTCAGTTTTCCTTTTTAGCAAGCACACCAGGTAAATGTCCTTTGGGGTTGACACAGGCAAAGTGGTTGGCAGTCCTGGAAGTCACCTTTCTAAACGTGATCTTTGCTTTCGAGGCTCTTTTTCTTTGCACACACAGCAATAAGTGGGATTTCTAAAATGAACAGCAATGCCACGAATAAGAGCATTTCTCCAGAGCCTGTGAAGAAATCCTGGGTAGGGAGACTTGTGTTTCCTTCTAGTGGATTCCACCGGTGAACGTGCGCAGGAAGGGGCAAGGCAGCGGGAGCTCAGCCACACACATGAACGATGCCCCCGTTTGACTGTACGAGACAACAATCGTATAAGTGGCGACTGGCTCCGTGTGAGTCTGGAGCTTCTTACCTGAAGGCCCAGTACTCTCGAGACTTGGGGGAAACCTTCAGGTGTCTTCTGGACCAGGTGTTTCCCCGGCTGTTCCCCATCCACACGTCATAACCGAAATCTGCCAGAAGGAAAGCCAAGCTGTTGTTGGGGAGGTTGCAGATCCAGTTAGTGGCGGACGCAATCAAGCCGTGCTGCAAATACACAACAGGCCTCGGAGCTGAAAAACACACGGGCGCTGAGAGCTTCATGACTGGACTCCTCCGTGTCTACAAGCCCCTCTCCATCCCGGCTGCCTGTGCGGCAGAGCAGAGGGGATGGCTGAAATCAGCCCCAGGCTACCCTGACTTTGCATCCTGTGTCAACTTACTTGGGGAACTTAACTGTCTTCTCATGTCCTGTGTGTCTCTTTGTAAAATCTGGGTTAATTATAATGTTTTATGCTGTGCTGCAGGCCCTGGAGTCACTCAAAGTCTGTGCTGCAACACATCAACCCCTTTGTGCCTCAGTTAGCTTATCTGTACAATGGGCCCTAATAAGAAATGCTACCTCCAATGTAGTCATAAGAATTAAATTAGAATTAAAATCCATAGGGGCGCCTGGGTGGCTCAGTCAGTTAAGTGGCTGACTGTTGACTGTGGCTCAGGTGATCATATCAGGGCCCTGGGATCGAGCCCTGCATTGGGCTCCGAGCTCAGCAGAGAACCTGTTTCAGGTTCTCTCTTTTCCTTTGCTCCTTTGCTCTTTCCCCCCTCATTCTCTCTCTCTTTCTCTCTCTAAAATAAATAAATAAACATTTAAAAAGAATGGTAAAAATAATAAAATAATATTGTATTATTATAATATTATGTTATAAATATAATATATTATTATATCATATTATAATAAAATAATATTAATAAAATAATAAAATAATAAAAGACTATCCAGCATAGTAAATTCTTTCTTTATTATTATTATTATTATTATTATTATTATTCATGTCAATAACATTTTACTTCTCAAGAAGCATCTGATTACAAAACTACATTTTTCTCAAGGTAATAACAGAAACATTAAAAACACCATTTTTGAATATCGACTGAGTGCCAGGCAGTGAGCTAGATTTTACACACGCTGCATCATTTAATTCACATTGTCAGAAAGCAGAAAAGCAAAATGCAAGATGCCCAGTGAAATGTTACACAACATAAAATTGTGAACTTTATATACAAAAATCCTGTTCACAATGTGGAATTGGAACAGCTGGACCGAGAAAGCGGGGAAACGGAGTTGTGACACAGGAAAAAGAGAAAGTGACCACTTTCCCGACTTTTACAAACGGTTTGTGGTGCTGGGCTGGCACCTAGGGCCCTCGGCTGCCTCACGGGGCTAGCGCCAGAGGTCAGACTGGTTACCACTGAGCCCCTGGAGAGCCCTTGGCCACTCTGATGCTGGAACTGGGTCTGTGTTCATTCCAGGCACCCAGTGGCTCAGGGGTGGAGCGTCCACCTCTGGCTCAGGCCGTGACCCCGGGTCCTGGGATCGAGTCCCACATCGGGCTTCCTGCAGGGAGCCTGCTTCTCCCTCTGCCTGGGTCTCTGCCTCTCTGTGTGTCTCCATGAATGAATATATAAAATCTTAAAAAAGTAAGGTCTATGTCCATTCTGTCTACCTTTGAAGGAAACAGGAAGAAGAGCTGTTACCAATTCTGCTAAATTATCGCCCAAGCACGGTCACCGGCCATGGGCCCCCTGTGATCCGGGCCCCGCAGCCTCTGTCTATGCCTCAGCGGGCCGCCTCATGCCTCTTGGCAGCTAGCTGGCAGAGCTGGAATAGAAGTTTGGGCCAAGTTCTCACGAGGATGTCCACAGGCACTGGAGTTCTCCAGGGGGATGGTTGGTTCTATAAGGTTAAGGACATCTCCCTCTCTCTTTTGGAATCTAGATTTTCCTCCTTACATGATTAACCGTTCGGATGCTGGGAAGTTGTGTTATAAAGACTCCTAAGTGGCAGAGGGGCCGAGAGACGAGAGAGGAAAGCAAACAGTCCTTGCCAGGCAGATTCCCCTTTTCTCCACAGGGATCAAGCTGCATCACAGGAGCTAGAATCAGCTCATTAATTAAACTTAAGTATAGCACTAATCGGATTTACTTAAAACCTGAAGTTCCGATTACTTAAGGACTAATTACAAATGAAGTAAGTTGGAAAGCTGTCATAGCGGCTGAAGCCAAAGATGGTGATCATGGCCAAGCCTGAACTTGAGTAAAATTGAGGCTGAGAGAAGTTTTCAGATGAGAGCAGAACCTGGAGGCCAAGTTGAGAGATGTTGGCGATTGGCTGGATGTAGGAAGCGAGGGAGAAAAAGACATCGAGATGCCTCTGAGGGCCTGGTTGTTACACCTGAAGAGGGTATTTCTAGAACAAGACCAGGTTTTCCTTTGTGTGATTTTCTTTTTTGGAGGGACAAAGTGATGGAGGAAAGTAAGACTAGATAAACAGTGTACAGTGGACCTTTGAACGACACGGTCCACTTAGATGTGGGGTTCTTTGACAAATACAGTACTATAAATGTACTTTCTATTCCTTACGATTTTCTTAACAGTTTCTTTTCTCCACCGACTTCATTGTAAGAACAGAGTATATGATACGCATAACGTACAAGATATGTGTTCATTGACTGTTTATGTTACGGATAAAGCTTCTGGTCAACATTGGGCTATTAGTAGTTAAATCTGGGGCGAGTCAAAAGTTCTATGTGAGTTTTCAGCTGCTTGCAGGAGGGGTAGTGTTTCCCTAACTCTTGTACTGTTTGAGCCAACTGCGTATCTAAACGCTTTGAAGACTCCAAAGGATCCCAGAAGAGAAATGGAGCAGGACCAGTAGAGGTAAAGAGTTTCTTCCTCTAGTGAAAAAGACCAGGCTCTATTTCAGAGTGAAAGCTGCCCAGCTGCCCTCAGCACACCTAAGAATCTCTGCTTTAGGCGTTATTCTTTTCATAACGAAACAAACCCTACTTTCTCCTGGACATCGTCTTCCACGAGGAATCCTGTAAATTCCGAGGACATAACCATCTTCGGTCACGACGTCATACTCTTCATGAGGGTAACCCCAGTAGGAAATAATCTGACTCTGAAAAGAAGAGAGGAAAAGAGACACATCCATGATGTCGGCTCTTGGTTTTTATGCCTACGTTGCAATGTACTTTAAGTTGTACGACTGACTGTTCAACTACGTACTGGGACAGAATGTATATGGCAGGAAAATCAGGATCACTTGAGGAGGGTTTAGAATTAGTTGCATGCAGAGGCATGGGGACATTTGCCTGGCCTGGTATTATTGATGCACCAGGTTCATTCCCAAAAGTTTGAAAAAAAAATTGTATGGTCATAATGAGGGAAACCATGAAAGACTGTGAAGGACCCTGTGACTAGTAACAAGTTACATGCCCAACAAGCCTTTGAGATGGGATTACACCCATTAAAGTGGAGAAAACAGAGTTTCAGCAAGATGAAGACTCTACCCAAGATTGTCCACTAGGAAGAGATAATGACAACATCAGAGCCTAAATAAGTTCAGCTCCAAAGCTCATGTCTTTACCACAGGATTGTGCAGTTGCCCATGCGAGGTGCACGACAGGTGTGCATATATTATGGGGCTATTTAAAGGGGTGGTTATGAGCCTAGACTCTAGAGACAAACCATATGGCATCGAAATCTAGTTCTTTCTCAGCTGCGCAACTTTTTTTTTTTTTTTTTTTTTTATGATAGTCACAGAGAGAGAGAGAGAGGGGCAGAGACACAGGCAGAGGGAGAAGCAGGCTCCATGCGCCGGGAGCCCGATGTGGGACTCGATCCCGGGTCTCCAGGATCGCGCCCTGGGCCAAAGGCAGGCGCCAAACTGCTGCGCCACCCAGGGATCCCTCAGCTGCGCAACTTTGGGCAAGTTATTTAACCTTTTCGTTCCTCAACTGTAAAATAAAAATAATACGAGTATCTCTTCACAGATTTGAACTGAGAATTATACATAAAGTGTCTAGAATAATGCCTGGCACAAAATAAGTGCTCTGTAGATGTGTATTATTCTTAGTATCTTTATAGAATAGTTAAGAACCGAAAGCGCCCAGAACAGGAAGAAAGAGAATGTGTGTGAATGTGAGACAAGAGGGAAGTTTTGATATGGAGACATATCGTCACGGACTGTGGGTTCAGCACTGTAGGAGGTTCGGGGTACCTGCTGCTTACTGTGGAGAGAGGAACGACAGGAAACACTAATTAAACTGTGACACTTTCATTCTTACGGTTCTAACACAAACTTGGTGTGGGGGGAGGCCAGCAGTGGTGCACCATGTATACAAGAATATGGGATAGCCCGTTGGGATGAGGCCCAAGGTGAAAATTGGTCATTTGACTTTTCTTTTTTCTTTTGTTTTTTTTTTTTCACTTTTTCTTTCTTTCTTTCTTTCTTTCTTTCTTTCTTTCTTTCTTTCTTTCTTTCTTTCCTTCCTTCCTTCCTTCCTTTCTTTCTTTTTCTTTCTTTCTTTCTTTTTTTTCTCTCTCTTTTCCTTCCTTCCTTCCTTCCTTCCTTCCTTCCTTCCTTCCTTCCTTCCTTCCTTCCTCTTTTGACTAGCACTATCCCATTCCACTTTATTCCATTCCATTTTTTATATAAATTTTTGCATTAAGATACTTTCAGTTCTAAATATCAAAACCATGTCTGGCTTATTAAACTAAAAAAATAAACCTGATACAACTCATAAATTTAAGAAATTGTTCTAGAAAAAGCTTTAGGGAGAATGCAAGGAAATTCTGTAGAGGTCATCTGTATGAAACTTCTGTTCAGGAAATCACCATCAGATGGTAGCTCAAACCACCAGAAAAGTGAATATTACTGCCCCAACTTGGCTCAAGTCTTTCAAGGTTTAAATTAGGGATCCCTGGGTGGCTCAGTGGTTGAGCATTTGCCTTCGGCTCAGGGCACGATCCTGGGGTCCCGGGATCGAGTCCCATGTTGGGCTCCCTGCAGGGAGCCTGCTTCTCCCTCTGCCTGTGTCTCTGCCTCTCTCTCTGTGTCTCTCATGTATAAATAAATAAATCTTAAAAAAATTTAAATTAGCAACTTTCAGCTCCTGGTTAGCCATGCCAGGGAATAGGGGAGTGAGCAGATTTAGTCAGTGTAGAGCTGGGTGTAGACAAGCACACCAATTATATCTAATTGATGATAAATTAATAATTTCTTAATATTTTTTCTTAATGAAAGACTTACAATATTCATATTAGCTTCAGGATTTGTGATACTCCCTTTCTTGTGATAACCATATATAGGTCCAAGAAGAAGCATCCCGTATGCTGCTGCTAACAGCTGCCACATTTGGGGTCTGCCTGGGAAAGGAAATATTAAAATATTTGTCATCAAAGAGAATTCTACAAATGAACTTTGATGTAATCCTTCTATAATACGACTGCAGGAGAGAGTAGAAACATACTTCTAGGTTGTGCTTTAGCCAGCAATAAACTTAATATCAAGACTCATTCCATGAAAAATCTGAAATTATGAATTTTAGTAAGAAAAGAAAGAATGAAGGGAGGAATGAGGGGAAGAAGGAAAGAAGAAAGGAAGAAATCAACATCAAATAAGTCTCTAATAGATAGCTGGACAAAAGAAGGGGATGTAGAATTTGCAGAGAAAGAAATATAATGGCCAATATATTAATAAAGCACATTTAGTATCTCCAGTTATCAAATAAATTGATTCCTTTTTTTCTGATCACAGGACTAAGCATTGGCACAACCTTTATGGAGACAAATTTATTAACATGTCTTACAAATTTAAAAATATCCATACTTTTCACTCAATAATTCTGTTTCCAGCAGTCTATCCAAGAAGAAAAATAATATACATAATAATAAAGAAATAAATATTATAGAATCATTCCTGATCATATATCTTAAAATAGTGAAATTTACCAAGTAAGAGATTGATAAAATATATTATGGGAGAATGGTATTTAGCCACCAAGTATAATGTTCATATGTGTTATGTGAAATCTCTATTATAGAATATTAAGGGAAAAGCAAAGTAAGCTGTGTACATATTTTAATTTCACTGACAAAACAAATGATAAAGAGGAAAGAAAAAGACTAAGTGTCACCTGCCAAGCCCCTTGTGATTGACCCCAAGAGCTGACCTTGACTGCCCACGTACGTGTACCCACCTACTGTCGTCCCACATTTTCCTTAAGTTCTTTTTTCTAGTTTATCTCTTCACTCAGAAAAAAACATGAGGGGCACAGCATCCCATGATGGAAACCAGAACTACCCCGCAAGCAATAATGAGGGGAAGAGCTCTGGTGGCTTAGAGCATCCAGGCTGGTTTGAGCTCAACCACAGATCACGCCTGCGCAGATAGACCATGGAGTGACCCACAGTTACCTCGACCTCATTATAATACCAAAATCTCCTCCGGAGGAGGAGTGCAACCCTATTGACATAACATGCAATGTGTGTAGAGGCATGGCTCCTTCCCGCCCAGCTTGACCTTACCCCTGCCTACACATCAGATGACAAGGCTCCTCTATCTGAATATTCATTCTAACCCTGAATAAAAGGAACCCACCCACCCACCTTTGCTGGGAAGTCCCACCTTTGGAAGTGGTCCCCCCACCATCTGTTTATTTGCTGCAAATAAAGTTTCCTTTGTGCTACCACTCCAGGTGCTGTGGTTTCTATCTGTGACTCACCAAGGAGAACACTCAACATTAGGTTGGTTATATAAATGCCAAATTTTATTTATTTTTATTTTTTTAAATGCCAAATTTTAATTATGGTTATATCTAGATGGTGAATATGTGGGTGATTATTTTCTCATTTTCCAGGACTTGCCATGCTTCATAATTTTTTTAGATCCAGTATTACTTTATCATAAGAAAGTTACTTTTCAAATAGAAAATTGTCAAATTATGGGAGAGAAAAGATGATTATATTCCCCATTTGGCTTTGAAACCACCTAAGTTTAGGGACACCTGGATGGCTCAGTGGTTGAGCGTCTGCCTTCGGCTCAGGGCGTGATCCCAGGGTCCTGGGATTGAGTCCCACATCAGGTTCCCTGCATGGAGCCTGCTTCTTTGCCTGTGTCTCGCCTCTCTCTCTGTATGTGCCTCATGAATAAATAAAATCTTAAAAAAAGAAAAGAAACCACTTAAGTATAAAAGCAAAGAACAAGAAAATGACCATAAATAACATAAGGTGACTCTTTGCAGGAGACCTCCCATTTACTACCATCTTTACAAAGTGAAGATCTTCAAATTATGTTGGAAAACACACTCTAATAATACATAATATTCTAATACATTCTTTTTTTTTCAATATAAGACAGATGGTAAGTCTCACCCTGTAGGAAATGGATTTTTCAGAAGATGCCTCCAGTATTGTTCTAGAAAATTCCACGAATTTCTCTCTTGGCTTCCTCAGGGTCATAAACTCTGTTGACCATGTGTATTAATATAATTAACACATCATAATTAATATGATCAATGGAGTATATATACTTTATATTAATGTAATATATTTATATATAACTCATATTGATTGATAGAGCTTAATTCTGGTAAATCACATTGATAGAGATAACACCACCAATAGTGATAATTATGATTACTAGTGCAACTATCCATTAGGCACCTATTATGTGCTAAGTTAGCTACCAGACATACATGACCTCATTTTAGTCTCAAAATGATCCCAAAGGATAAGAAATATATCTCCATTTTATTTCAAATGAGACTGGGTCTTAAAGAGTTGAGTCATTTCCCTGGAGTCTGGCTTTTGTTGCCAGACTCTGAAGGAGATGCTCCTGAGAGTTATGTTCTTAATCACTCGGTGCATCGGGAATAGGCTGACAGGGTCCTCTGGCTACTATGTGCCTGATTAGTGTCACATAGAACACAGGCATCATAATTACTATAAAAAAAAACAATGAAGACGCTTAGAAGTCACCCCAGCCAACGTCAATGAGACTCTGTCGGGGTGTGGCCAGGGATCTGCATTTTCAGCCATGATCCCGAGTGATTCATGTGCATTCCAACCTGGGAGAAACAGCTAGACCACCTGGATTCCTTGAGAAAAGAACCTTCTTATTTCTGTCCCTCTGAGAGCTAGCATGGGGGTTCCTATAGATGTCTGTCAAGTAAATAGATGGGTAGGAGACTGAGTGAGTATGTCACTTCATCTTAAAGATGACCCCAAATTGACTCACTCTTTTGCATCGTATCTTTCTTGCCTAGTTTCATGTTGTTAGCAAGCCCTCTTCCTCACCTGTAGACCCGCAGACCCCAACAGTTAAAACTAGACACACGCAGGACACCCCAACTCATACTCTAACTAAAATCTATTGTGCTTGTTCCTTATCACACTTTCTTGGGGTATTGATGAAACGTGCTCTCTGCCTGAGCCCCTGCACATACCCCGTCCCCCAAACCTCTCTTACATAGCTCTAGGTGTTTCTTCTGCTGCGAGGCTGGTTGTTAAAACAGGAGCCTCCACACCCTCCCCACCCCCCCACCGCACCCCCAAGCGGCCGGCACCCAAGATAAACTCTTCTGTCTTTTCTAAACCCGTGTCTCTTGAGTTATCGACTTCTCTTGAGCCGAGTTTATCTGAGTTTGTTTGGCAGCAGTGCTGGAAACCCAGCCTGGAGTATGCTTTCCTCTCCTCCAGCCCCTTGGAGTCCCCGAGAGGCAGCAGCTGCCAGGCCTTGCAGGTTGGTTTTCTGAGTCAGCCATTGTCATAGGTTACTAACAATTTCACCCACTTATTGGTCCTCTCTTACAGCACAGTTTGAAGTGAGTATGTCCTTAATTCAGGATTATCTGATGGGAAGGTGTTAGGGAAATTTTTAAAAGTGGTCTCTTCTCTCAAAGCACTCACGATTCAGATGCTCTGGTTTCGGTGGAGTGGCCGGCATTTGGGCCTCGGAGTTACACTCACTACACGTGAAGTTTCCCCGCCTTAGAGCACATCCAGCTCCCTATGTAATGGGCCCGCTGGAGAGCCTCTGGGCCTGTGCTGGCGCAGAGGGGCTAGAGCGTGTGCCGCCTGCAGGAGGAACTGGAGACTTGTCCCCAGGGATGCTGCAAGAATGGACTAGTCATGGCTCTGTTGTGCGGCCCTGACTCAGAGCCCACTGGGCTGCTTTGTTTCATGCCTCTGTGTGCTAGATCCTGCTTTGGAAGGGTGATGCGCCCAGGCAAGAGAAGCCTCTGTCTTCCATGATTAGTGGTTCTAGCCAAACAGACTTTCCTCAGGCATTTCTCATCGGGGCTGCACTGAGCTGCACATTCCAGGGGTGGCCTTAGCTGCTCTTCCCCATCTGAGCCTCACAATATTCACTGTAATTGTCGGGTGAGGCTGACTCGTTGAGACACTTCTTCTCCATGATACCAAGTGGCCTCTTAATTCTTTGCCCATTTTTTATGACAGCTCCCTGATGAGTGCATCTCACGCTGACATCCTGCTGGTGCACACAAATGCAGAGAAAGATGATAGACTAAGGCAGGACACATGATGAGCTCCAGAGGGCTCTCAGTCTTAATGATGAGATCCCGGGGCCACAAGTCTCCAGACTTATTCAACATAGATTATAAAAAACAAAACAAAACAAAACAAAACAAAACAAAACAAAAAAAACATAGATTATATATATATATATATATATATATATATATTAGGTTTATATATATATAATCTATCTATCTATATATAGATCATGTTTGTTTATCACTCTAAATCAGCATTTCACACTCCGTTCTATGAAACATGACTCCCAGAAGATGCTACTTGTTAGAAGAGCTCACAGGAAAGCATGTGTTAGACTATTCATAAATACATAGTTTACATCATATATAAAACTTATATACGATAGGGGTGTCTGGTGGCTCAGTCAGTTAAACTTCTGCTTTTGGCTCAGGTCATGATCCTGGTGTCCTGGGATTGAGCCCTGCATTGGCTCCCTGCTCAGTGGGGAGCCTGCTTCTCCCTCTGTCCCTCCCCACTAGTGTTCTCTCCCACTTGCTCTGCTTTCTCTCTCTCAAATAAATAAATACTCTTAAAAATTATATATGATAGTATAGGTTTTTAAATTTATATTTATTTATTCATGACTGGCACAGTGAGAGGCAGAGACATAGGCAGAGGGAGAAGCAGGCTCCCTGCAGGGAGCCCGATATAGGACTCGATCCTGGGACCCCGGGGTCACGACCTGAGCTGAAGGCAGACACTCAAACACTAGGCCACCCCGGCGTCCCTATGATAGTATGTTTATCATCCTTGGTTCTTGCCCACTAATCCATTAGATTATACAAATATGCCTCCTTATCTTTCCAAATGTCCCCTAGGGTGAACAATACTGCTATCATCATAAGTACATATATATGTAATGACTTGCTCTGGGAGTCTTAGCTTACAATATTATAACTAAGGGTCAGTGTAGTCTTGCAATCCTGACCAGTTTTACTGTATTCTCATTTGCTCTTAAAATTTTATTGTTTGAATAACATCAAAATACTATGGCCCAAATTTTCTAAGGAACACTCTTGGGAAATATATACACACACATATATATGTACACACACAAATATATATAGATATATATTTTTTCCTGTTCACTGCACCAAAAAAAAAATTGTATAATCAAGGGAAGACTAAAATGACACAAGTAGCTCCAAGTTGGAACCTCATCTTTGAAAAGTTTTCTGCAGACAGATGCTCTCCACAAGGGTGAGACCTGCTACAGACTCACTCAACTTTGGGTGGGAAAAGGTAACATGAGGAATGCAACTACTTGTAAGACTGTCCTTCCTTGCTCAAGAATCTTTCTCTAATGCTTGTTTTCTGTCTTTCTCCCAAGCTAGGCAGCCAGGGAGAAAAGAGAACTTTCAAAAGAATATTGCCTTGCTGCATTTTCTGTTTCAAATTGGGTTTAAATATTTTATATTGAGTGCATGTGAATTATATGTAGGCAACTCTTGCAAGTAATGCATTTCGCACTCATGGACGCATTGGTTATGACATCAAGGATACCAATTTCTAAACAAAAACATAATAGAAATAAATAGAGATGTTTGTTCCACTTTTCTCATTGCTTCATGATACTTGCTGTCAGGCTTATCAAGCAGCCATTTAATCAGGGCTGACGTCAATGGTTGGACAGCATTCTCAGTGAATCCACACCCCAATTCTTAACTACACTGCATATACAGGGTGAGAACTGGCCAGAATATGCCAGTAGGTACAAAGACCCCACCATTAGTGTTCTTTTTCCATTGAGCAGACAGAGATTCATCAGAGCAAGACTTGCAACTGGTCTTTCTGTGTTTCCATAGCTTGCTGAGGAAAATTTTTGCAATTAAGTGAATAAAAATACTACATGTAAAATTAGTAATATGTAATATAATTATGTTAACTTATAATATAGCATAATGATGTATATTAACATATTAGGAGAGATAAAAGCTAACAATCAATACTGCAAGTTTCTACCTTATTAAGTAAAAAAAGAAAAGAAAAGCCCATAGTAAGTAGGAGAAAAGAAGTAATACAGATAAGAGAATATAATAAATAAAATAAAAAAGAGAAAATTAACAAACTCCAAAGTTGGTCCTTTGATGAGATTTATAAAACTGATAAGCACCAGGAAGACTAATCAAGAAAAAAAAGAGTTATATAAGGTATCAGAATCAGAAATTTGAAAATGAATATCATGAACTGTATCACAAATAATAAAATTGTAATAAGGGAATATGGGGAGAACAACATGCCAATTAGTTTAACAAATTACATTAACTGGACAAATTTTTTGAAAAACACAACTTCAACAATTTCTATTTCAGGAAAAAATAGAACATTTGATGAGTGCTATTCTATTAAAGAGATTGAACTCGTTTTAGAAGCCTTTACACACATACAAACAAAAATCCCACTTTTGAGTATCTTGACTACTAAATATTAGTCTTATCTGTTAAAATTTTTTTTTAAGTTGAGCCATGTTCTACTTTGATCCTTAAAAAGACATGAAAAGGGCCGCCTGGGTGGCTCAGTGGGTTAAGCTTCTGACTCTTGATTTTGGCTCAGGTCATTATCTCAAGGTCATGAGATCAAGCTCTGTATTGGGCTCTATGCTGGGCATGGAGTCTGCTAGGGTTCTCTCCTTCTGTCCCTCTCTCAGCTTACACTCTCTCGCTCAAAAAAAAAAAAAAAAAAAAAAAAAATAAATAAATAAATCTTTTAAAAAATATAATTTCTTAAAAAAAAAAGACATGAATAATAAAAGGAAACCTCAATGGTTTCCTTACGGAGTATCCCATATAACATTTAAGGAAGAAATTATTATAATTAAGCAAAAAAAAAAAAAAAAATGAATGAAAGAAAGGGAAGAAACTCTTCCCAACTAATTTTGTGAGGCTCAAATAAATTTACATTATACTCTAAAGTGACCTAAAGAGCGAAAACATATTTGCAAAAGAAACAAAGTTGGATAACAAGTACTACTTGATTTTAAGATTTCCAAGCTATAGTAATCAACACTGACTGTGTGGTAGTGTCACATGATAAATATCTAGTACAAAGGGATACAACAACTGGTGCACAAATATACACATACCCAGAATCAACTGAATTTGCACAAAGCTTATAATTCAGTAACAAAGAATCATATTTGCAAGAATGGTCCTAGAACTGTGCATAAAAGAAAAATAAGTCAAGCTCAACCTTTAACTCACACCATTTACAAAAGCTAAAAGTAAATTATTGGCCTAAACATAAGAGTGAAAACAGTAAAGTTTAAACAAAAACACAGAAAATCTTTGTGACGTCAGGGTAGGCAAATATATCTTAGGACACAAAAATACATGAAAGACAAAAATGATAAATTGTATCTCACTCAAATTAAAAAGACAACACAAAGAAATTTAAATATCAAGCCATTGATCTTAAGAAAATATCTGTAAAACAGAAATCTGACAAAGAAATTTTATCTGGAATGTATAAAAATAGCTTGCAATTCAGTAAGAAGCCAAATAGCCAATAATAAAATGGAGAAAAGTTTTGAACAAGAGAAGGCATGTGAATGACTAATAAGTACATGAAGGGGTGCCCCGTGCGTTTCATCGTCAAGAAATACAAATTGAGATTACAGTGAGATAGCGCTTCCCACCCACTAGAACAGCTGGGATTTATTTATTTATTTATTTTTTAATAAATTAATTTTTTATTGGTGTTCAATTTACCAACATACAGAATAACACCCAGTGCTCATCCCATCAAGTGTCCCCCTCAGTGCCCGTCACCCATTCGCCCCCACCCCCCGACCTCCTCCCCTTCCACCACCCCTAGTTCATTTCCCAGAGTTAGGAGTCTTTATGTTCTCTCTCCCTTTCTGATATTTCCCACACACTTCTTCTCCCTTCCCTTATATTCCCTTTCACTATTATTTATATTCCCCAAATGAATGAGAACATACACTGTTTGTCCTTCTCCGATTGACTTACTTCACTCAGCATAATACACTCCAGTTCCATCCATGTTGAAGCAAATGGTGGGTATTTGTCGTTTCTAATGGCTGAGTAATATTCCATTGTATACATAAACCACATCTTCTTTATCCATCATCTTTCGATGGACACCGAGGCTCCTTCCACAGTTTGGCTATTGTGGACATTGCTGCTAGAAACAATTGAGTGCAGGTGTCCTGGCGTTTCATTGCATCTGAATCTTTGGGGTAAATCCCCAACAGTGCAATTGCTGGGTCGTAGGGCAGGTCTATTTTTTTAACTCTTTGAGGAACCTCCACAGTTTTCCAGAGTGGCTGCCCCAGTTCCCATTCCCACCAACAGTGTAAGAGGGTTCCCTTCTCTCCACATCCTCTCCAACATTTGTGGTTTCCTGCCTTGTTAATTTTCCCCATTCTCACTGGTGTGAGGTGGTATCTCATTGTGGTTTTGATTTGTATTTCCCTGATGGCAAGTGATGTGGAGCATTTTCTCATGTGCATGTTGGCCATGTCCATGTCTTCCTCTGTGAGATTTCTCTTCATGTCTTTTGCCCATTTCATGATTGGATTGTTTGTTTCTTTGCTGTTGAGTTTAATAAGTGCTTTATAGATCTTGGAAACTAGCCCTTTATCTGATACGTCTTTTGCAAATATCTTCTCCCATTCTGTAGGTTGTCTTTTAGTTTTGTTGACTGTATCCTTTGCTGTGCAAAAGCTTCTTATCTTGATGAAGTCCCAATAGTTCATTTTTGTTTTTGTTTCTTTTGCCTTTGTAGATGTATCTTGCAAGAAGTTACTGTGGCCGAGTTCAAAAAGGGTGTTGCCTGTGTTCTCTTCTATGATTTTGATGGACTCTTGTCTCACATTTAGATCTCTCATCCATTGTGAGTTTATCTTTGTGTATGGTGAAAGAGAATGGTCCAGTTTCATTCTTCTGCATGTGGATGTCCAATTTTCCCAGCACCATTTATTGAAGAGACTGTCTTTCTTCCAATGGATAGTCTTTCCTCCTTTATCGAATATTAGTTGACCATAAAGTTCAGGGTCCACTTCTGGGTTCTCTATTCTGTTCCATTGATCTATGTGTCTGTTTTTGTGCCAGTCCCACACTGTCTTGATGACCACAGCTTTGAAAGTTGTACTTTCAATGCCTGAAATCTGGCATTGTGATGCCCCCAGCTATGGTTTTATTTTTTAAAATTCCCCTGGCTATTCGGGGTCTTTTCTGATTCCACACAAATCTTAAAATAATTTGTTCTAACTCTCTGAAGAAAGTCCATTGTATTTTTATAGGGATTGCATTAAACGTGTAAATTGCCCTGGGTAACATTGACATTTTCACAATATTAATTCTGCCAATCCATGAGCATGGAAGATTTTTCCATCTCTTTGTGTCTTCCTCAATTTATTTCAGAAGTGTTCTATAGTTTTTAGGGTATAGATCCTTCACCTCTTTGGTTAGGTTTATTCCTAGGTATCTTATGCTTTTGGGTGCAATTGTAAATGGGATTGACTCCTTAATTTCTCTTTCTTCAGTCTCATTGTTAGTGTATAGAAATGCCACTGACTTCTGGGCATTGATTTTGTATCCTGCCACGCTACCAAATTGCTGTATGAGTTCTAGCAATCTTGGGGTGGAGGCTTTTGGGTTTTCTATGTAGAGTATCATGTCATCGGCAAAGAGGGAGAGTTTGACTTCTTCTTTGCCAATTTGAATGCCTTTTATTTCTTTTTGTTGTCTGATTGCTGAGGCGAGGACTTCCAGAACTATGTTGAACAGCAGTGGTGAGAGTGGACATCCCTGTCTTGTTCCTAATCTTAGGGGAAAGGCTCCCAGTGCTTCCCCGCTGAGAAAGACATTGGCTGTGGGGTTTTCAAAGATGGCTTTTAAGATGTCGAGGAATGTTCCCTCTATCCCGATGCGCTGAAGAGTTTTGATCAGGAATGGATGCTGTATTTTGTCAAATGCTTTCTCTGCATCTAATGAGAGTATCATATGGTTCTTGGTTTTTCTCTTGCTGATATGATGAATCACATTGATTGTTTTAGGAGTGTTGAACCAGCCTTGTGTCCCGGGGATAAATCCTACTTGGTCGTGGAGAATAATTTTTTTAATGTACTGTTGGATCCTATTGGCTAGTATCTTGTTGAGAATTTTTGCATCCATGTTCATCAGGGATATTGGTCTGTAATTCTCCTTTTTGGTGGGGTCTTTGTCTGGTTTCAGAATTAAGGTGATGCTGGTCTTATAGAACGAATTTGGAAGTACTCCATCTCTTTCTATCTTTCCAAACAGCTTTAGTAGAATAGGTATGATTTCTTCTTTAAACGTTTGATAGAATTCCCCTGGGAAGCCATCTGGCCCTGGACTCTTGTGTCTTGGGAGGTGACTGCTTCAATTTCCTCCCTGGCTATTGGCCTGTTCAGGTTTTCTATTTCTTCCTGCTCCAGTTTTGGTAGTTTGTGGCTTTCCAGGAATGCGTCCATTTCTTCTAGATTTCCTAATTTATTGGCGTACAGCTGTTCATAATATGTTTTTAAAATCGTTTGTATTTCCTTGGTGTTGGTAGTGATCTCTCCTTTCTCATTCATGATTTTATTAATTTGAGTCTTCTCTCTCTTATTTTTAATAAGGCTGGCTAATGGTTTATCTATCTTATTAATTCTTTCAAAGAACCAACTCCTGGTTCTGTTGATCTGTTCCACAGTTCTTCTGGTCTCGATTTCGTTGAGTTCTGCTCGAATTTTAATTAACTCTCTTCTTCTACTGGGCATGGGGTCCATTTGCTGCTTTTTCTCTAGCTCCTTTATGTGTAAGGTGAACTTTTGTATTTGAGTTTTTCCAGTTTTTGAATGGATGCTTGTATGGCGATGTATTTCCCCCTTAGGACTGCTTTTGTTGCATCCCAAAGATTTTGAACAGTTGTATCTTCATTCTCATTAGTTTACATGAATCTTTTTAATTCTTCCTTAATTTCCTGGTTGACCCTTTCATCTTTTAGCAGGATGGTCCTTAACTTCCACGTGTTTGTGGTCCTCCCAAACTTCTGGTTGTGATTTAGTTCTAATTTCAAGGCATTATGGTCTGAGAATATGTAGGGGATGATCCCGATCTTTTGGTATTGGTTCAGACCCGATTTGTGACCCAGTATGTGGTCTATTCTGGAGAAAGTTCCATGTGCCTTTGAGAAGAATGTGTATTCAGTTGAGTTTGGATGTAAAGTTCTGTAGATATCTGTGAAATCCATCTGGTCCAGTGTATCATTTAAAGCTCTCATTTCTTTGGAGATGTTGTGCTTAGAAGACCTATCGAGGATAGAAAGAGCTAGATTGAAGTCACCAAGTATAAGTGTATTATTATCTAAGTATTTCTTCAGTTTGGTTATTAATTGGTTTAAATATTTGGCAGCTCTCACCTTCGGGGCATATATATTGAGGATTGTTAAGTCCTCTTGTTGGATAGATCCTTTAAGTATGAGATAGTGTCCCTCTTCGTCTCTCACTATAGTCTTTGGGGTAAATTTTAGTTTATCTGATATAAGGATGGCTACCCCTGCTTTCTTTTGAGGACCATTTGAATGGTAAATGCTTCTCCAACCTTTTATTTTCAGGCTGTAGGTGTCCTTCTGTCTAAAATGAGTCTCTTGTAGACAGCAAATAGATGGGTCCTGCTTTTTTCTCCAGTCTGAAACCCTGCGCCTTTTGTTGGGGTCATTAAGCCCGTTCACGTTCAGAGTTACTATTGACAGATATGAGCTTAGTGTCATCATCATATCTATTCAGTCCTTGTTTTTGTGGATTGTTCCACTGAACTTCTTCTTAAAGGGGAATTTTAAGAGTCCCCCTTAAAATTTCTGGCAGAGCTGGTTTGGAGGTTACATATTCTTTCAGTTCCTGCCTGTCTTGGAAGCTCTTTGTCTCTTCTTCCATTTTGAATGAGAGTCTTGCTGATAAAGTATTCTTGGTTGATGTTCTTCTCATTTAGGACCCTGAATATATCCTGCCAGCCCTTTCTGGCCTGCCAGGTCTCTGTGGAGAGGTCTGCTGTTACCCTAATACTCCTCCCCATAAAAGTCAGGGATTTCTTGTCTCTTGCTGCTTTAAGGATCTTCTCTTTATTTTTGGAATTTGCAAGCTTCACTATTAGATGTCGAGGTGTTGAACGGTTTTTATTGATTTTAGGGTGGGGGATCTCTCTATTTCCTGGATCTGAATGCCTGTTTCCCTTCCCAGATTAGGAAAGTTTTCAGCTATGATTTGTTCAAATACATATTCTGGCCCTCTGTCCCTTTCAGCGCCCTCGGGAACCCCAATTAATGTAGGTTTTTCTTCCTCAGGCTGTCGTTTATTTCCCTTAATCTAACCTCAGGGTCTTTTAATTGTCTCTTTTTTCCTCAGTTTCCGTCTTTGCCATCAACTTGTCTTCTATGTCAGTCACTCGTTCTTCCACCTTGTTAACCCTCGTCGTTAGGACTTCTAGTTTGGATTGCATCTCATTCAATTGATTTTTAATTTCTGCCCGATTGGATCTAAATTCTGCAGTCATGAAGTCTCTTGAGTCCTTTATGCTTTTTTCTAGAGCCACCAGTAGCTGTATAATAGTGCTTCTGAACTGGCTTTCTGACATTGAATTGCAATCCAGATTTTGTAACTCTGTGGGAGAGAGGACTGTTTCTAATTCTTTCTTTTGAGGTGAGGTTTTCCTTCTAGTCATTTTGCTCAGTGCAGGGTGGCCAAAAACAAGTCGTATTGGGAAAAGGAGAAAAAGAGAGAGAGAGAAGGAAAGAAAAGAAAAAGGAAAAAGGGAGAAAAAAAGGAAAAAAGAGAAGGAAAAGAGAAAGAAAAAGAAATAAAGGTGAAAAAAAGGTGTGGGGGAAGCAATCAGAAATCAAAAAGGAAAACAAAACAAAACAAAACAAAAAGAAAACCCACGGGGGAGTATCTTCCGATTCTCTGTACTTTAAGTCCCTTGACTTCCCCTGGAACTGGTCCGTCTCGCTGGTCTTCTGGGGGAGGGGCCTGCTGTGCTGATTCTCAGGTGTTAGCACTTGGGGGAGCTGCTCTGCCCCTGCCTGGTGCAGGGCTCAGTGGGGGTTGTTCACCCCGTGAGGCCCTGGGAGGAAGCCACAGTGGCGGGGGCAGCTCTGGGACCCTGGAGTCAGCTCCCGCAGTAGCTCCGGGGCTCTCAGTCTGCAGGGCCTGGGGGCTCCCGGGCGGGGCCGCTGATCTGCTCAGCTGGGGCAGGAGCGTCCTCGCTGTCCTGGGCCCTCCCGGCCTCTGCCTGTCCCGGGGGAGGCCGGATCCTGGGCTGTGTCCCGGTGCCCTGTGCTCCGGGGCCTGCGCTGGTGGATTCGCTCCCGCCCGCAGCCCCCTCCGCGGAGCCGCCCCCGAGCCCCTCCGAGCTGCTCCAGGTCCTGCCGAGCGCTGCAGCCCTTAGGGAGCTCGGTGCACTCTCCCGTGCCGCAGGTGCCTGTTAGTGTCCCAGGGAGCCCGAGGGCATCCCCGCCCTCCTGGGGTCCTGCTCCAATTCCCTGCGAGCCCCTTTCCGCCCGGGAAGGTTGGTGCAGCTCCTGCTCCTCCGGGACGGGGCTCTCCTGTCCTGGGGACACTCGCCCCGGCCTCAGCCCGGCTCCTCGCGGGGCCCCTCCCCCTTGGAGGCCTTTTGTGTCTTTATTTCTTTTTCCCCGTCTTCCTACCTTGATAGAAGCGCGAACTCTTCTCACTGTAGCATTCCAGCGGGTCTCTCTTTAAATCTCAGGCCGAATTCATAGATTTTCTGGATGATTTGAAGGTTATCTAGGTAATTTGGTGGGGACAGGTGACTCGGGGACCCTACTCTTCTGCCCTCTTGCCCCTCCTCTAACAGCTGGGATTTAAAAGGCCGATGGTTGGCAAGGACTTTGAGCAACTGAAACTCCTGTGCCTGGAATCCAGGCACCTGGGTGACGAATATTTAATATCAACACCCATCTTCTGGCGGGCGCCTGGGTGGCTCAGGCGGTGAAGCATCTGCCTTTTGCTCAGGTCATGATCTTAGGGTCCTGGGGTCGAGCCCTGCTCAGTGCGGAGTCTAATTCTCACTCCTTCTCTCCCCGTCCCCTATGCTTATGTATGAGCCCCCCCCCCCCCACCGCCTTTCTCTTTCTCTCTCAAATAAATAAATAAAACCTTAAAAAAAAAAAAAAAAAAGACTGGTCTTACGACAGTTACATGGTTTTATTTGTCAGGGCTCGTGCCTTGCACTTTTACGACACGGAATCACACAATATACAAGCCACACCTCAATGAAATGTTGAGAACAAAAAGAAGCAGCAACCACAGTGGCCAATATCCTGGCCCTGTTGGTGTCCTCCACTCGCTTTCTCAAACCTCAGAATCTCAAATACTGGGGTCTTCAACCCTGTCTCCCAGAGAGTCTGATTCTAAGGTAAAGCAGAGTCTCAAGAGCTGCATTTTTCTTCTTTACTTATTTTTTTAAGAACTGCATTTTCAATTAGTGCCCCCAGGTGGTTCTCCGTGTAGGTGGCTCCAAATTCACACTTGGAGACACACGTCACTAGACAGATTTAGTCCCTATTTCTCTGTGTCCTTGTTCCCCACGCCTGTGATGTCCCTACTTTCATCTCTCCGGACTCTCCCTCTTGCCTGGTTCAACTCTTTTGAGTCATTCTCTGACTGCTCTTTGCTCTGAAATCTTCTTCTAACAAATTTGAAGATGACATCATTTCCCAATGGCTCAATTTCTGTTGTCTCTTAAATTACACAGCAAGCTGCCTGTCGTAGCCTTCCTTCATAAACATTCCAAAGATGAATAGTACACAGTTCAGTAGTAATTGAAAAAGCTTGAATTGTCAGCCTTTTCAAAGGAGATCTGAATTACAACGCCTGTAGAAATAACCCAACACTCCTCCGGAGCATCAGCTCAATTTGCTCTTTTGTTTTGCTTCTTGGCTGACATTTCACTTAACTGTTCAACAAGAAAATATCTTGGCACTCTGCTTTGTGTTTCACCTCTCAGTCCTCATTTTAAGGGAAGATTTCCAGGCTTCGTTTTTGAAAGAGAACTGATGATATTTGGCATATATTAGATGCCTGATAATATTGTTAGATTCTAACTCAACTGACGGGTCACAGAGCCAAGCTCATGCCATCTGCATGTGCTCTTATATCATTCAAACTGATTTCTCTTTCAGATATAACCTTTATAGAGAAATCATAAAACCCTGAGATCATGACCCAAGCCAAAATCAAGAGTTGGTCATTCTGAGCCCCCCAGGTGTCCCACTCTCATTTTTAGTATGCTTCCTGTGTAATAATAATTTTTGAAAATAACTTTGGACCAGGAACTTTTCAAAGCAGTTTATATGAGTTAACTTATTTAGTCCAGAAAACAACTTTATTAGTGGGTCCTACAGTCCATCACTACCCTGTGCTGGAGCATTCCTTGGATCAGTTCATTTCACGACTATTGGCAAGACCACATTTCATAGAATTTTCAGTCATTTAATATAAAAAGGTACAAGCGAAAAATTGACTTCAAAAGAAGTTGGTCACCTTGTCACTTCCTCATCCTGGCCCTGTGGTAAAAAATGGGATAAAATTCGTTGTTCAAGAGAAGGAGAAATTATTGATCATTGATGTGCACCACTCCAAAGGGTCTGCTTTTTTCCTCTCTGTCTCTTCCTCCTTCCCTCCTGCCTTCCCTCTCATTTTCCTCCTCCTTTTTCCTTCTCCCTACATCATTCTCGTTCTCTCTTCCACCCTCCTTCCCGCTATAGCAGGAAGAATCACACCAGCAGTTAGCTTTTAAAGGGCTCTTAGGGGCACCTGGGTAGCTCAGTTGGTAAGTGTCTGACACTTCATTCTGGCTCAGGTCATGATCTCAAGGCTGTGAATGGAGCCCTGCATTGGGCTTAGCAGGAAGTCTACTTGAGGATTCTCTTTCTCTCTCTCTCTCTCTCTCTCTCTCTCTCTCTCCTCTCTCTAAGATTAAACAAACAAACAAACAAACAAACAAATAAATCTTAAAAAAATAAAGGGCTTTTAAAGAGGACTTTTCTGAGGCAAATAAACAGAAGTGGAAACTGCACAGGTAAATCAGATTTAGATCCCTGCCAAGGCTGTAATTAGGCTGAACAGGTGCTGTGGTTAATGGGAAGATGAAAACAAACTTTAGCTCAAATGACTCACAGTGTGGGGTCTGGAATAATAAAAATACACTGTCTGGCATAATCAAGGATTATTCTGAGCAAGCTGTGATGTATTTACAGCAAGTACTTTATCTGTTCACTATTTACAGGAATTCAGGCCATTAATACGTGGCACCTGGTAGGTCCACGATATGGATTTGCTAAATAACATGAGATTGGTAAAGAGGTAAATGCAAATCACTTGCTTTTTTAATTGTTGTTATTGCTGGTTTTAACTCTTTTAGTTGAAAATATTACTAAAATGTATATTTCTCATCTATTTAAAAAGTGACAAAAGAAAATTATTTTAACTGAAAGAGGCTCAGCTGGAGTACTTTCCTTCCTGATAAATTGTTCTTAACCTTCTGGGTGGCTCCTCAGTAGCCAAGATTATTAGAAGAATATGGAAATTAATCAAATTAGAAAATAAAAGATCAGTTTCAAAACTGGAAAATATATTTGACAAAACTCAACTCCTCTTCCTAACCAAAAGTAGAAATAGAAATTTCTCAATTAGCTGAAAGACTCTTATGAAAAATTCTCCAGGGACGCCTGAGTGGCTCAGCAGTTGAGCGCCTGCCTTTGGCTCAGGGCGTGATCCCGGATTCTTGGGTTCGAGTCCCACATCGGGCTCCCTGCATGGAGCCTGCTTCTGCCTCTGCCTGTGTCTCTGCCTCTCTCTCTGTGTCTCTCATGAATAAATAAATAAAAATCTTTTTTAAAAAAGGAAAAATTTCCAGCTGTGATTATTATAATCAACAGTAAAATACTCAATACTTTCACTTTAAGAATGGGACAAAAGACAGGATATCTGCTCGTATCACTTCTCTTCAACATGATGCAGCAGGTGATATTAAATAAAATAGAGTAAAAAATGAAAATGAAAAACAAAACAGAAAAGCATAAAGATGGGAAAGTAGGAGTGAAACTATGTCTGCAGATGACATAATAATGTATTTAGAAAATGCTAACTAATGTGAACAAAAATTACTAGATCTAATGAGTAAATGCAGAAAAGCATCAGCACACAAGGTCAATATAAAAAATATGCTAACAAAAATATGCTTAGAGAACAAAAATTTTTAAATATGAATTAAATGGCATAAAAACAAAACTAATAAGTAACAATTTGAACAAAAGGCAAGATCTTCACACTAAAAATTGCAAAGCTTTGAGAAACCTAAATAAATGGAGAGAAATCACCTACTTTATATATAAAAGACTCCATATTGCTAAGCAGTAGTTCCCAAATTGAATTATATATGGATTAAGTTCCAGGGACAATTCCTGCAGACTTCTTAATAAAAAATTACAATCTGCTTTCTTAAAAATAAAGTTTTTTTAAAATTTATTCCTGAGAGACACAGAGAGAGGCAGAGACCCAGGCAGAGGGAGAAGTGGGCTTCCTGTGGGGAGCCCAATGGGGGACTCAATCCCAGGACCCTGGGATCATGCCCTGAACCAAAGGCAGGCACTCAACAACTGAGCCCCCCCAGGCATCCCTGACAAGATGCTTTTAAAATTTATATAGAAATATAAAGACCATATGGTAGCTCAAGCTAGTTTTAGAAAGAATAACGAAATTGGAGGACCTATATTGTAAAATTTCAAGAATTTGCTATGTAACCACTGTAATCAAGGCAATGTGGTACTGGCAAAAGGATTTAGAAAGATCCATTAAAAGATTAGAGTACAGGAACAGACTAAATTACATGTGATCTAACAAATTTTGACATATGCTCTAGTGCAGTTCAATGAGAAAAGAAAAATCTTTTCAATAATTATTTTACCAGAATAACTGAATATCAATTTTGGCGAAAAAATACCCAACTTTGCTACATTTCTCTAACCAGGCATAAAAATATACTTGAGATGCATTACAAATCTAAAAGTAAAAATTAAACTATAAAGCCCTTAGAAGAGGACAGAAGAAAATATCTTTATGAATTTGAAATAGACTACTAGCTATAAAAGGAAAAACATTATGAACAAGGCTTTATTAAAATAAGCTTCTGGCCATCAACAACACCATTAAGAAAATAAAAAGGCAAATCACAGACAATAGGAAAACACTTTCATCAATATCTGGTAAAGCACTTATGTCTAGGATTTTTCAAGATATAAGTAGTAACAAGAAATAGAATTAAATTTAAAATTAGCAAAATACTTGGACAGTCACTTCACAAAAGGATATGTGAAGGACTGATAAACACACGGAAAGATGTCCAATAGTGTTAGTCATTAGAAAAGTGCAAGCGACTACTTCACACCCACTAGATTGGCTGATGTTAGACCGTGGGGCGCCTGAGTGGTTCAGTCGGTTAAGCATCCAGCTCTTGGTTTTGGCTCAGGTCATGATCTCAGAGTCCTGGGATCAGGCTCCACACTGGGCTCTACCCTAGGTGTGGAGTCTGCTTGAAATTCTCTCTCTCCCTCTCCTTCTGCCCTTCTCCCTCTTCAAATAAATAAATAAAACTTTGTAAATAAACAAACAAGCCAATAATAGTAAATATTGGAGAGAAGGAGGAACAACTGGCTTTCTCATACTTTGCTGATGGGAGTTTATAATATTACAACTGTCAGAAACTGGCAATTTTTAAAAACCCCATTTTTTAGCTATTTTGCTCAAAATAAAAGAAAATACAAGTCTATATAAAGACTTGTTTGCAAACTTGTTCCTTGAACCTCTATTCATGATAGTACATTATTGAAAATAACCTCGAAGTCCATCAATAATAGAAGGGATACACAGTTGTGTCATATATAATGGAACCCATTGACATGCACGGCATAGATCAATCTTGCAGACATTTTGCTGAGTGAAAGAAGCCAAACACAAAAGAATACTTACTTAGTAATTCTTTTTCTATGAAGATCAAGGACAGGTAAAATTAGCAGCTCCTGGCTGGCTCAGTTGGCAGAGCATGCAACTCTTGATCTCAGGGTTGTGAGTTCAAGCCCCACGTTGGGTGTAGAGATGACGTAAAAACAAAATCTTAGGGGGGAAAAGAACAGATAAAATAAATGTATTGTGGTAGCATTGACTGGAAAAGTACAAGAGCTTCTGGGTGATAGCAGTACTTTCGGCCTTGACCGGGATTGATTGTCGAGACTCACTGAATTGCACCCTTAAGATTTGTGCATTTTTATTGTATATAATTACAACATGATTAAAAAGAAACTGGAAACTATGTTGCAAAGCAGGTGTTCTCAATGATTACTAGTTCTGGCATAAATTAGTGCAATTCAGTTGGTAAACAGCATTGCTACATTTACCAGGACTTCTTACGACCATTCATATCTTATGTCTCAGAGGTTCCACTTAATAAATGGATACCAAGAGAGTATGTTTTTCACTTGGAAGGTGGGAGGGGAGTGGGGGATCTTTCTGTACAAAGTTGCTTTCATGCTTGTTATTTAAAATAAATAAAACTTAAAAACAGGTTCAATTGTAAAGCGGTGTTTAATACAATGTATGTTAATTAAATATATTAGATGCTTAATTAAATATCGTAGAGAAAGCCATTAAAATGTTCATGAAAACACTCTTAGGGTATTACATCAAGTGGGGAAAAAATGTCAGGAGGAAGAATTGTGATACCAATGGTCTTAAATCCAGGGTATGCAACGACTTTCCAAGAAATACACAGGCATATAAATCGCTTTTTAAAAAATCAGATTATAGATATTTGTCTCTTATTTATATTCTTTCCTAAAACTAATACAACCTAAGAATTTCTGACTTCAAGCTGGTTCTCCTTTTTCAACTCTTCAAAGGGAAGGTCGACCTCTCCCATCTCCTGAATCTTTGCATGGTGAATAGCACAGAGGAACACCCGACAACATTGGGATTGGGATTGGGGTAGCAGTCCTTTCCCAAGAGTGAGTCACCTCTGCAAATGTGTTGGGTTTTAATTCTTTGCTTTCAAAAGATTGGAAAAGAATCTCCTTGAGTTGTTTGGAGGTAGAGCACTAAAAATAAGTTTTGTGGATGCATCGCTATGTAATTTGTAGCACTGAACTTCAGAAATAATTCAAAGAACTGAACAGCATGAAACAAACATGGTTTTTCAGCACTTACATCTGTTTAATAAATGGAAAACAACTGAAGCTGAATTTTGTTTTATCTGTCAATAAATAATAACAACTGGGTGTATGAATTAAAAAGAGAAGTTCCATTCCTTTCATTAAGAGATTCACTGCTAATAAAATTTGGTTTTAATGCCTCATAATCATTCATTAAGCCTTTAATATATTTATGATCCTTTGACCAATTATATACTACTAAAAATTACAATGGCAAGTCACTAAAAAATTAATAGAAAATGCAACTTTATGACTATAACTTGAAAATGACTTAAATTTCAATGCACATCTACTGTTTTAGTTGCAGAGAAGAAGGGTTAATTGATCAATAAAAGACTCTTTAAGCATACAAATACATTAGGAGATATATATATATATATATATATATATATATATATATATGGAAATACATAAAACACCTGTAGAAAAATAAGTGCAATGGGAATATGAATTCAAGGAATAAACAAACAATATAATTTTTTAATACATTGCATAAGAGATTTTTTTTTCAGTGGATGATATTAGGTTTCAAATCAAATCACTATTCTATTGGACATTTTTTAAAATTGTGTAATAATTTTGGGATCCCTGGGTGGCGCTGCGGTTTGGCGCCTGCCTTTGGCCCAGGGCGCGATCCTGGAGACCCGGGATCGAATCCCACATCAGGCTCCCGGTGCATGGAGCCTGCTTCTTCCTCTGCCTGTGTCTCTGCCTCTCTCTCTCTCTCTCTGTGACTATCATAAATAAATTAAAAAAAAAAATTAAAAAAAATAAAATAAAATTGTGTAATAATTTTAATTTAAGCTATCAATTTTTACAATATGTCTTAAGGTGCATCCTTACAACTATTCAAAATTATAAAAATTTTGTATGTCAGCCTAAAAATGTGTGCAGAGTTATGGAGTTTTGCACAATTTGTCTGGGGGGATAGAGGCAGAAACTATTTTTAAGCAACTTACAGACACATTTAAAAATATATATATTTAAAATACCTCAAGGAAATAAACTAAAAAAGTATTATCTTCCAAAGACTGGGAGGTTTACTCCAAAATGATAATGATTATATTTGGATTCTAGGGATAAAAACTTCTCTTTTTGCTTTTATTGGTTATACATTTTCTCCAATAACTTTATTAGGTTGAATTACTCTTATAATAAGAATATACTTAAGACATTTAGAAATAATTAGGTATAAATTTAAACCTGATGACCTCTGAGTAAATGCCCTAATGATGTGGAAACAAAGACAGAAGAGAAGTTATTAAACTTCCTCACCACTTAGAGCCCATTGACAAGTGCTTGAAACAGGCAGAGGGACCTTCCTCTAGGGACTCAACTGCCTGGATGTTGATACTTTACTAAGCGCAGGAGGCAATCTCAGCCCGACCCCCAGGAGCCTGTAGGTCTACTTTAATATACAAAAATTCCTTTGGAGGGACGCCCGGGTGGCTCAGTGGTTGAGCGGCTGCCTTTGGCCCAGGGCGTGACCCTGGGGTCCTGGGATCGAGTCCTGTGTCCGGCTCCCTGCATGGAGCCTGCTTCTCCCTCTGCCTGTGTCTCTGCGTGTCTCTGCGTCTCTCAGGAATAAATAAATAAATAAATAAATAAATAAATAAATAAATAAATACATACATACATACATACATACATAAATAATCCTTTGGAAACTTCCCTTATCTCTATCCCCCAAGATATATGTTGGCAATCCTCTCCCAAGTGTATGACCCACCAATATAGATCCAAAGGGTCTCACTGAGTGAGGGGCAGGCAGGGCGGGATAGGGAGAGACAGGTAGGGGGCTACATGGCCAGGCTCACAGAAATACTGAGGCATAACAAAACCAGATCACCCTGCCCTGGGCATTGGTGGGGGGCCGGGGGGTACCCCTTTATGGCACTCACATTGTGACCAGGCCCCAAAGAAGAAGGAAGCCATTAAAGACGTTCTCGCCAGTCCTCGCTCAAACCAACACATCACAAGACTGATAAGGCCACAGGCTCCCTGGTCAGTTCTCAGTCAAAGACTGTGGGTGGGGACCCACGTGGGCCACCCTGTCGGGACCCCGCTGCCTCCTGACGGCTCTCTCTGTGCCCTTGCTTAAGAAAACCCAACCACTTTGCTCGCTCTCCGTTGTCACAGAGATTCATTCTTCGACTCTGACTCCGTGAGACAAGAACCTCGCTGTCCTGCTTCCCTGGAAGTCTTCTTCTGGGGCAAAGTTCACAAGGTTTAGTATTTCTAGTTTGTAGTAACTGTATCCGCAGACCCTTACCCCCCGCCCCCCTTCTAGTTTACTACAGGAGTCTGGGCAGTGATGTCAATGGAAGGAAGACATTCTGGTGTTCACCATGTTTCCCCTTTCTATCTGACATAATCCCTCCCAAACCAGTTGGGGTGTTCACGAAAATTTAAATTGTCTCGTCGTCCTTCCCTCTGCATCCTTCATGAAGCCCTGACATTCTTATCTCTTCCTGAAGAGGTGTGACTCACAAGGTGACACACCCTGGGTAGCCAGGTGAGTCAGAATCTGGATCTAATGCGGTTCTCTGTTTTCTGAATTCCTCCTCCCACAGGGTGAAAGAAGGAATCCGGAAGAGTGAGGACACTGTCATCAACAAGTGAATGGGAGGAAATCATTACACCACGGGACACCCAGGCCCACAAATCCGGGATTCTTTGCGTCAAGGGCAGAAGGACTCTAGCAGCTTTGACAGGACCTGCATGGGGTGGGGGAGGGGGAGCTGAGAGGCCAAGAGTGGACGCCAAGCCCAGGGGAACCCCCACAAAAAAGATTTGCAGGCTGCAAGGGGAATGCAATGGTCAAGGGAGAAGAGGAAAAGCAGCCAACACTAGAGGGCATCGTATTTTCACGGCTCTTCTACGACGTTGAGGACCAGGCCCTTGAACTCTGGAAGGTTGTTGCTTCAAAATTTAAAAAAAAAAAAAAAAAAGTAAGACAGACAACAAAGGAGAAGTCGTAAGGAGATCTGGATTCCTCAGTTTCTTTTACGGAGTCAAAGGGACACGGAAGAGGTCAGCGAAGACGGTTCGAGCTAGTTGAGCTAAAGCGACTCTTGGGCACCACAGTCCCAGCCCCACACTTAGTTCCGTGCAGTATCAGAATTCTGGTCTGAAGCGTTACGTGGGCTCAAGTGACTCTATATTTGAGCAGCTATCTTTTCCCAAACATGAAAGTCTTATAACAACTTCCTTGTTTCTGAAACCAGAAAATAATAGATAAGTCTATTGTACGAGCAAGAAAATAAACACGTGGCTTTGGCAGGCAGACCAAGAGGACGGCCACTTTTGCCCTCAATGCCTGCGGGACCTGAGTCCCCGAGGCCGACCCACGCTCACGGCCCTGGCGTCCTCGCAGGCCTGCAATTGTGAGGGCAGGGGGCGCGCCGTAGTCTTATATCCTCATCAGTAGGAACCACCTTTTCACTCCTCACCTAGTGAGACAATTCATTAAAAAGCAGCAGGAAAGGAGAATGACATGTCCCCACGAACTATTGGAAGATGCTCATAATTCCCATAAGCAGGAATGTCGCCTAGTACGGCGATGCCAGCCAATCACTTGGCCCCACACTCCCCCGAAGATGACCCTGTTCGTGAGAAGGAATAATCGCGTGTAAGGCCATTGGAATGGGACAATAAAAGGCTTTTTGAATATTCCAAAGGGTTTTTAAGACATCACCCAGACAGTATTTCCCAAAGCCCTAGACGGACAGTCCAAGGGGATGATCTTGTACATCCCCAGGATCTGCCACTGGCCTTTCCCAGGTGTGCACTTACACACCTCCTGTGAGGACACTCAGGCTGGGTCTGCTTCCTAAAGGCTACAGCTTTCAGAACCTCGCTCTGACCTTCTCTGAGGAAAACTGCACCAGAGCTGCTCGGTGGCCACAGGAGTCTCTCGCTGTCTTTGGCTCCACGAGGTAGCGCCAACGACAACGAGATCCTTACCAACACACGAAGTTCCTGCACCTCCAAATGTTTCCCATGTCTCATTGAATGCCAGGACCCGGGCCCTGCAAGTAGATCCCCAGCCCTGCAGGTCATTACCTGGTCCCCGAAGTGTCTGGCTGTGCCGCGGGCTGTGGGGTGTGTGTGCATCTGCGGTCTTCAAGCCCTGGGAGTTTCCAATTGATTCCAGCTCCGTCCAGAAGCAGTTGCCAGGAGAACACGCTCTGCTCCAGACAGCCCAGGAGATGTTGCAACCAGAAACTTCTCAACGCAAGGCAGATTAGTCATGGCTTCAAATATGACGGATGCTGCCCAGGCAGCCTTGCCAGGTGAGTTCCTAGCCGGGGATGAAAAAAGTATTAACGGACTAAAACCTTGTGCCTGCCAAGCCAGTCCCCGGGTTCTGTGCCTCAAGGGTCAGATGCATTGGAAGCTTCTCCGCAGAACACACACTGTCCATCCAGAAAAGAGTTCCACCCAACGATGGATGCCATGACCCGGTCCTACCGGCATCTCCATAAAAGGCCTCACTCCCCCTGTACCATTAGTCGCGACGCCTGTAAGGTCATCCAGGTCCCCATTCGAGGTTCTGCTTTGGCTTTCCTAAACTTCCCCTACCTTCTTATGGACGTTGAGTAGCAGGACAGGCGGGAAACAGAAAGTGTCTACAATTCTTTCAACAGCGGCCTAGAAACACAGCGTCTCCTCCAAGATGCCCAGCCGGTGAAAGCAGAAGAGGGACTTGAGCTCCGCAGTGTCTTCCCTGAGGCAGAGGCAGCTCCTGTGCCTGCCTTGGGAGAGTCCTGGTGGCACCCAACCTGCAGGGCACCATACACCTGCTCGGAGTCCTGCTTTCTGTTTTCACAATTGTGGGGGTGCAGGTCTGATGGGACGCCATTAAACCAAGCAAACATCTAAAACGATGCAAACACTATGCTTTGACACGCTTACAAGTCACCTGAGCGGAGGAGGACTATTCCCGAAACAGCCCCTGAACGGTCACCGTTGCTTCCGGCCTGTCTGCGGCCACAGAGCTCGGATATGGGTCAGACACACTGATGGGAGAAGCTGGGTGGCTCAGGGGTTAAGCAGCCCGCTCTCCGGTTAGGCTCAGGTTGTATTCTCAGGGTTGTGGGATCGAGCCCCACGTTGGGCTCTGCACTCAATGAGGAGTCTGCTTGAAGATCCTCTCTCTCCCTCTGTCCTTCCCTCCAACCCGTGCTGGCGTTTTCTGTCTGTCTGTCTGTCTCTCTCTCTCAAATAAATAGATAGATAGATAGATAGATAGATAGATAGATAAATAGATAAATAAATAAATCTTTTAGAGAAAACACAAACAACAACAGAACTTGCATGTTGGCAGTCAGGACTTAGTGGCATGAAGCTGATTTCAATACTGTCCAGTTCTCTTCGGATCGTGTCGGTTAGTAATTAGACTGTACTCGATTCAAAATCACAGCTGGCAGTGGCTTTGCTTCTATTACTATACTAGTTTCGACAGTTAATTAAAATGGTTGTAGATGATTTGCTTTATTAGAAAAGTCTTACATCTCTGTGCTTTCAATAGGCAATTCCACTTATGCTGTAATACGTTCCACTGGCACATGCCATTTTGAGGCTTGAAAAGGAAAACAAGGCCCACTGGAAAGGTGGTCCATGTGCTGGCAATACAGAAACAACTGGAATCTAGTCTATGCTAGAAAATCAGATACTCTTAGGCAAAAAGAAGTGGAAAGGTGAAGTTTTCAAGCATTGCATAGTTGATATTGAACCATCTTACCAAGTTTTCCGCAGGGTATCCTTCCCCCAAAGGAAATCCAAATCACTGTTGTTTGGAAACTTACACTGAATGAGTTATTCATCCATGTAAGAGCCCTTTGTGGTTTTGTTTATTCTTCTTTAACTTTAACCTTTGTCTCTGATCCCCACTCCCACACATTTGACCTGCATTATACCCCAATCTGTCACTGTCACGTATCATTATAAAGAATATAGTAAACAACCTTGCCATGTGGTATTTTGTAATAAATCTCATCCTGTTTCCTACTTTACACTATTCTTATGAACAGGGCTGACTGCAGACTACGTGAGAGCCAGTACAGGACCCCACGTTTAAAGATGATGAAGAAGTTCAAGATACAGGCAGCAGAGTAGTGAACAGTATGAGAACCTTCCGAACACAAGGTCCCACGCTTTGCATATGTGACATACCCATCGAGTCAGCTCTGCTTGTGAGAACACAGCACGTTCCAGTCTATATGTGGTTTCTTTTTCATTATTGTCCCACAGAATTCCACAATATTTGCTTTTTAAGTATCCAGTTCCCCCCTCCCCGAGTCAGACACATGACTTTATTTCCTCAGCATTCCCAGTGTTAAGAACATGAGCATTTACACTCCCTGTTACCAAATGTGCGAGAATTTCTTTGAGATATATTTCTAGAAATAAGATCTTTCATAGGTCATAGGTCATACAGTTGCTCAATTTTACTATATGCTGCCAGATTGATCTACAATAGGCTATGTACCCCCATCAACAGTGCTGAAAGTCCATTTCTCTACCTATTTTGCTCATTGTGCTGTTGTAAATATCTCTGTCAACATGTTCTCTATTCCTTTGATCTATGACTTGATTTGGTGAACAGAAATCCAACTCTGCTTACATATTTACTTTTACACTAATATTTGTGCTTTGGGGATCTTCTTTAAACATATTTCCCAACCCCTAGATCATAAAATAACAGGGCAAAAGTGCTTTCTCTTTGCAGAGGGGGTGAGGCCCATCCTGCTCTTTTGCTTCTCTTTCCTGCTTTATGGTGGAGGGGTAGGTGTTCATCCAGGAACACTTCCTTCCTCTTTTGTCATGACTTCTAAAAGCACCAGGGAGGGAAAGAAGAGAGTAATCTCTGCTTGACTTATGCTATAGGCTCATATGGTAGTAAGTGTGTTTATTTAGTGACTGTGTTCCAGGCGTTAGGAAGGTCTTAAAGGGAATGTGACATTCAAAGTGGCCTGGAGCTGGGTCCCCATTCTGAACACATTTTTAAATCTGTGCCTTGAGAGGGTTTTTAGGGCAATGAAAATACTCTGTATTAGGCTCTACTGGTAATAGACTGGATACATGTCATGCATTTGTTTAACCTGCTAGAATTTACAACTCCCAACACCAAGAGTAAATCCTAATATAAATCGTAGGCTTGTGGTGATGATGATGTGTCAAAGTAGGTTCATCGGTTGTAACAAATGGACCACTCTAGCGAGGGAATAGTGATGATGGGGGGCTATGCACATTTAGAGACCAGTGATAAATGAAAAATCTCTGTCTCCTCTCAATTTTACTGTGAACCTAAAATTGCTCTAAAAACATTGTCTTTAAAAACATCTGTGAATTTATGTCTGATCCAGGAATCTGGCATAGTTTCCTCAATGAGATTATATGCCGGGGATCCTGGGTGGCTCAGCGGTTTAGCACCTGCCATTGGCTCAGGGCGTCATCCTGGAGTCCCGGGATTGAGTCCCATGTCGGGCTCCCTGCATGGAGCCTGCTTCTCCCTCTGCCTGTGTCTCTCATGAATAAATAATAAAGTCTTCAAAAAAAAAGGAGATTATATGCCTTGGTGTTTGCATAATGTTGTATTGATTTGTGTTGTTTTGGTTTTTTGCTTTTGTGTACCATCTCCTGGGGTTTGCATTGTTATGGATTGGTAGGGATCTAGGCCTTCTGTAAGATTCAAGATTTCTATTTTAGGGTATGAAATCCTCCAAAGTTGTGCACTGAATACCTTTGGTATGTGCCTATGTGTATATGCACCTAGTATCTTGTTGGCTGGAACATATTGGAGATTATGACTCACAGGCAAACAAGGCTCATGGACAAAACAAACATCAAAACTCATTCCTTCTTCTAATTATTGTAGTAACTCATTAAGGCATGTGGATTTTCCCAGGGAGGGGTGTTAAATTTGAAAAGACTGAAGATCATACAGGATTTTGTTGAATCTAAGATGTCCTCATTTGTAAAGTGTACCTCTCATTATATTATAGACTCCTAGGAAAGAAACACAACATCAGCCATACTTGTAAGACATTGATTATGAGATGCATTCCAAGTGCAGAGGTATGAAAATGTAAAAAAAAAAAAGTGTTTCAAAATCAATGAAGTATAGTTTATTATAATGCAGCCACATTGAGTTAAATCACAAAGTTTAGGTCACAAGATCTTTGTAAGAATTTGCTTCATGATTCAGATATATCTATGGGTTAAAAACTTGCATGCTTGTATATTCCATGAAGTGAAATCACCTAGGATTCGCAAGTCCCAAAGATCTCCTTTATAAATTTTGAAGGGGCCTTAAAAGACCATAATTACTGGGGAAAGGGTCCTGAGACCAATCCATTAATGCAAATTGTCACCTAAACCCTGCTCAGTTAATATTATAATGTTTATTTTACAGGTGAGGAAACAAATTTAGAAAAGTTATAAATACTTAAAGAAGTAGCTCATGAAGGACAAATAACAAGACATTTAACCCCTCACCAAGACATTTAATTCCTAGAGCACCAAATGCCTGAATTGTCCTATTATACAGATATTTGATATCCTGCTATAGGTTTCATAGTCCAAATGACCATTGTATACACAGTCCCTAGGTTTTGGGATACTCAAAAGATTATAATTCACCCCAAATGGGGTTTCTAAGTCAATGTTTATCTATGTTTCGGTTATTATCCAATAAATTACATGTACAGACAAGATCAAGCCTGTCCATTTGATAACATGGAAATAGGAGAAAAGAGAAAAGAATTCTTCTTCCATTCAAAATTTTATCTACAGACTACTTGTCTATGGTGCCTATCTTTATAAGCAACTTGGGAATTAATATTTGTAAAGGAGACCAGCATTTCTCTGATACCAAAGCCAGAAAAGGATATTACTACAAAAGAAAACTATAGGACAATATTCCAGATGAACATAGATGCAAATATTCTCAACAAAATATTAGCAAATTTAATTCAGCAGCACATTATAAGGATCATTCAGCATGATCAAGTGGAATTTATCCCTGTGACACAAGGATAGTGCAATATACACCAATCAATGTGAAAATACCTCATTAATCTACGATCATCTCAAAAGATGCAGAAAAAAAATCTGACACAATTCAACATCCATTCACAATAAAAACACTTCACAAATCAGGTATAGGAGGAACATATCTCAACATAATAAAGGTCACATAAGACAGGTCCACAGTTAAACCACATTCAATGGAGAAAGGTTGAAAGCTTTTCCTCTAAGATCACAAAAAAGACAAGGGTGCCTATTTTCACCACTTCTATTCAACATAGTACTGGAAGTCCTAACCAGAGCAATCAGACAAGAAAAAGACATAAAAGTCATTGAAATAGAAAAGGAAGAAGTATAGTTGTCTATATTTGCATATGATGTGTTTTTACTATAGAAAATCTTAAAGACTCAATCAAAAAAACTGTTAGAGTTAATCCAATTCAGTAAAGTTGCAAGATACAAAATTAACATACAAAAATCAATAGCATTTCTTTTCATTATCAACAGATTATCTGAAAAACAAATAAATAAAAATAAAATCAATGCCCTTTACAATGACATCAAAAACAATAAAATACTTAGGAATCAACCTAACCAAGTAGGTAAAAGATCTCTATTCTGAAAATTATAAAACAATGATAAAGAATCAAAGAAGACACAAATAAATGGAAAAGTATCCCATGTTCATGGATTGGAAGAAATAATCTTGTTAAAATGTCAGTATTGGGAATAGCTATCTGTAGATTCAGTGCAATCCCTAACAAGATTACAATGACTTTTTGGGGGGGAAGCAGAAAAATAATCTTAAAACTTATATGAGTTTATATGAAACTGCAAAAGACCCCACATTGCCAAAGCAATCCTAGGAAGGGAAGATAAAGCAGGAGGCATTCTCTATTTCAAACTCTACTATAAAGCTATAGTAATCAAAACACTATGGCACAGGATAGAAACAGAGGATAGAACAGAATCAAGAGCCCAGAAATAAACCCAAGTGTATATAGTAAACTAATATTTGACAAAGGGGTCAAGAATTCTCAATGGAGACAACACAATTTCTTCAATAAATAGTGCTGGGAAAATTGGATACTTACATGTAAAAGAATGAAACTAGACTCCTATCTTACACATTCACAAAAATTAAGTCAAAATAGATTAAAGGCTTAAATGTAATATCTGAAATCATAAAACTCCTAAAAGAAAATATAGGAAAAATTTCCTTGATATGGATCTTGGCAATGATTTTTTTGATACGACACGTAAAGAACAAGCAACAAAACCAAAAATAAACAAGTGGACTACATCAGACTAAAAAGTTTCTGCACAGAAAAAAAAAAAAAAACCAGAAACAAAACCATCAAAGAAGTGAAAAGACAACCTATGGAATGGGAAAAATATTTGCAAACTATATGTCTGATAAGGGGTTAACATACAAAATATATAATGAACTTATACAACTCAATAGAAAAACAAACAGCTGATCCTATTTAAAAATGGGCAAATGACCTGAAAAGAATTTTTCCAAAGATATGAATGCTAAACATGTACATGAAATGATGCTCAGCATCATTATTCATCAGGGAAATGCAAATCAAACCCACAATGAGATATCACCTCATACCTGTTAGAATATAACCAAAGGAAACAAAAAAACTAACTTGGAAAGATACCGGTCATAGCACAGTCATAGCAGCATTACTTACCACAGTTAAGACATAGAAACAGCCTAAAAGCCCATCAACAAATGAATGGATAAAGCTCTGATTTATATGGTGCCTATCAGATTCATATATAAAATACTATTCAACCATAAAGAAATGAGGAAATCTTGGCATTTACAACAACATGGGTGGACCTGGATGGCATTATGTTTAATGAAATAAGTTGGATGGAGAAAGACAAATGCTATATGATCTCACTTTTTGTGGAATCTAGAGGGGAAAAACAGGCTCATGGAGAAAGAGATCAGATTGTGGTTAGCAGAGGATGGGAGGTAGGGGCCGAGGGAATTGAGAGAAGGTGGTCGAATGGTAACTTCCACTTACACGCAAATAAGCGGTAGGAATGTAACGTACAGCGTGATGACTTAGTTACTGCTGCTGTACTACTCACAGGAAAGGTGTTAAGAGAATAAATCCAAGAGTTCTCATTACAAGGACAGACATTTGTTCCCTTTTTTCCCATTTCTTGTTATTGTATCTGTATGAGAGGATGGACATTACCTGAACTTACCATGACTTACTGTGACAATCATTTCACAATATACAAAAGCCAAACCTCTGTGTCGTACGCCTGAGACTCATATGGTGACGAGAGTCAAATATATCTCAATAAAACTAGAAAAACAATTTTGAGAAATTGCTCTCACCCATCAGGTGTTGCAAGTGTCAGCTTCTTCCTTTTGATGTGTGCCATTAATGTCTTCCTCCTGTTCATTCCTCTAGCTCCTTTTATGTGACTCAGTTTAAGCACTTAAAAGTACCAACAACTGGGTTTTCTGAAACAAATTCCTAGTGACTTCCTGATTTCAATTTTTTTCCCTTAAGGAAAAAATAATTTTTAAGAGTTTGAAAAACAGAAGAATGAACGCACATATTTAAAAGCTAGCTCAAAAAAAAAAAAAAAAAAGAGCTAGCTCTCTGACAAAAAATAATTGTATAAAATTAAGAGAGGAAAGGCAATATACAAGATTCAGAATAAGAAAGGGGGTAGGATTCTTTGTGCAGAGAGAATCTGAGAACAAATTTAAGGGGATGTTCTTAGAAATGGTGTTAGCATTTTCCCAAGTGTATAAATTAGAACAATAGTCCTCCAAAAAGGTTACTTAAATAACAAGAAAAGGTTCCTGGTCAAAAACGTTTAAAATTCCTGTATGTTGTACTCTTGGAGGCTCACATGCACATTGCTTCATTGCTACTGGAGGAAATGGAAAACTTTACAGTGAAATATAAATGATTAACATTGACTCTAGATGCAATAGAAAAGCTAAATAGGTCTTAGGAAAAGTTTAAAAGGTGGTAAAAGATCCCTTTGTGAAAAAGGCATCATGCTTAAGGGAGTTAGAGATCATAGTTCTATCAAATCACAAAAGAACAGACAATTCTGCTCTCTAAACTATTACAGAGCATCAAGGAGATCTTTCTAATGCATCTGATTAGAATAATCTTTATTAATAAAAGAAATTTAAAAAAATTAAAGGCAACTATAGACCATGATTACTTACAAATTGAGATACATTAATGTCAAATAAAAAAATAGCAAATATAATACACCAAGTAGGGTTCATTCTAGCTATGCAAAAGTACATAATACAACAAAAACTTTCAATGTGAAAATGCATCTTAAATGCCAAGACTTTGGAACACAATAAAGCCTTGTTTAAGATATGTGGACAAAGAATTGCTCCCCAATGGCATCAGAGTAATTGACTAAATATCTGGAACACAATGAAGCTGAATACTTGCATCATTTCAAATACCATAAGAAATTCCATGTAAATTAAATTTTAGATGTAAAATAAAATTTAAGAATTTAGATGTAAGATATAATAATTAAAATCAGAAAGAAGTGTAGGTAAATAATTTTATAATACTTGAGTGAGGAAGGGCTTTCTAAATATGATACCAAAGGCCGAAATTATGACAATAAATCATTCATTAAGCCATGTAAAATCTTAGTAGGTCTGCATTCCTACATGTGGCATAAAGAATCTTCAAAAGCAATGAGTTTGGAAAAATATTTACAACTTATATAATCATCAGAGTTAATAATCTTTATCTATAAGGAGTACTTAGGAGGCAGCAAATAAGTCAATTTGACAAAGTGGGAAAAGTTCAGATATAAAAAATCTCACATAGGTTAATATAAAATAGAGACCATTTGTATGAACGAAGGTTCAAATTTGCTGTTAATGACGCGGCAAAATCACACATTAAGAAATCACTAGTATCGGGGCAACTCCTGGTGGCTCAGCAGTTGAGCATCTGCCTTCGGCTCAGGACGTGACCCTGGGGTCCCAGGATCTAGTCCCACATCGGGCTCCCTGCATGGAGCCTACTTCTCCCTCTGCCTGGATCTCTGCCTCTCTCTCTGTGTCTCTCATGAGTAAATAAATAAAATCGTTTTTTGTTTGTTTTTAAAGACTGCTTTAAAAAAAAAAAAGAAAGAAAGAAATCACCTGTATCAAGCGTAATGCCCACCGGGTGTCAGGGGCCGAGGCAGAGCAGATGGGTGAGCTCTGGGTGCAGCGAGGCTGAGGATTCCCAGCAGGTGCACGCACTATATGGGCAGCACCCCCCGGAGGGCACGTGGGCAGCGTGGGCCCCAGCCGAGGCCTAGGTGACCCGGCATCCCGGTCCTTCTAGCCGCGACTCGGACACGTGGGGTGTAAGTGGGCCAACCCCGCTCACGGTTCTTACCACCATTATGAACCTGCCACGTGCTGTAATTATTCCCTCCTGGTGCCAGGTCAGGAAACCCCCACGACTGTTCCAAAAAGTATCACACTCCAATCTTTTTTTATTTTTTATTTTTTATTTATTTATGATAGTCACACAGAGACAGAGAGAGATAGAGGCAGAGACATAGGCAGAGGGAGAAGCAGGCTCCATGCACCAGGAGCCCGACGTGGGATTCGATCCCGGGTCTCCAGGATCACGCCCTGAGCCAAAGGCAGGCGCTACACTGCTGTGCCACCCAGGGATCCCCACACTCCAATCTTGATTTAAGATGAAAGTTTCTGTCCCTTCCCCACTTGGGCCCGTGTCCAACCAGCTGAGACCAAGAGCCTGCGAGAGGAGAGGGAGCATGCTGGGAGCGCCTAGGGGCTCAGTGGGTGAGGCATCTGCCTTGGGCTCGGGGCCCCAGAATTGGGCCCCAAGTCACCCTTCAGGCCCAGCTGGGGGGCAGGCAGGTGCACCCCGTCCCCGGGGTGGACAAGGGCTGGTAGTAATGCACAGCATCACATGGACCCCTTTCTCTACAAGTCCGTCCCCCGAATCCACAATCCCTGACCTCTAGAGCTGTGGGGGTGCGTTGGAGGCAGGCGGCAGGAGGGCATGGCCGGGTAGGCCTGGCCCCGGGCCTCCCTGTGTGCTTGGGCCTGGCCCCTGCTTGCCACCTCCTGGCAGCTGTCCCGGAGCCCCGGGGGACCGCAGACTCCCGCTGCACCCCAGAAGGCCTCTACAGCCACTTGGGGGTTCCTGTGGTCATGGGGGAGATGACTCACTCGTGGCTGCGGCGTCAGGCTTGGAAAGCAAGTTGCTGGCCAGCGGCCAGAGAGCAGGCTCCAAGCTGCTGGCAGGACAGGCGTTCAGAAAGTCCCACCTCGGCGCAGCTCTAGCTGAAAGGAGTGAGCTGAAGCTATCAACAAAGAGCCTTCATCATGTTTCCAGAAAAATCTCAAGGAAAAGCACTGCAGGCACCAGTGGCAGGTGTTGGATCCGGCTCTGGAGGGAAGGGTGGACGAGTCCCACCTGCTAGCATGGACATTGGGGGTCGTTCTCCCAGAATAAGGGGGCACTAAAGTCGCTCTAGATGAGCAGGATCATTTCCTGTTAGGAGCTGGTGACACTCTTCTAAAGCACGTGGACCAACGACGGCAGCCCATGAAGTGGCCTCTTCCACCGGATTCTGAAATCTTTCATCATGTAAAAGTTCCCATGTCTCTGTTTTGTAACAAGCTAATGACATCCAAAAAACAAACAGACAAAAAATCCAACCAACCAAACAAACAAAAAACACCCCTGCCACCTGCCAATCTACAGCGGTGTCTCCTTGTCCCCTGTGTAGGGAACCTGTTCGCAAAATAAGAGTCAAATGATTTCTCCGACCTTTAGTGCAGGTTCCACCTGGGACTCTGGCCCTTTGCTCTGGAGTATGGTTCCCATTAATTAGGTCTCAATAGAAATTTCTTTTTTTTTTTCAAGATTTTATATATTTATTCATGAGACACAGAGAGAGAGGCAGAGACACAGGCAGAGGGAGAAACAGGCTCCCCGCGGGGACCCCGATGTGGGGCTCGATCCTGGGGTCAGGGGTCACGCCCTGGGCTGAAGGCAGATGCTCAACCACTGAGCCCCCGAGGCGTCCCACAAAAGAAATTTCTATTTTACTCCCCACTGCAGCTGTCACACATCTGAGAATTTATCAGTTGACTTGAGCCCCTGCCACCCATCTGGGAGGTCTGAGCTCCGTGATGCAAGCCAGTGGATCTGCCTTGTGTGCAGTCACTGAGTTTGTGGGGTCATGCAAGGGGAGGCTAACACTTGATGCACAAGTCACGGGGTCGTGAGCGCCTTAAGGGTCCTGATGTGGTTCCATTCAAGTGGAGTCACGTATGAAGGCAGGAGTGTGTCAGGTGTTGAGGTTTGCCCCGTGTGAGTTTACTACAGAAAGCAGTTGAGTGGGTACTCAGTGCACGGCAATCGTTTCGGCGTTGCAGCGCCAATAAAAATTAGTTATCGCTTTTCTTTCTTAAATTATTTGTGCGTAAACTTCACATCAAGGGAGAAAGGAGGTTTGCTTCCGAATTGAACAGTCCTTAGGAAACTTTGACTTATTTTTCCTTATTTCCCCAGTCTGTCTTCAGGCGCTTCATCAGACTTCTCCAGGGTCATCGTGTGCGGGGCTCCCGGGGTCCTCGGACAGTTCGCACTCCTCCGTCTTCAGGCCAAGAAAACTTGCACTTGTAAGAAGTTAAAATTAACTGGAAGCTTGTGTCAGAGCTAAGGCTACTGCTGATTGTGGGTTTGTTATTAATTTTGCTAAATTACCGTGTCCCGTTGCTGCAGGTGCCGAGGGATAGGACACGTGTGTGGACAGGTACATATCACGGTGCACACACACACACACACACACTCAGAATCTCCACGGACTGTTCTCAGATTCTGGAGGTCGTGACAAAACCACAGACGACCGGGACCACAGAAGTGGCTGCAGAGGAACTGCCCACCTTCCTTCCACGGCGGGTCTGGATGTGGAGCGTGAAGCATGTCCTGCTTCATAGCTCACGCGTGTTGCATGTATCCTTTTGAATATATCCAATCTTAGAGGACAACGATATTCTTGAAAGACATTGACTCATTTAGAGACTTAAGAGTTTAGAGGTAGAAATTTAGAAATTCAAATTATAACAGGTAATCACGACAAGACTCACTGGTGTGGTTCCGGTGATGTCCATCTACGGCAGCTCAATGGCCGGGGGTCCATCAGGAACCCTGGGTACGCTGGGGAGTGAACAGCCACCCTTTGAAGCAGAAATTCATCTGTGGTCATGGGGAGTCGGGTGTGTTACTCGAATTCAGGCATCTTCATGACGAAGGTTTTCATTTCCAAAGCGATCGTGAGGTCCAAGCTTTCAGACTCTCTCCCACAACACACATGGCAGGCTTGCCCATGGAAACCCAGTGCTTTGCAAGGAATGTTCTGGACACAGCAGCATGCGGACGAGCCCGGGCTTCTGGGGCCAGGGGCAGAGCAGTGCCTCCTTGTGCCTCAGTGTGCACAGCATTTCTAATAATATCCCTCCCCCCATTTTGCCTCAGATTTCTTTACTCAGGAGACGTTTTCTGAGCTGCCACAATATACACCAGATTTTTTTTTTTCAGGCAGTGGAGATCCAGTTCATGAACAAATAAAAATCTTTACCCTTGTTCGACTGACACTGGAGACGTAGCCAAAAGCACAAAGCTCATTTTCAGCCTCAATCTAAGCATAACATAGTCCGCCAGACAAGTAAACAAAAAGCATGAGTTCTGCAGAGCTGTGCTTCTCAGGCCTTGATGTGAGAGAGAGCATGTGGGGATGTCGTTACAATGCAGATTCTGATTCAGGTGGTCTGGGTGCAAATCCGAGATTCTCTATTTCTATTGAATAAGCTACTGGGCCCTGGGCCCAGGCTTTGAGTAGCAAGGGTTAGGGTGAAGGTGATGAGGTTTGGGAAAAACGTGTCTAGATTTGAATTTTGATTCTGTTGCTTAAGCAAGCTCCTCTTGGTGTCTTTTTTGTTTTGTTTTGGTTCTTCCTTTTTTTTTTTTTTTTTTTTGGATAATGAGGACAATTATGGTCATTATGATGATCTAGCTACCATTTACTGAATACCAACTCTGGGGTAGGCACTGTGCTAAGTTTTTGACCTACATATTCTAATCCTCACCATAATCCCTGCAAAGTATAAATGATGGCTCTCATTTACAGACTGAAAAACAAACTGTGCTTGAAGATGTTAAGCAATTTCTTTAAAGCCACTCACCAGGCAGGGAGGGGTGGGAGCTGCACTCTTGCTCTTTGCACAGTAGACTCTCAATTTGTTTGTAAGATGAGGATGAAAAGTAAGTGTGATGATGCGCCCAATATGCCTGAGATCGTGCTTGGTGTTTAGTAGGTGTTAAATAAATGTCAATCCCCTCTCCTCTCTGAGAAGCGTGTAGGTATCATCATGAGTTGACAAGAACCAGAGGAAGGAGACGTCCTGGAATCCCATATTTTTCCTCCCCACTAGATCCACTCCATTTGGCTAGAGATTGCTGTGATTGGTGGGCTTATCCCCTCACTGTCCAGTTCCCATGGATCTGCTGACAGTAGTTACCAAAAGGAGCCCAATCCAGCGAGCAGCTTCTTCCCTCCGCCCGAATCCTTCAGTAGAGTAACTGCTGACATGTCCTCCGCTCAATCTGCGTTTCTTAATCCTCTTCTATTGCCAACCCTCCCCTCCGCTCCCACCACCACCACGAGCAGCAATACCACTGCCAAGTGCTCTGCACCTCCCTAGTGGGTGGAGGGAGAGAAGCTCCATGTGGCAGCATATGAGCTCCATGTGTTTGTATTTGTTGGGGATCACAAAGCTGGGACTGCTTCTGTAGCCCAAGGAGCACCAGTGTCCCTGGGAGCTTGTTAAAGATGGAATTTCCTTGGGGCCTGTTCCAGATGTCCAGAATGAGCATCCTCGACTTGGGTCTCTGTGTTTTTTTTTTAAATATATTTTTAAAAATTTTTATTTATTTATGAAGTCACAGAGAGAGAGAGAGAGAGAGAGAGGCAGAGACACAGGCGGAGGGAGAAGCAGGCTCCATGTACTGGGAGCCCAACGTGGGATTCGATCCCGGGTCTCCAGGATCGCACCCTGGGCCAAAGGCAGGCACCAAACCACTGCACCACCCAAGGATCTCGGGTCTCTGTGTTTTATCAAGCTCTGCAGGAGACTGTGGTGTAGACTGAAGTCTCAGAGGCTCTGCTAGAAAGCATCATTTTCATAGAAAATGTGTTGCAAGTTCCAAAGGAACCATTTAGAAATCAGCATGGGAGACGGCCCTTTATTAGTATAGGCAGTGCTGGCTTTATGAAGAGAAGAGACAACCCCTTCTTTATGTAGAGCTATGGACACTGTTCACAAGGGCCAGGTCAGACAGGAAAGCCTCCCCTCCACCTCTTCCAACCTCAGGAGTCATGATTTAGTTGTCCATCCTTGGTCAGCATAAGGTTTCCATGTCCATCTGATTTATATATATAAATAAAACTAAAGGGAGGTGCAGAAATGTTGAAGTTTGACTCTTTTTTTTTTTTTTCAGAATTTAGGTTTATCTCCTGCCTTAACACCCTCCTTCAGCAATTATTTTCACTCACATGATGCCTATGTGCAGGACAGACTATTAGCAGGGTTCATGAAAATGCACATACTTATTTCTGTTGCTGCTCTGTTTTCAGCTTAGCTCACTTAACCCAACCATTCAGTGCCACTTCCTATACAAACCCCATTGATCAAAGGCAAATTCAGCTCTTTAGGTTTGTGCATTCTTGAAGCATTCAGCACAGGCTTTATCACACGTGGTGTTCGCTGGTTATTGATGAATAGAGAAAATGCTTGAGTTTTATTTTAGAGAGCAAACTGCCCAATGCAAAAGAAAAGCTCTTAGAAGTAATTTAAAAAGTAATAAAGTGATTCTATGCAACAACAAACAAAAAGCAAAAACAATCAACCCATAGCTCTGTTTTACTTGTGTACTTAATATTGCTTCTCACTCCTGATCCTGAGGGGTGATATATACAATTCATAAGTAAAATGGCAGGGGATGTATCAGAATCTCCGAGAGTCAAGTGAATATAGTTTGGAAAGAAACCAACAAGTGATTCTGTGGCTCCTGGGTTGATAGTCACGGCTCTAACCAGCAATAACTTGTTAGCTATATACTAGAATAGAATAAAGTCTAATTCATGCTATCCACAAAATCATAAGACTCCACTTCTTGGATAAGAAATGAGAGAGACCTATTTATAGGAAACTATATACTTTTAGTATAGGATGTGGAAGACAGCTTGAAGAGAAGTCCAGAAACACTATTTTGAAAAAGATTCTGCTTGAAAAATTATCAATTTTTAAAGAATTATTGAAAAGGCTGAATGCATTTTTAAAAGATTATTTATTTATTTATTTATTTATTTATTTATTCATGATAGAGAGAGAGAGAGGCAGAGACACAGGCAGAGGGAGAAGCAGGCTCCTTGAAGGGAGCCCGACGCGGAACTCAATCCCGGGACTCCAGGATCGCACTCTGGGCCAAAGGCAGGTGCTAAACCGCTGAGCCACCCAGGGATCCCCCAAAAAAGTCTGAATGCAATTTTAATAAAAATCCCACTGATTGTTTTTGCAAACTTGCTGAAGGTGTAAATTCTTCTGAGGACAAGACTATTTGAGAATATTTATTTAAGACTATTTACTTAAAATATTCAAATGAGAGTAACAAGATGGGTCTTACCCATCTATATATATTTTTTTAATTATTTTTTTTTAGTGAGCTCTATACCTAATGTGGGTTTGAACTCATGACCTTCAGATCAAGAGTCAAAAGCTCTACTGACTGAGCCAGCCAAGTGCCCCTCAACTGTATTTTAAAATGGGTTTTAAAGTCATTAAAAATTAAAAAGTATGGCATGGTATAAGAATTGACTATAGATCTACGAAGCAGAACAGATAGGCCAAAAACAATTGTAAAATAGTAAAATATAATGTAAAATACGTTGTACAATATGTAAATAGATCATATTATACATCCAGTGGAGAAAGAGAATACACATCAAAGGCTAAAAGTACAAGTCCTCTTAGAACAAAAGCATTATGCTTAACAAGAAAGAGTCAATATAAAATGTTTTCAAGATATTTTGATATGATAGAAAACCTATGAATAATAGACACTGTTAGGGGCCCCTGGGTGGCTCTGCCTTTGGCTCAAGGAGTGACCATGGGGTCCCAGGATCGAGTCCCACATTGGGCCCCCCATAGGGAGCCTGCTTCTCCCTCTGCCTGTGTCTCTGCCTCTCTCTCTGTGTCTCTCAGGAATAAATAAATAGAATCTTTAAAAAAAATGGACACCATTAGTTATGAATTGGAATCTGGATTCAGTTCAGGCTCTGAAGCCTGTGTTCTACTCTTCCTCCTTGCAACAAAGACAATAAATAAATAAAGAAAGAAATAAATAAGGAATAAATAGTGGGGGAAGAAAATCTTATCAGCTCATGTTTATATCTTCTCAACAAACCAACCACAGTTTTAAGGCCGGTAAATATTTTAAACTATTTTAATGGTCAAGATTCTCTTCTTAAGAGCTCAATTGTTGGTGCTATTTGGCCCAATCACTTCAGACAGACAGTGCAATTATCTACATTAAGTGCTCTGTAATGAGCCTAAATGAATTTCCTCATTGTGCTCTATACTGAGTTCAGCTTTCAAATATAAGAGATCTAATATCTTGGATCATTTGCAAGAGAGATACTTTTGAATGAGAAAATCTGCCCAATAACTTGGGAACACATACAAATAACCTTGGTTTGGTGTGTCCTTCAGGGCCAGTGGCAGACAATATGCTTCTTAAGCAACCACCCCACCGTGTCCTTGATGATCAGAGATCCTCCCGACAGATTGGTCTTTCTGATTCCACCATACTGTTTATGCACAGGGGGTAAGAGAGGTTCCTAGTAGTCAATGAGGATAGTTAGCTCCTTTGGAGGTGGTGTAAATGAAATGAAATCCTGACATGGATAAAAGAGTAACCAAACAAGTCCAAGAAGAAAAACCTCCCCATCACATATTAATTATTCTTGAAGGCATACCTTGATATTTTGATAGGAGGGTGGAAATTCAGGGAATGGCAACACCTTCTTAAATATATCCTATCACGATGAAAAAAGACCTTTTCAACAGAAATTCAGAAATAAACTTGATTCTGATTTAGGAATTAAGCTCTCTGTTGCATTAAGTGAAATGCTAGAAGGTGTGAGAGGCTCCATATGTTGCATTTGATCCCAAGAGATGGAGTCACAAAATTAAGCCTTTTAGATATTCTGGCTCTGGCATGTGGTTGAAGATGGGAGCCTTGTGGTGTTGATGTGACGTGGGAGGAGACGATTGCTGGGAGGGACTCGTGAGTGGATTCCTATTAGGAGTATAGTGCTTGCATTCACTGAGTTTAATGTGGCCATTTGGGGCAAGAAGATAAACATTAAAAGTTAAAATGGGGATATAAGTTGGACATACTTTGTGGTCTTAGAGGAAGCCAATTGCACTTGCCACAAGAGGATTCAATGTAGAGTATTCTCAAGGATGGATTACATTGTCTGGGTTAGGGAATATCATCAGGAAACATATAGGCATAAAGAAATAAGAAAATAGGAAGGAAACTGATGTAGATGGAGTCTTTTTTTTTTAAGTAATCTCTACACCCAACAGTGAACTTGAACTCATGACCCTGAGACTGAGAATCACATGCTCTACCGACTGAGCCAGCCAAGTGCCCCAGATGTAGTCCCAAGATACCTATAAACCAAATGCAGTGTAGGGGAGTGTTAATCTGTGATTTGGACAAACTATAAAAAACACATTTAGGAGATAAATATGGAAATATGAACACTGTGAGGATATTTGATAATATTAAGGAATTCATTATTTGTTTGTTTTTAGGGGGTGGTTCTGATGTTGTGGTTATGTTTTTAGACTTTTTAAATGTTTTATGTCTACGTGATAAAACATTTCCAGGTGAAATGATATGATGTCTGGAAGGTTGCTTTAAAACAAACTGTTGTAGAGATGAGATAAAATTGGCCACATAATTTAGGCTGAAATATAAATATTTTGGCTGAGAGATACTTGGGGGCTCTACTACTTTCTAATTTTTTTGTGCCTGAAAACTTCCAAAATAAAAGGTTTAAAGTAAATTAGTAATAGGATGATGAGGCAAATCAAACTCAGGGCATTGTAAGTTTTGTGTCAAGTTTAGGAGTATTTTTGTGATATAAGCCAATCCCAAGTGTGTTTGCTGTTTACATGTGCTTTTAAGAGAAACTGGCACATTAAAGAAATGGATAGGTTAGCTATATGGAAAAAAATTAATTATTTGTTAATAAACAATTAGTCCAGGTATCAGAGGAGCACATAATTATAAGCTTTGGCGATAAAACAAGAGGTCTCATGTGTCTGCTGAGCCACGCAGCAGAGAACAGACCATGAAAAGCAGCCCGGGGTTCCCTGAAATGACAGTTTACAAATTCGAAGCAGTGATAAAAGCTCTTCCAGGTACCGCTGTAAAACCAAGAGGGAAGAGAGGTAAAAAGGCAAAAATGTACTTTGTAACGTAGTATCATGTGAAAGGCTGATGTGTGTTAGGACTTGCTGGATGGTGTGGGACATTGACAAAGTTGGGTCGGCCGGACCCGAATTCAAGTCCTGCTCCCACTATTTGCGGGGAGAATGTGCACACACAGTTTATTCTCTGTATCCTTACTTTGTAAAATTGGTGTATTACCAATTTTGTAGTATTTTTGTGCGACTTGTGATGCCAGATATAAAGTGCTTAGCACTGTGCTAGTTTGCCCTGCCATCTGTTCGTGAGCGGCTCTAAGACCTAAGGCCTATTACTATTTTTTTTTTAGAGAAGTTTTCACAATTTGTAATGCGAGGCCTTAACTTAAAATGGGCACAAGCACCATCTTTTGATTAAATACAGTCAATGCCTTGGATTAAGAGGGAAATCCCAAGCAAATCTGCGAATCTACGTTCTGGTGGCAAATTTGGGTAATGAGATAGTTCCTACAAAATTTATTTGTTAAAATTGACTATGAATATGAAACTATTTTAAATAACAGTGTTTTTCTCAGAGGAATAAACTGTATGTCTGTGTGCTCATGCAATTAATTTCATAGAAGAGTTGAATTTTAGAACTATAGAAACAAAACATTGCTAGATTTGCAACGATCCTGATCCAGCTGTAAAGCATATTTACCTATTAATGGTATAGATTTGTGGACCTGTGCAATATGAAATATCTAATGCTATTCGGTCATTTAAAGCTCAGTTTTGATTTCAAAATTTTTGTAGAGCTGCAGTCACTGAGAGTATGTCGTAGTAGATGGAAAATTATCAGTGCCCTTTAAACAATGCCAACATCTGTGCTTCCATCCGTGCGTCTTGTAGCTAAAATCTGGAATGTCACTGATATCGACTCTAAGCACAGGGTCACTATTAAGATTATCGAGGTAATTTTATAAACAGGATTTCTTTTTCTCTATTAATTTAACTGTCTCCTTTGTTTTGAGTCTGGAATGGAACTGAAAGGTCAGTGAGCTGAACCACGTTATAAGATAGGAAAATTGTTCCTAATAATTAGAAATACGCCGCTTACCAGATTTAACAGACAAAAGATCCCAATAGGCAGAAGCAATTTAGGGTTGTGACATTTCTGATTACAAAGCAGAGTGAAATGAAAGCAAATCAGGAGCAACACAACAAAACCCGGTCTGTTTAATAGACTTAAAACAGGGACTCTCGGAAGTATGGATTCCTGACCAGGAGTATCACCATCTCCTGGGGACTTCTGGAAATGCCAATTCTGAGACCCTCCTCGGACAGACTAAATCAGGACCCCCCGGGGGATTAGACCTAAGGATGTGTATTTGAACAAGCCTTCTGATTCTGATGTTTGTTAAAAGTCGACCTTAGGGGCCCCCGGGCGGCTCAGTGGTGGAGCATCTCTCCTCGGCCCAGGGCGTGACACCGGGGTCCAGGGATCGAGTCCGCTCCCTGCAGGGAGCCTGCTTCTCCCTCTGCCTGGGTCTCTGCCTCTGTGTGTGTGTGTCTCATGAATTTAAAAAAAGTAAAAACAAAAAACAAGAAACAAAAGTTGACCTGAAGAGGCTCTTCCCCAGGGTATGTCTGCACGTCTCAGATCAATTTTCGTTCCAGATCCTTTGAAGGCTGCTTGCATAGCGAGCCCAGACTCTGGGCCTTAGAAAACAGGTGGTGTCTCTTTTCAGGAGAGGGGCAGGCTTGTCCCCTGTAATAAGGACAGTGTCCCTCTGTGGGGCCAAGACTGGATGGGATTGCTTGCAGTGCGTCCAGAAGCCTGGGCCTGCTCTGTGCTGGGGTTGCTCACTGAGGCGGCCCAGGTATGCGGGGTCCCCCTGGATCAGCAGTCACATGTCCTGGGACCCGGGGACGAGGCAAGGTGCAGGTGGGCCCTGCTGTGTGGGGAGTGACGGAGGCCTTGGCCTCTGGCCGGGGAGTCTCCTGGGTTTTGGCCGCGTGGCTGACACCGCGGCGGCGGCAGGGGCCTAGATTGCAGACGACCCCGAGGTGCTCAGGTCCTCGGCGCTCAGGTCCACGGGGCCCCGCACCTGGTTCCCTTCTCTGTTCAGGCCTCACTGCCCCAGGGGAGCTTTCCTGGTGGCTCTGCTTACACATGCTCTGTGCCTGTCCTACTCCCCGACCTGTTACATCTCTATTTTCACTGATAGCTTTTTTTTTTAAAGATTTTATTTATTTATTCATGAGAGACACAGAGAGAGAGACAGAAACACAGGCAGAGGGAGAAGCAGGCTCCATGCAGGGAGCCCGACGTGGGACTCGATCCCAGGACCCAGGGTCACACCCTGAGCCACCCGGGCGCCCCTATCAGTGATGACTATTACCTGGTACCATAATATTTGTCCATTCATAATTCACTGCCAAACTTTACTGCTAAAATGCAAGCTTTCGGGGGGGGGGTGCAAAGTGTTTGTCTTTTCTTCCTGTACTTAGAACGCATTGAGCTCTATAATTATTTTTTGAATATAAATATTTGCTAAATATCAATATAATACATTGGTTGTAATTTAGGCCTACTAAATGAATGTAAATATTTTCTACAAGGAGTACAGGTTTAATGGACCAAGAAGCTTTTTAAAAAACTTAACCTAATAGATCCATTTTGGCCTGTTTTAATAAGTTCAGTTGCAAATTATGATGAGATGCTTCAAAATGAAGGCATAAAACACAGAATCTTAAGGTCATAGAAAGAGTATATTAATGCTTGGATAATTAAAATTGTTTAGGAGAGTATTTATTCAAGGGAAAGTAATTCTTTTCCTAACCATGAGCCTATGTCTGCACACACACATTCTCAGGAGTATATGTGTGTGTAAATATATGTATGATTTTATAGGTGTTTGTATATTGTACAAAGTTTATTATGTATCAAATATATATTTATACACACATGAAATATATAACATGCATTTGTAAATAAATATATTTATACTTAGATATATACTTTAAGACACACATACAAGGTGCATATCCTCTTCAGGGTTCCATAAGTTGACTAACATAAAGATAAGGAGATGAGGATTCACAAACAGAGCCACTCAATTCTCCACGAATATTCTTACATCCCACCTCTGTACGTGACAGGCACTGACCTCGCTCCAGTGACACAAATTGACCAGTATAGTGACAGTGAGCTGGGCGGTCTGGCGCTACTGAATCTATTGGAATCCACTAATTGTGTTCACTTCAATAAAGACTAGTGCATTGTTGGAATTAGTCGGGAAACCTCAAATTGAGGAACTTTAAAAAAATGTAAGTGCTCCTCTTAAAGGCTGGGCTCACAGATACGGCAAGTTAAGTGAAGGAGCCTTGGTTTGGAGAGCCAACTGGGTGATACAATAGATGAGAAGGTGGGAAGAGTAAGCAGGCCAACCAAATGAGTGCAGGAAGAAGAAGGAATTTTCTAGATGCTTTTCTGTCTGGGAAGTACACCTTGAAATAATTACATCAGAGGGTTAAAATGCAGAGAGATATAATTCATCCAGAAGCAAAATGCATAATTATTAAAAATGAAATAATCAGATAGAGGCCAGCTGGTTCCTAAGATTGGCTCTAACTTGGCTCCATAATTGTGTATATAGATTTTGGCTTTCTGTTTTTATTACTATGACTTCATCAGTTTACTTAGAGATAATCAGGCTTTGAAGAACTAATTTATGCTAACCAAGATCCCAGAAAAGACCTGATAAACCAGAATATCAATGCCTTATGTGTGCAAATTACCGGCTATGTAGTAGATCAGGCACTGACATTGGCTGCTCTATGAACTTCTTTTTTTTTTTTTTTCTCTATGAACTTATTACTGAGTAGTTATTCTATCTTGCAGGAGCTTTTTTTTACAAAAAAAATTATTATTATTATTTTAAGTAGGCCGTGGCCTAGTGTGGAGCCCAACGTAGGGCTTGAACTCACAAACCTGAGATCAAGAGTCGGACACCCAACCAACGATGCACCAGTAGTTATTCTATCTTGAAGCTAAGCTATTAGAAGAAGATTGTCTGGAACATAAGAGTAAAGAGAAATGATCTTAATAGATGGTGCCTAATAATCAGTGATTTGATTGAGTGCTACCATGGACATACACTAGGGATATTAGAATGTCTGGCATAGAGAAGCAGCACGATAGATAATTTGTTCAATAAATGAATATAGAAATCCTTACAACTCCATGAAGTAAGTATTTTCATTATTTCCACTGGAGGAAACAGACTTGGAAAGATAACACCTTTTTCCATAAAATAAATTGTTAATCTACACTTGAACCCAGTTCGCATTGACTTCCTAGTTCATGTGTACAACAATTGTATTATTCTGCTTTCTTGAAAATGTATATATTCTTCTCTACCTGCTAATCTCTACGAGAGTACGCTCAGTTTTAGGTTCCCAAATACCCCTACTTACTGTAGACCTTATGAGGTCACCATGTTATGATACCTTAAATTATTTTACAGTTTATTTTAGCTTTAATTTAATATCTTTGATGAAGTTTTGGACTTGCTGCCATTAGTAGCAGCCTATCTGAAAACTACTTTTTAGGGAGGGATATTTGAACAGAGAGCTCATCTATCTATCTATTTTGATTTGTTTTTTTGAGCACTGCTTTCAAAAGAAAATTCTAGAGTAACATCTCACTTGTATGCCTTATATGTTTTTCCCTGTTAGCTTAGATTATATATGGCTTTTACGATCTTTGAGTTGGACTAGGACAATGCCCAAGTGAAATACAGCAAAGCAGGTGAGGTTTGCACCCTGAGGTTCAAATCCCTTCTTGTACCTTCAATATCTTGCTCTCTTGACTATTCCTTACCTCTACTTCTTTCTAATATATTTTTTGAAGATTTTTTTAATTTGAGAGATAGTGAAAGAGAGACAGAGGGAGAGAACGAGGGTGAGTAAAGGGAGAGGTAGAGGATGAGGGAGAGAATCCCAAGCAGACTCTGTGCTGAGCATGGAGCCTGACCCGGGGCTGGATCTCATGACCCTGAGATCACGACCTGAGCTGAAACCAAGAGTCTGACGCTCAACCAACTGAGCCACCTGGGTGCCCCTCTTCTTTCTCATCCTAATATCTATCCAGCTACTTCTACTTTCTTGCACACTTTCAAGGACCTATTACATTCAGCTGGCATTTTTCTCTCACCAGACGAGTGTAGAGTCTAGGAACTCAGTTATCCTGTATTACTCTGAAGAAGGCTTCACAAAATCCTCAGCAGTTCTCCTCATTTCTTCCCTCAGATAACTCTAGAAACATTTAATTTGGCAACACAACAGAGCTATTTATGTCAGCTTTGTGCAGCAAAAAGAGAAGAATACTTGGATTAGGGTATGTGGATTCCAGCCCTGGCGGTGCCAATTTTATTATGTTTATTAAGAGACTCAATCTCTGTGAATCGTAATAGCCTTACTGGAAGAAAAAGTGAGTAGTTGCTTAGATATTTTAATTTTAAAATACCATAGTGTTTAAAAATAGAGTCATATTATTTCTGGTAAGTTTTATATGACAGCATACTTCTCTGTTCATTTATAACTCACATGCGAGTTATGTGCAGGACAGAGAAACCTACTTGCGACCTCAAAATAAATTAGGAAGGATTTTGGAGGGGAATGTGAGCAACAATATGAAGATGCAAGTTAAGAGGTATATTTGAGACATAAGAAATAGATTATTTGACTAGAATTGAGTTTACTGGTTAAAGTATATGGAGAAGAGATATTATAGATAAGTAACTCTAGATTTATGAGGAATTGGGATGGTAGGTTGAGGAATTAGAGGTTAAGAAATTGAAGAATTTGGGGTATTAAATACAGAGACTAGACAAAGGAAGACCATTCAAGATGCTACTACAACAGATCAAAGATTATGTGTTCACAGATATTATGCTAGAGAAGGAGATGAAGAGCTGATATTTTAAAAAAAATTGACAGAGAATTAATATGAACATCTGATGTATTTTTATCTTAAAGATTTTATTTATTTTTTATTTATTTAGAGTGAATGGGGGAGGGGCAGAAGGAGAAGGAGAGAATCTCAAGGAGACCCTGCAAGGAGCACAGAGGCTGATGCAGGGCTCAATCTCATGATTCCGGGGTCATGACATGAGCCAAAATCAAGAATCAGACACAACCGACTGAGCCATCCAAGCACTCCATGATGTAGTCTATCTTTAAAAAATTACCTGGCTCTCTTCATTGATAAAAGCCTGAAAGCAATGGCCAATCCAGTAACAATGATCACCCTCACTAGTAGAATATGGCTTCTTAAAAGAAGCCAGGACTTCTTAGAGAAAGAATTGACCCCAGAGCAGGAGAAGCAAATGCACAAGACGGCAAGTCAGAAGGACATTGGAGCCATTCCTAGAGGCTCTCATAAGCAGTAGAAGGGAATACTTTTAATATCGCTAAGAATAAAAATTGCATTGAATTTAAACACATCAAATATGCAAAGGAACATGAATTTATTATGAGACTAAAAGAAGGGAAATTAATTTTGGAAATTGAAAAAAAGGAAAGAATCATATATTTTGGGGAGCCAAACAATATAAGATGAAACTTTTCTCCTATGGAAGCATCCCAGCTAATAAATGAAGAGAAAAGTGATTCGGTTAGACTATCATTGTTCCCTAACCCCTGGTGAACAACTGAATCTGGGTCTTGCAAAGACATGGATGGCTACTGACATCCTGAAAGATGAGCAGTTCTGCATTATAATTTTCATTCTAGAAAAACAAAACATGGTTTATGAAGTAGCTTTTCCAAAAAAGATCTCACCGTCATAAAGGTTATAACCTACAAAAATGGTTCTTAGCAGGGAGGATGGATGGTTTTTCCCTTAAGCTGATATTTGGCGATGTCTGGAGACATTTCAAGTTGTCACTAATTCTGTGTGTGCTGCTAACATCAGGTGGGTAGAGGCTGAGGATAAACCCTAGACTGCCCAGGATTATCTGGGCAAAATTATCTGGCAAATAAAATGTCAAGAGTGTTGGGGTTAGAAATCCTGGCTTATGGGAGATGTTAAATACTAGTACTGGAACATAACCAGCAAAATCTCGATGTTGTGAAACCACAGGCCCAAGGTTTCATTAACAACAATAACCAAAAAATTCAAGAAATAAAAAGAAAGGGGACAGATGACCTGTAGACCTAAGGAGATAAGAGGCAGATCAACCAACAAAAGGTGAAGTGCTTCTTTGAGTTCAGATTCAAACAAACTGTAAAAAATTTTGACATTTATGAGACAATTGGAAATCTCAACACTGACTGGATGTTTAATGATATAAAGAAAATTTTGGATGTGATAATGGTTTTATTATGTTAAAAAGAGAGCTGATCATCTAGAAGCACATCCTGAAATACTCAGATGAAATATGTCATGTCTCAAATTAGCTTCAAATTAATACAGGAGCAAGGTAGCAGCTAGAAAAATAAATCCTTGGAGGTCAGCTGGTGTGTTGGCAGTTCTGATGTAGGAACGGGAGCTCTTAGCGGAGCTTCTGTGGGAGCAGACACATTTAGTTGTGTTCAACAACTAAAACCAAAGCTGCCCATGTTTGTTAAATGCAGACCAGAGGGTGGTAGTTCGCTGGAAAAGTGACTGCGCTTCTCCGGAGGCGGCCGCGTGGATGAAGCGTCTGACTCCTTGCCCAGCTCCACCTCCATGGGTATTTGTCACTCGTCTCTGAGAGTCTCCCGACTTAAAGGCTGCCAGCAAAGTTCACTGAAGTTTTGAAGTAAGGACTTTTAAATGATCTTCTTTTAGCAATTTCTTGTTGTCACTTTAACAATAAAGGGGGTAAATAAACAAGAAGACTTCAGACGTTCTAGCAAAGCTCGAGGGGCATGACCCTGTGATAAGAATCCTTAGCAGGTTGTTGTGACTACTCACCATGCTCCGGATACTAGTGAGTACAAGACACCCTCGATCTCACGTATTTCATACATTAAACCCTACCTGTAGCATGATATGTGTGACCCAGAATGCATAATTCATAAAACATGAGGTCACAATATTACAGGATTGATAAAATTTCTCAGGTTAGGCTGTGCTTCATGGAGATTCTGGAAGTTTGGAGGAGCCATTTTTTTGAGGGGAGGGGCATGTACCCACTGGTGGCAGTTGTATCTTCCGACTTACGTGGTCAGTGGAATGCTTCTGGCCCCTGTGGCTGCCAGAACGGTGGCAGGGATGTAAGCAATCTTTTGATTAGCCGTTGCATGTTTCAGGGGCCGAGGTCCAGGGATACGGAGTGGAACAGCAGGAGGGATGGAGCATACACGCTGCACCCTAGTTTCCAGAACCAGGGCTGCCCTGTTGCCTGTTGCTCCTTTCCCTCTTGGAAGTAAAAGTGAGCTGACCTTAATTGAGCTGATACCTTAATTGGCTTTTCATGAGGTCAAATATGCAAAATAGCAAGTAATATCCCCAGTGCACAGAGGGAGAGGGTGAGCAACGTACTCAATCTCAGCCATGCACCCGGGGTGTCAGTATTCAATCCCAGGACCGTCTTTTGGCCACATCTGTGACTCACGTCTCACAATCTGTGTTGGGTTTGGCAGGTGAATGGAATGGGAGGACTGGAAGAGACATTCCACTGCCCCAGGAAGGTGTACTTTCAAGTGTTTCCAGATTCATCTTGGTGAAAAATAAAAAATTTAAAAATGATTTTATTAAGTATTTATTTATTTATTTATTTGAGAGAGAGAGAGAGAGAGAGAGAGCGTGCACGCACAAGCAGGGGGGAGCAGCAGGAGGAGAAGCAGACCCCCCCACCCCGGGCAGGGAGCCCAGACACAAGGCTCCATCCTAGGACCCCGAGATCATGACCTAAGCCGAAGGCAGACACTTAGCCGACTGAGCCACCCAGATGCCCCAAATTTATTATTTTAAATTCAAAATTACTAACGGAAAGATTGTTGATGCTAACACATTTCTGAAATCAAAATTATAGGAACAACCACCGTGTCTCAAACATGTTAGAAAACCACGTGTGAGAAAAGAACGTATTTTGGAACAATAAAAGAATAATTCCTTAAATCTAGAACTACTTATTATCTGTTCCCATCATGGAAACAATTTCATTGTAAACCACTTGAGGGGCATCCATGGCCCAGATAAAGTCCAAGTGATTGTAAGGAGGAATCTTCCTGTGGTAAATGAGATTGGGGAGCTTGGAAAGCAAAAGGTCAACATCGTGAGGGTCGGCCAGCAAGTCGTTGCCACCGTTCCACACTGCGATTGGCACATGCATGTCTGTCAGGTTGTAGTAGGGAGGTGTGCTCTAAAACACAAGAGAGGGAAAAAAAAAATAAAACACCAGAGAGGAAGAACCCGGTTTTTACAGGTGACCGCATTTTAAACCCCAATACTTTTTCTTTGGCCAGAGGCTATGACATTGGCTGATGATTTTTTTTTTTATTGAGATGCAATTGACATAAACATTGTGTTAATTTCAGGTGTGCAACATAATGATTTAATATATGTACGTGTTATGAAATAGTCGCCGTAATGAGTCTAGGTGATGCCCATCACCCACGCGTGGTTATAATGTTTTTTCTTGTGATGGGAACTCTGAAGATCCGCTTTCTTGGCAACTCCCAAATATACAATACAGTTTTGTAAATTGTCACCATGCTGTACTCTACATCCTCAGGATGTATTTAGTTTATAAACTGGAATTTTGTACCTTTGGACCACCTTGACCCAGTTCATCCACCCAGTATCGCTCACCTGTGACAACCACTCATCTGTTCTCTGTCATCTATGAACTCAGCCATTGTTTTTGTTTTCAGATAAACAAAAACATGTAAGTGAGGTCATACAGTATGTGTCTTTCTCTGACTTATTTCACTTAGTATAATGCCCTCAAGTTTGATGCGCATGGCATGGTCGAGTTTTATAAGTAGATTTCTACCAGCGATTGCCCAGAGACAGTCGCCTTTATCCATAGAGCAAAGTAGCTGCGATAGGTTTTAGGTCAGTGCTTTTCAAACTTAAAAGTGCCTGTGAATCACCCGGGGATCTTGTTAAAATGAAGATTCTGACTCAGTACATCTGGAGGAGGAGCCGGGACTCTGCATTCTCGGTGATGCTGGCGCTGTTGGTCCCGGACCACGCCTTGAACAGCAAGGCTTTCGATAGTAATTCTTATAAATTAAAAACTTAGATTTCTACCCAAGCTCAAGGAAGTGGATTTGCTTGGATCGTAACGGTAATAGACTGTCTCTACCCAGACACTCTAAAGTATGATCTTGAAATGCCTTGAGTCATTTATTTTGGCTTTGTATTGATTTACCAGTATGGTCAGTTGGTAGGCCAGTCAGTTCACTGAAGGGGTCGTATTTGTTGAATGCTTACCTGATTTTGCTAATGATCAGATAAAATTCTGATAGAAACTATCATCAGTCCCATTTGCTCTTTCTAAATCACCATTTACACATAGATTTTAAGGAGGTTGAAGCAAGACAAGGGAATAAGTAAGGAATCACCAATTTTACCATTATCGACAGAGAATTTTGTTAGTAATGAGAATTACTAATCCAATATACTAAGTTTTCTATATTTCTATATTCCCATCTTATATAATAGCCAACTCATCATAGCAAGATATTTCATCATATATAATTTTCCATAATATTTTAACACTTCACCATAGTGGAGGATATCCATAATAATAAACCTACTTTCCTTTATTCATGCTCCATTGTTCAAAGAGTTTTCTAAATGCTACCTTCTGGCTCTTAAATTAGTGTCACTGCTCAGTTAGTTGAAGACCATCCTGTGCTGTTTTTTGGCTTGGCCGGAGGGAGGGTGGGTTTGGGATTTGTTATTCCAGGTCCTCTAAGATAAATGCCTCTGATTCCTGGTAGTAGAGCCCAGTAGAAAGGTAGATACAAAGAAAGTCTGTGTCTGGGGAGTTTAAGGAGGCGATGGTTGGGGGGGAAAGTGTTTTCAACAATGTTTGATCTGATGAGGTGTCTTTAAAGATATCAAAATGTCACAAAAGTGGGGGGCAAGGGGGACCTTCTTCTCTACACAGTGCAAGGCTATGGGAGAAGGGAGACGGGCTGATATCTGCATGATGAAGGGATTCCAGGGAAATTACCGCCTACTTTCTAATTGCCTTAAAGATGAGTCTGGGCACCAACATTCCTTTGGAAAATATATGCATGGTCATCGTAATTTCACCTTTAGCCTTTTATAGGTTTGCCTTTCAAAATGTGAACAACGTCAACGTGAAGAAGCTTACCTGATGATAGTGCATCATGTTCTGAACTGGGCTTCCCCAGTCAAAAGCTTGGAATTTCCCGGACTTAACAGCCTAGTGCAGAGAAATGAAGAACACGAGTAAATAAAACCTTTCCTTGCCATGTGGCAAACAAAATTCGAATCCTTCCATTTAGTTTACTTGCAATTCAAAAAATTTTTGAAAAACATTCTTCCCCTTCCAAAAGCTAAGACTATTGTTCACCCAGGACCAGGTACTTGTGCAAGTTTAAATGTGGCTTTGCCTGAAATAATTTTTTTCTCATGAGCCGAGTCATTAAAAGTCCCTCATTTCTTTGCTGCCCAAAGTGACCATTTTCATAAGATTTTATTTTTATTTTATTAGAAAGAATTTTTTAAAGGATGATACAGAGGGGAGAGGTAGAAGGAGAGGAAGAGAGAGAGAGAATCTGAGGCAGATTCCACATTCAGTGCAGACCCTGACCCTGGGCTCCACGTCACGACCCCGTGATCATGACCTGAGCCAAAAATGAGAGTCAAAAGCTTAACTGATTCAGCCACCGAGATGCCCCTTATAGGATTTCCATTCATGTGGATTGGTAGTTATTTTCAGCCGGCAGCCACATACTAAAAAAATTCCCTGCCAGGAACACCTGGCACTATTATAAGACTGTGCTTTAGGTAAAGAGCCAGGGGCTCAGGCACATGGAAGAAATTTTATTTTTATTTTTTCATTTTAAAAATGTTATTATTATTCATGAGAGACACAGGGAGAGAGGCAAAGACACAGGCAGAGGGAGAAGCAGGCTCCCTGCAGGGAGCCTGACGCAGGACTCGATCCCAAGACCCCGGGGTCATGCCCTGGGCTGAAGGCAGATGCTCAACTGTTGAGCCACCCAGGGGCCCCACAAAAGAAGTTTTAACAGCATTTGAGATATGATACCTGGGACCAGTGGAGCACGTTCTGAACCGATGTTCCTGCTGGATTATGTGACAGATACACATCCAAGCGACTCTAGAAAGCAAATGCACACGCATGTATATTTGTTTTCTTAAAAACAGCTAAGATTTACATTTCTCTGGTCCAGGTCAAGTGCCTAAGGGTAGCATTTACCAAAGGACACGAGCACCACAGCTCCATGCTGCTTTAGAGCTCGCAAAGCACACGTGCATGAGCCAGTTGGGTTTGTATCCACTCAATGAGGACAGCTCATCACCCCTTCTATCAAAAATGGGACGCGGGGCTCTGGGAAGTTTAGAAAAACGTCCAATGCCATGCAGTTCGTATTGGGGTAGCGCCAGAGAATTTAATCTGGATCTCTAACTTCTCAGCTTTCTCTCTCCTCTGCCCAGGTGCAGAGTGCAGTAAATATAATGTCCACACACAAGCCTCTTGCTTGGCAGCCCTATACGTGCATATGTAATTATAGATACGTACGTACACATCATGTGTGCGATAGTCGGCACACGTGTATAGGACACATACCATCCTAGTGCTACCCTGCTATCCTAGAAGTGCCCTAATCCACATGGATCAGACTCCGGACGACAACCTGAAATCTGTCTCTGCTGTATAGACTAGTTCGTAGTGGATCTTGGTGGCTCTGTGTAGAGGATCATGGATAGAGTTGAACAAATTGACTATCATCACAGAAGAACGAAGTATCTCTCCACAGAATTTTCATGCAGAAGGATGAAATCGCTAATCTCCTTGGCTCCTCTTGTCTCTATTTTACTATGATTTTTCCCCAGAAGGCTCTTATGGACTCAGTGCAGTAATAAGGGCTGCGCTTTCTTAGTGTGACAAGGGTAGATGGCTCCGTCCTTCCCACATACAACATGACAGACGTTCCCAGAGCCATGGAGATGGAGAAAAGGATGGGACTTTAATTCACTACCCAAAATAGAACCTAAGGAAAGTTCCCTTTGTTCATCTATGTTTTAAAATATCCACAGATTCTGACCAGCATTGGGAAGGAGAACGGGATGTCCTTGATTTCCAAGAGGGCAGGAACGTCTCTGCTTTCACCGTTCTGTTCCCAGTAGCCACAGCACTTAGGAACACCCCATAGATACTGTTTAGTGAGGAGGCACCTGGAGGTAGCATAGACCTTCTTATCAATAAACTTGGTTTCCTCAGGTATTCAAGGGTCTATAACTAAACTGACAATGTTGAGTGAGGATCATTTTCAATGTATAATAGTATTAGTAGCAAAGCATATGTTATTACAACGAGCTATATGCTTTGAACTAGGTTCTATATGCTTGACACACATTTGTTCACTTCATCTCCACAATAATACATTTTGGGGACAAGGAAACCAAGACAGATGAGTCGTGACTCAGCTCCAAAGACAGGATTCGAACTTAGGTCCCTAACCTGAATCCATGCTCTTAAACTACTTTTGATACTGCGTTTTGTCACATATGTTTTATTTATTTATTTATTTATTTATTTATTTATTTATTTATTGTCACATATGTTTTAAAACCCAAACCCAATTCAAAGCAAGTGAAACAGCCAGATAAAGTATATGGACGAAAGCTGACATCAATAGTTGCTCAGAAATAAATTTTATAAAATTTATGGAAATGACTATCAGCACTAAGAACATTTATTCAATGCTCAGACATTGGTGGAGGAGAATGTCAAAAATATCGTTCCATGAATCCCCTCACAGAATTTAAATGTTACACCTTAAGAGGTCAGGAGCAGGTAGTGCTCACTATCTACAGTTTTTTTTCTACATGCTGTTTATTTAGGGGGAACTTGGTGCCAGCATGGAGTTGGAGGGAATGAAACTGGGAGCAATGATGTGACTTCTCTTGGGCTTGAACACAATTCTGAAGCTACTTCTACTTCTCTGGTTGGTTTTTGTTGGTGGTGGTGGTAGGTTTTTTTTTTTTTTTTAAGTAGGCTCCACACCCAGCATGGAGCCCAACATGGGGCTTGACCTCATGACCCTGAGACCAAGACCTGCATCAGATGGTTCCCCAACAGAGCCACACGGATGCCCACTACTTCTAGTTGTTTAAAGTACCATGTCTAATTGGTGGTAGGACAAGGCATCGAAATGTTGCTCAGAATATTCAGAATAGAAATGTCAATGCATACAAACCATGTTCAAGTTCTTAGTGTCAAATCCACAAATGATAAATAGGGCGTTGCTGCAGAGGAGATCCACCGTCTCACGGGAGCACACCTCGGTGGCGAGAAATTGATCGAAGAAGTGGTGTGGGTAGAATATTTTGTTCCCAAATATAAGCTGAAAAATAAAAGCATTGATAGAGGTTTGCAAAAATCAAGCAACGGAGAAGACCCATTAATTCGTCTGGTTGACTGGTTCAGGGGTGAATAGGCTAATGAGATGTTCATGACTCATCATGTCACTTTGGGAATTCTAAATACTTTTCTCATTTAATTCCCACAATAAAGTTGTGGAGTGGACAGATGATCGACTTAGAATATTTATTGTTCCGCTGGGAACATGGTGGCTCCCGGGAAGTGTAAGGCCCAAGGGGTTACAGTCTAGTCGGGCAAATAAGCGTCATGAAATAAGATCATGAAACAACGTGGGAGACATGTCGTGAGTAAGAGCTAGATGCGTGACGTCAGCAGTGAAACACTAAAGGATCCGGAGCAGAATGGTGAGTCTGGGCCACATGGTCCGGAAGCCTCTGGAAAGACAACGAGCTGAAGTGGTCTGATTATTGAAAGTGTTTGCCTCAATTCTTATTGAGGGAGGTATCCCAGCTGTGACCCCATATCGCTCAAGAGGAGACAGGAGAGAGTCAGGGCCCTGTGCTGACTACAACTGGCTGGGCGGTTATGCACCGTACAAGCCGGCATCCTGCCCCAGGCCCTAAGCTTCCGATCGAGGTCCAACATTCGTTATCATCGGTTTTGAACCCGCTGTGCACATGGCCCATCACCAAAGCTGAGCCCAGTAGCGAATAAACACCTGCATCCACGGGACAGTAACTCTACCCAAGGTCATCACGTGCATTCACGCTTTGACCAAGAGCTTTACAAACACGGTTTGACTGCAAGAGAAAGTCTCTTGGGTGCTCGACACACAGTCAGTTCAGAGCGAAAAGAAATGAATCATCCAGAACCACGGGAGGAAAGGGCATCCTGACTCCCCTCAGCCCGCAGGACAACGGTTCCCCCGAAGGAAGCGGTGTCCCGGCCCACGGGTGCTGGCTTCGGCAGGGGGAGAAGTAGGTGATCAGGTGCTGCAGAAGCACAGAGCATCCCCCCAACGAGCCCACGAGGCATGGCTTAGTGCATGCTCCGCGCTCGGGAGCCCCACGTACAGGGGAGCTCGGGTGGGGGGAAGGCTTGCAAAGCCAAGGGCCTTCCAGGGGCCTCCCCGAGCATTGCTTTCCCTCCTCCTTCTCCCCTTCCTTGTCCTTCCCTTTCTTTTCTATCCTTCCCCTTTCTGGTTTCCTTGGTGCAGGTGGTTGAGGCTTCTTCTGTGACTGCTTTTGTTCCTCTCCCCCCTTCCCTGATTGTGGTTTCCATACAGCTAGGGGGGAAACATCGGTGAAGGGGAGGAGCACTCTGGGCCGCTAACCCACAGAAGTGGGGAGATGCAGAGACAAAGGGGGATCCCGCTGGCTGGACGGGGAGTCAGCCAAGGTCGGAGAAATAAAACACACAAGCGCACATCTGCACCGTCGGCCGTGACCCTCCGCCAGGTGTTTCGTTCCCTTTCCATCACTGCGAGACACGCGGACAACTTGGGATCGGAGATTCGGTTACAGAGAATCACATACCTTGAAGAGGAACGAAGGAACGAGCATGAGTTTGTTTAACAGGGTTTGGGTGTACTTCACGGTGGCAACGGGAGCTAATGCATAGAAGGTTTTGATCCGTTTAGCCAGCTTGGGATTGGTGGAAAAGGCGATGAAACCTGAAACAGAACAACACGGGCCAGTGAAGAAGGCGTGTGCGTGTTTTCCGAGCGCGACATTATTTACTCTGAATGCCCTGTACGAAGGAGACGCTGACAGTCTCCGCTTGTTCGAAGAGATCAGATTTTAGTATCTTTGTTTTATTTTCATAGATTCTCTCTGGGAACATGAGGCTAGAACTTGTAAAACGTTATAATAAATTCTTTCATCTGACTGTAGAAAATAGGCCAACTTTACGATTCCCACGGGGTGGCAAAACGCTATTTATACTGCATGTAGGTCTTGAGGAGTTCAAATTCATGTCATTACAGTGAGATAATTAATCGGCATTTACTATGAGTAGGGTATGGAAGTAGGAAGATTAAAAACTTTTGAAATCTGACCAACTGAGATTTGAATCCTGGCTATGTGGTTTATTAGCTTTGTGACCTTGGACAAGTCACCTAAAGGCGAAGAGCCTCATTTCCCTCATCCTAAATATGGGGCTAATAGTGAGTGCTTCAGTAGGTTTTTTGGGGGGGGAACCAAATGAGGTGAATTATGGAAGGTATTTCCCAGGACACTAGGCACAGTGTGTAAATGCTGGGTAAGTGAGTAGCCACAATAATTCAAACATTTCAAACATGGTGAATATATTCAGCTCTTGTCTGTAGTTAATTCCTTTGTGTTTTTTTGTTTTGTTTTGTTTTAGATTTTATTTATTTATCCATGAGAGACCCAGAGAGTGAGGCAGAGACACAGGCAGAGGGAGATGCAGGCTCCATGCAGGGAGCCCGACGGGGGACTCGATCCCAGGACCCCAGGGTCATGCCCTGGGCTGAAGGCAGATGCTCAACCGCTGAGCCCTCCAGGTGTCCCTAGAGTTACGTGGTATTATGAACAGTAGCATATTAGTAGCCTGGGCTGTGAGCTAAGCTCTATATGGTCAAACTACATAGGACAATCTCTCTCCACGGTTAATAACATTAATTAAGACATTAATTAATTTTCTAGGCATTAAAAATGTCCTGGGGAAAAAAAAAAGATTTTCAAATGTAAACACCTACCTTGGCCTAATTCTACTTGAGGAAGAATGGTCTTTGCAAGGATCCTATGTTTGGGAAGGGATCCTTTACCTGCTTGCCCCAATCTGCAGATTTTCACCCAGAGGAAACAAGAATCACACATGAAGAGTTTGCAGGGGTGTCTAGAGGTCCCTGCACTGTCAGGACGGGCGACTTCTCAGAATATGCTCGCTTGCTCCCAATAAACAATCCTCTTTGAGACGTGATTCTAACAGGATACTTCTCCCACTTCTCAGTACGCGCGGAAGATTCGGAGATGCAAATTCAGAGCGGAAACACCTTCCAGAAATCTATGCATGCGCCAATAGCAATGACAAGTCCCACGTCAGTGACAAAGAAGAATGGAATGTTCAAAGTTCAAATGACTCCAAAGAGCGGTAGTTTGGGGTCATTTAGTGTCAGTTCTACTCATCTCAATAAATCCTGGGAAATAGTTTGCCTTGCATCTCGAGTTTCATAACCCTGGATCATTGAGAGAAGTTTAAACTCTATTCGATGTGTGCTGTTTAAAAAAAGCAGCAGTGTGTCAAAAGTCAAGGCGGATTTCCCTCCAAAACGGTGAAATTTTGGAATGGTTTGAGAAACAGAAGGAGTCAATTTTAGTAATCTAGAACATCTCCCCCTTTTTAATAAAGGATTGTGAGGAGTTCCTGGATGGCCCGTTGGTTGAGCATCTGATTCTTGGTTTCTGCTCAGGTCGTGATCTCAGGGTCGTGGGATCCAGCCCCCGAGGGGCTCCACGCTCAGTGGGACGTCCGCTTGAGATTCCCTTCCTGCACACGCATGTGCTCCCTCTAAAATAAATAAATAAATCTTCTGTTCTTAAAAAAAAAAAAGGATTTTGAGTCAACCGTTGACCACGTGTGACTGATGCTGTGCTGTAACTGCCCAGATTCCTCTTCCTGCCTGAGGCCTTTGTCCAACCCCAGGGGCGGGGACGGTTGTGACTCCTCTCTGATTTCCCTTTTGCTCAAGAGAATCCAAGGTTGTCAAAGGATTCAAGGGAATCCCTTTCCCAGGGCACGTGTGCATCAAATGCTGGTCGGCAAGTCGGGAAAAAGGCTGGGCCGCCTAGTCCCAGTCAAGACTCTGAAGAGCCATCTCCTACAGCTTCAACGGGGCCTTCATGGGATGGTGTCACCTTCTCCCTCTGACTATTCTCGCTTCTCTGCCCTTGGCCCCAGAGGTGTTTGTTTATAAAACGCCCTGGATACCAATCCTCATCTCCCTGGGAACTGTGCCCAAGGCCTCACGGACCTTTTCCTTTAAAATTCTATAGGTAAGGGATGCCTGGGTGGCTCAGGGATTGAGCGTCTGCCTTGCACTCACATGGTGACCCCGGGGTCCTGGGATCGAGTCCCAGCACTGCTTCTCCCTCTGCCTGTGTCTCTGCCTCACTCTCTGTGTCTCTCCTGAATAAATAAGTAAAGTCTTTTAGAAAAAATAGGAAATGATTTTTAAAATTAAACTAAATTAAATTTTATAGGTGAGAGGCACCAGCGGGTCAGTCGGGTCAGTCGGTTGAATGTCTGCCTTGGGCTCAGGTCATGACCTCGGGTCCCAGGGTGGTTCCGGCTCAGAGCGGAGTCTGCTCCTCCCCCTGCTGGTGTGCTCCCTCACGTGCTGTCTCTCTCTCACTTTACATAAGTGAATAAAATCCTTAAAGTTCTATAGGTGCGATGCACGCACCCAGCTGCTGCTTCACCTGCTTCCCTGCGTAGACATCTACACAGGGCTGCTCTGAAGGCTTGGCTTCCCACGGGCCAGGTCAGCAGCCACGGTGAGGCCTGCACAACACACGGACACACATCGTGGCTCCTCCCCAGTGGCCCTTCCCCCTCCCTCCGTCGCTCTCTCCGTCATGCTCTCGGGCTCACCTGGTGCAGCTGTCACCCGACCGGGCCTGTGCGGTTGTCCCTACACTCGACCTGCTGCCAAATCCCTCCCTGACTTCAGGCCACAGGACGCCTCGGCAGCCCCCTGCACAGTTGGCCTCCTTCTCCTTCTTAGAACTCATTCTCCCCCCGCCTCCACACCAGGTCCCCCCGCTTCCCTCCCAGCGCTGTCACCATCGTGTCTCGCTTCTGCATCTGATTCCTCCCCATCCTCCAAAGTAAGGGTGGCCTGGGCCTTGTCCCTTGGGCTCCTCCTCTCTCCAGTCAGAATGTGCTCCCCTGGTCGTTGCATCCTGGCTCACGTACATTTCGGGGTTTTCAGTCCGGTCCTCTCCCCTGAACTCCAGATTTATATCACCACCCGACTGCGTAGCCCTCCACTTCGATTTCCAACGGGTGCCTGACAGCCAGCAGCCAGAAAACAGGGCCCCCGCCCTCCAGACCCTATAGAGCCCTTGTCACCACCGACCCCTCGGGGCTGGGCATCCCCGTGGCTCCGGGTGCTCAGGCCACAAATCTTGTGTCATCCTGGACTCCTTCCCTTATACCCTGAACCTGATGTAGAGGCAAGTCATGTAGGTTCCACCTCCAGAACCCAACTGTGCACCTGCATCCGGGTCACTGCCAGGCCTCGAGAGGGTTACTCTGAGCCCCTTGCTGGTTCCTCTACCCTGGCCTTTGTTCCTCACCAGCAGCTGGAGGGGATCCTGTCAATGGGGCCGTGTAACCTCTGATCCCGAGGAGGAGCCTGAGGTCGGATCCTGGAACTCCTGTCTTCAGAGCTGGAGTTCCCTGTGGTCCCCTTTGCACTCAGAGTGAGAGCTGAAATCCCTACCACAGCCCGAAAGCCCCGAGCTGTCCGGCCTCCTAGACCGCACCCCCACCTAGGCTCTTGCTTTGCGTCCGATGCAGCTACACGGTGAGGCGCTTCATCCATCTCCATCCCTTGAACAGGCTGCAACCTCGGAGCCTGTGCACCTGCTGTTCCCTCTTCCCAGAGCACAGTCTCTCAGGCATGCACGGTGCCCCCCACCCTCCCGCCCCAGGGAGTGCTGGTGCTGTTCTCGTCTGCACTCTCTGCGTCCCCTCTGACGCTCCCAAACAGCCTGTCCTGATTTACCTGCTTCCCGTGGCATCACCATACCCAACCTACTCCGTATTTTACTTTCTAATCCTTGTTACTCTCCGCCTCCCCCTAGAGCATACAGGGACAGAAAGCCTCATCTACCTTATTTATTGCTATGCTCTTAGGACATGTTGCGAACGCTCCATAATTGTGGTTGAATGGATGGAGTAAGTTCCGCCTGGAGGTCGTGAGGGTGTCTCAGAGCGTGGGCTCGGGGGGCTGGTTGTCTGAACTGGTGGCTCAGCTACCCAGTCCGTCTACCTGCGTCGCCTTGCACAAACTATTCACTCTCCCGTTTTGTTTCCCATACATACAATAGGAATAATCATTGTCCCTATGTTGTGGGACGTTACTTTACATGATGAACAGAAAGCAATTGACATGGCCACCAACACGCCGGCATGGCCACTGGGAAGGGGTCCCCACAGGCCAGATCACCCACATCAGCTGTTTTTACCCACCAATGGTGGTGCCCTGGGAATGGCCAACGTAGTGTAGCTTGTCCTGTCCCGTTTTCTTCAAGATGAAGTCAATGGTGGCGGGAAGGTCATATTTAGCCATCTCGTCAAAGCTGCAAGAAGAAAAGGGACAGAATACAAGTGAATACATTTCCTCGCTATATTTCTAAAGGTCAAGCATTTCTATAGCCAAGCCTCTCTTTGGGAAATAGAAAACCAGGCTCTCGAAGCATCGCTGCTTCTAGGCCGTTAGTGTCAGGTGTTTGGGCAGGGGCTTCTTAGAACAGCCGATGTCATTTCTGAAGCAGAGCGTCCCAGCTGCCACTGGATGCAAACAGGCGGCGTCTGTAGGTGGGGATTCTTTCCATCGCTAAACACGAACGTCAGATTTAATGCTCCTGCGTGAGCCGCGCCAGTGCCCCAGCAAGGGAGTCACATCTCCCTCTCAATCACTCCCCACACATCGCCTAGGACCATCTTTTGAAACGGGAAGTGGGCTTCTGCTACCCGCTTGTTGGAGACCTTTGGATCAGGATAAAAATCACCTGGTTTTTTCCTACTCAGAGCGTCATACGTTAAAACGGGACTGGAGCGGCGTTCGTGCTCGCGAATCCCCGTGCTTTTTCAACTCCATGCTTATTTTTAATTGTCCGTCTTTAATTGTCCCTTTTCTTTACCTGAAAGCCCAGAATTCAACGGAGTCTGGCGAGTAGTACAGATTCCTCCTGGCCCAGGTGTTGCCCCTGCTGTTCCCCAGCCACACGTCGTACCCGGCGTCGGCCAGGATGAAGGCCAGGCTGTTGTTGGGCAGGTTGGAGATCCAGTTTGTGGCTGATGCGAGCAAACCGTGTTGCAAAAATGCAACAGGTCTCTGGCCTGAGAAAGGAGATCGTATCCAAGCTTTATATACTCATTTCTCTTTTTGACAAACATGAAGATGGAAATGGGCTTTCGGACGAGTAGAGTTCATCTGCTTGATTGAGTTGAATATTTGGATCTATTATCTGAATTATGGGGGGTGGTCTCTCAAGTGGCAAAATGTATCAGACTGCGTTTCAAACAAGTGCAGTTTACCGTCTGCCAATTATACCCCAGAAAGCTGTTGAAAACCTTGTATTCGAGGGAAATTCAGCATGACGTCAGTTTCAGTGGATTGTGAGTGGGAAAGTGATAGGGATCCTGCTAACTCTACTCTTTTAGATTTCACGATTCTCCCACAATGAGAAGAAGATACGTTTTTATTTAAATCACCTCCATCTGTTTAGGAAACGAGCCTCAAGTCGCCTCCCCATCCTTCCTACTGCAACGCCCATCCTGGCTGACTTCCTGATACCCCAGGACTCGGTGTGGTTATTATTCCTAGAGCAAGTTTTCCTTGCCCTCCACTGGCTGAGCTGGGCACTTTTGCCAGAACTCCTGGTGTAATATCCTCTGTAGAGTGCTAGCTCTAGCGTTGCACTTATCACGTGTTATTATAACCATCTGGTCACGCATCTCATTGGCTTGATGGTGATCTCTCTGAAGATTGATATTAGGCTTCGTCACTGTTGCATTTCCAGAATGAGCAAGACTCATTATGTCATAGGGAGCAATGAAAGGAGGAAGGAAGGGAGGAAAGGAACATGGATGGAATGCAGGGAAGAAAAGAGAGAGGGTGAGAGGAAGGGAGAAAAAGGGAGGGAGAAAGGATTATACCTATATTCTCTGAATTTTTCCTCCCATAAGGAATTCTGTCGATCCCAAGGATATAACCGTCTTCGGTCACGACTTCATATTCCTCAGTTGGGTATCCCCAGTAGGTGATCATCTGACTCTGATGAGGAAAAACAAAGCTTTCTGTTTTAGCTGAGTTTTTAAACACATCTAGTAAGTAGTTACTGTTAGCTGTTCTTGATCAGTCATGGAAAAGCTTCAATGCGCCACGATTCTAAGTCATGGCAGGAGCTCTTGGTTCTGTAGGATCCCCTCCCCCCACCCACCTGGGAACTTACTATATTCATGGTCACTTCAGGGTTTGTGGGATGTAATTTTCCAAATAAACCATGTGTGGTTCCAAGTGTAGATATCAAACTCGCCGCTGTTAATAGCAGCCACATTGTGGTCTTGCCTGAAACACAAGAGTAACGGGTGCCATGGGTATTAGCCCTTTACACTTTCATGATGCTTGTATTTTGTGCTAATTTGACCTTCATTAAAACTGTACAAAAGCTTAGGTTTGATTATATTCTGTGGGGCAATGAACTGGGACGGGAGGATGGCCGCATAGGTGTTTTAATGCCTCATGTGTTTTCACTCTACTCGATTCCTTTTAAGAATGGTTCTTACTTGGTTTTCAAGTCATATTGAGCACATCTTAATTGATAAAAATATCTTCAAATTCTCTGGCACTACATTCTATTATATTCTTGTTCTGCCTTATTTTTTAAGGTTTTGGCCAACTTATTTTGAGAGCCCAAAGTCCTGGGGCCGGGGGGGCATTGTGCAAACATTTGATTTTCCTAGATTCAGTCTCAATATAACACCCATTCCAACCCCTCATGATGTTTTTAATACAGCTTATAAATACTTATTAATCTGAGGTGATTATATGGGACAATTCCACTTCTGGGTATTTATCCAAAGGAAACAAAAAAACCACTAACTCAACAAGATATCTGCACCTCCATGTTCACTGCAGCATTATTTGCAACAGCCAAGCCATGGAAACAAACTAAGTGTCCGTTGATGGATAAATGGATAAAGAAAATGTCACACACACACACACACACACACACACACACACACACACACAAATACTATTATCAACCTTTAAAAAGAAGGAAGTCTTTCCATAGAGGACAATATGGATAGACCTCGAGAGCATTATGTTCAGTGAAATAAATCAGACAGTGAAAGACACATACCGTATGGTCTCACTTATGTGTCACATTTAAACAAACAAATCCCTAAACAAAAGCCAAACAGCTGAACTCATGGATACAGAGAATAGATTGGTGGTTACCAGAGGCAGGGAGGTAGAAAGGGAATGAAAGGGGATTAAAAAGTATAAACTCCCAGTTATAAAACAGATGTCAGGGGGATATAATATACAGCATGGAGACTATAGTTAGTGTATTATATTTTTTAAGTTGCTAAAAGAGTAGATCTTAAAAGTTTTCATCTCAGGAAAAAATGATTCTGTAACTGTATGGTGATGGGTGTGAACTAGACTTATTGTGGTGATCATCTTGTAATACATACAAATATCGAATCCTTAATGTTGTAGACTTGAAATTGATATAATGTTGATCAATCATATTTGAATTAAAAAAGAAAAAGAAAAAATACTATAACACTCTCTCCCCACAGAGAAAAAAGTGAAGCAGATACATTTGTATTTATATGAAAAGTTATCTCAGATGGATTATAAAAACAAGGCACAGAATACAGTTCATTTGGTAGATGCAGTATAGTGTATGCGATACCATTTATGAAACTAAAAGCGCATCATTTGAAAAGTAAAACAAGAACACCATAATTATTAGGTTTCCTGTACCTATAACATAGTACACCCCAGTGACAAAATGTCCTTGCTATAAAATGAATGAATTTTTTGCTTTGAGTTACGTGAAAAACTGGATTGCTCAACTTAAAATTGATCAGCCTTGCTTGTCAACATGTGGTCCTTGAGGCAGCTGGTCAGCATTTTCTCTTGGACAATAAGGAATTCCCCATACACTCAGACTTACTAGAACTAAACTGATGTTCTTTTCCATTTTTACATCTTGATTGAAATTACAATTTTAAACTTTTTTCCAAATGGGCACTTTTATGGCCCACTACTTTTCTGATCTTGTGATGCTAATTATCACTTATTTCTCAGCATAGACAAAATATTTGACATTAGATCCAGAACATCTAACCTCCCTTCTATGTGTAACCACCAACCACAAGTTTGAGAATCCTCAGATATTAAATTGCTGAAAAAGCCTCAAGGGAGAAGAGATATTTCCCCTCAAATATTTGAAGAGACACCACATGGAGGACAGTTTTAAATCAATTCATTTTTAGTGTGTAGGAAATAAGTCTTTCCATAAATATTTGCTAAGAAACTGCTAAGTGTTGGGGTCCTGAGTGGCTCAGTTGGTTAAGCGTATGCCTTCAGCTCAGGTCATGACCTCAGAGTCCTGAGTCTGAGCTTGGGGTTGGGCTCCCTGCTCAGCTTGGAGTCTGTGTCCCCCTTTCCCTCTGCCCCTCCCAACCACTCGTGCTTTCTCTCCTTTCTAAAATAAATAAATAAATAAATAAATAAATAAATAAATAAATAAATAAATCTAAAAAAGAAAAAGAAACTACCAAGTATCAGGAACAATATTTGGTGGTCACACATGGAAAGATTTTAATTCCGCATAGTGAAGAGCTTTGTAAGACTTGGGTCATTGGACTCAAGTGGGAGTCTTTGGAAAGAGGTGATTTCTCAGTTGCTGATGTTTCAACAAAGGCATATAGCCATTTGTCAGAGTTCATATCGAACACTTAGCATAGTCTCCAACCAACTAGAAAACCACACTGAAGCTCTCAAGACCTCAATCTGACCCTCTGGTCCAAGAGTTTGGCCCTTTAGTTAGTGTAGGATTAGATAAAATAGTGTCTCTTACAAATGGATTTTTAACCATGTTTCTACAAAGATATTTTAGAAAGGGACAAACTTGTACATGAAGGCCAACCAGCAGTTTTTCAACATTCAAAATGCTGAATTAATAAGCAAATCTGTCATCTAGTAATTAATAAGTTCACATACAAATAAAAAAATCCAAGAATAAATAAGACCTTAGAAGAATGATCCCTAACTTAAATAGACACATTTATATTAAGATAAATATACAACAAATATGAACACTTTTTAAAAATGCAAGAGTTGTGCTATAGGAAATAATGAGTTCAATAATTCAAATATGAATTTTGCCCAAAAGAAGTTATACTCACGGTCTCCTCAGAAACAAGATTATGTTTCTCTTGAAGTGTAGTGTTTTGGTCAACGTTGCCTTTACTTCTTATATACAAAACCTTCCATAATGGCCAGGATTACTCAGCCACTGATTACATTTCCATAAATCTTAATATCTGGACATAATCTAAATATCAGAGGACAAACCTAAAAATCAAATACCACATTGATTTTCACATATTGTTGAGTTAGCACCTTACCTTTAACTTCTACGAACCACAAATATTGGCCAAAGGAGGTATGGCTAAAAATTATTTAGGGAGCATTGAAAGTGATTCTTGATAAGCTTAAACATATAGAAAGTGTTGAACCAAAGGTATAAGGCAAAAGATTATGGAGTGAAGCCCAGATAAAGGGATTTCAGATGACAAAGGGCCTCCTCTTGTTCTTTAAAAATACAGTGCATAAACGATTCTGACTGGATACTTAAATGACTGCCTGCAAATGAATGTAATCAGCAAGGATTAGTGTGTTATTCTGGTCTTTGACCAGGGTCTCTAACTCACCAGATAATGATCTAGCTCATATATGAAACCCAGCCACTGCCCTTTAAAAACATATGGGTGGTGTCATTTTCTTCATATAAGATCATTATCTGGAGATTGAACAATGTAACTGTGTTAATAAATGACCCGGAAAATTAAAAAATGAGTCCTTCAGAAATACAAGTGATCCTTTGCAACCTTCACAGGCCCCTGTAGCTCACAGAGAGAGGGACAGGGAATCCTGCCTGGGCTTTTAAAAATAGTTTGCCGTGCATTAGGAATCACCATTTTTTAAGAAGTCCTTAAACTGCTGGCAGAAAGAGTGAAGGAATAACTGCTGCTGGAAAGCTATAACAGCAACTTCTCGCCAAGAACACTCATACAGCTGACTGGGTTTGCTTGCTTTGAATAAACTAGGAAAAAGTTAGGGTTTATCAAATGCCACATGTATTTGCATGTTTTTATGTTTCTAATATCTTGGCTTCACTGAACTCTAGTTGATTGTCATCTACCGTAAGAGATTTTCAAAAGGAGAAGACAGTGAGTGACACAGCCTGTGAGGGCCGGCAGGGATCAGGAAGGTTCTGGCAGCTATCCTAATGTCATCTGAATTTACCTCACCAGTGTATGACAAGCAGATTGACCGTGTTTCTCATGTCCTAGTTCGTGTGCATTTGAGCAGGAGAATGCAGGATGCATTCCCTTGGCCCTTTACTGTAGTTGGAAAGGATTTGGGGTCAGAGTGTGGGCATATATGAACACGAGCAGTCTTTTGAAGAGATCCGTGATTCCTGCCGTGACAATGCAGCCAAATGGCCAAACACTTCTTGATAAGTGTGACCTTAAATTCTGATTGGTTAGGGGTAATCGTGGCAGTCTTTGAAACTAGGAAAGGGGAGTAGGTTTCTGTGTGCTGGGCACATGAAGGGCCATGAGGAAGCATGTGTCTCCTTACTGCACCAGCCCCGCTACTCTCCCTCAGCCTGCTCACTGTCCTTTCAGCCTTGCAACTGTCTTTCATGTACACACAGTTCTCAGCACAGCCTTCATTTCCCTGACACTGTTTATCATCTCTCAGCCTTGGGCTTGTCTGCGTTCTGTGAGCGTTACAATGGAATCCGAGGGTTATCCCTTTTGTAGGACTTACTGATTGACAGGCTCTTTGTTAGATCTCTTGTCTTGGCCACAACACACACATGGAAACTCCTTAACTGTGGGGGTTCCACCTTGTTTAATCAACCTTCTATCCCCATGGCCTACCCCTTGCCTGGAAAAAAGTACATGATCCATAGCTATATGGATGAAAAAATGATTAAAGGAAGAAAAAGAATTGCCAAATCATCTATACACATGCATGAGCATACCAAATACACTTTGTGATAGTAAACTACCCAATGGAGATTTAAAAATCTAGGGGGACTCCTGGGTGGCTCAGCAGGGCACCTGTCTTCAGCCCAGGGTGATCCTGGAGTCCTGGGATCAGGCCCCTTGCATGGAACCTGCTTCTCCCTCTGCCTGTGTCTCTGCCTCTTTCTCTCTCTTTCTCTGTGTGTGTGTGTGTCTCATGAATAAATGAATAAAATCTTTTAAAAATAAATAAATAAAAATCTGATTATTTCAATGCAAATCGAATGTAGAAAAGGATATTAAAATATACATAAGAAAAATATACATGTATTAATTTATTGCTACATCTTATTTTTTATGCCGATGATAAAAAATTTTACTAATGGTAACAAAAGGCCATTTACAAGCTACTGAAATAAAACACATGAGTTAAGAGTCATACAAATTGTTCCTTTGAAACCATCTTGATCCCACGATCTTGGGATGGTCATTATCAGAAACTAGTGATGCAATTAATGTTTGAGTCTTTAATTAGGACAAAGGAAAACATGAATCTGGTGTGAAAAGCATTTTTGGATGAGACTATAATGTTGAAAGAAGAGGTCAAGGGCAGGAGGAATGGTCGTACACATACAACCGTATGTTGGGTGATTCAAGACAAATCTCATTCACTGGACCTTAGTTGTGTAATAAACATTATACGATATCAATGTCCACCCAACTACCTGGTAGGTTTGTCACATAAATCTCCTGATTACCTTTTGTTGCTTAGGATCTTTTCCTCAAGATTCAGGATTCACTTCAAAGGTCACCTCCATAGGAATATCTGAACCTTCCTGCAGAGTTAACAGTTTCCTCTTCTCATTGTTCTAGGTCCTTATTCGCCCTCCACTGGTGCTTTCCATATTTTAAATATAAGCTGTTTTCCCGTCCAGATGGTGTGTGCTGAGTGAAATGACAGATGGGTAAATGAATAAACACATGAATAGAGATCAAAGGAAATAATATGAAAACAAATGCTTTGGAAAGCTTAAGGAGTCAGAGGAGCAAATGTAGGGTAGTGTCTTCCATAGGGTTTTGTGTTGGCCTTACTGAAGAAATGTAGGATCCATAAGGTGACATATGGATAGAGTCTACAGGCGCTGTCCCGTATAGAGTGTGTGACTTGCTCACGCTTGTCTCTGGACAGAGGAAAGTTGTGCGATACCTAAACACACAGCTTTAGGGTCAAAACCCCTGAGTTCAAATTCTCGCACGGTCACTTGTTGCCTCGATAGATTTACATCGGTTTCAGCCTCTCACTTCTCCCATTTGTAAAGTCAGGATGACAGTGCCTACTGCTCAGATGGCTTTTATGAATATTAAATAAGATAATTGATACATCACAAAGCATCAGGCATGGCACAGATACTGAGGAAATGACCCTTTATAATTTTCATAATGAAAAATTTGACTGATTGCTAAAGGCTTCATTCATCACTTATTCTTCTGAGCCCTTATCATATGCTTGAAACTCTCAGGAGCTAGAAATAAAATCTTAAAAGTGGTGAACCAGGTTTGTGCTCTCCAGGAGCTTTTATTTGGGGCCATAGGGAGATGATACTGAAATGGATACAAGTCTTAGTAGATTGTAAAAGGGCTTGAGGAAGTAAAGGACTCCGTGAAAGAGAACACCATTTAGGAGGGACAGGTCGGAAAGGTTTCTCTGAGGACAGAGCTGGGACCAAGTGACAAGAAGGAACCAGTCTTGTGAAGAGTCTGTGGAAAAGCCTTCTGGGCAGAGGTAAGAGCAAGTTCAAAGACCATGATGTGCAAAAAGACTTGTCATGTTGGAGGGACTCTAAGAGGCTGCCAGTGTGGCAGGGATCTGATGAGCAAGGGCGACAGACAGGGTCCATTCACGTGGCTCACTGAGTCTGTGATGAGGATTTATCTGATTTCACTTGAAGAGTTGAAAGGCATCTAGCAAGGGAGTATCTTAACTTGGTATTGTTTTTAACAATCAACCAAGAGGTTGTGTGAAAGAAATTGGGGGGAAAAAAGGAGATTAGGATGAGGACAGGAACACCAGTTAGATGCTTCTGCAATGCTACAGGTGAGAGACGATAGAGTCATGATCAGAGTAGTAATAGAGAAGGTTAAGAGCTCAAGAAGTACTCTGTGCTTAGAGACTTTGCTCACCCATCAGATTCGCCAGAGGTCAGGGTGAAGGTAAAAGAGGAAACAAGGGTGATCAAAGGTTCCATCTTGAGAGAAGGTGGTGACAGCTACATAGACATGAAGTGTAAGGAGGGGACTGATGGAGGTTAAAGGTTGAAGGATGCCAAGGCTTTCATTTCTTATACGGTTGACACATCACGGATGAATACAAGTAGGCAATTGACGTTCAAGAAACACCCGTATTGGAGACACAAATGTGGGCGTGATTAGTATACAGATGGCATCTACAGATGGGACCACGCAGAAGAGCAGCTCTCAGTTTAGGTTCCACAGTGGAATCATCCGGGAAACTTTTAAGTGCAGATGGCCAAACCCCAGCCCCAGTCAACTGAATCAGAAGCCCGAGGCTGCTCACTAAGCCTTGGCATTTAAAAAGAAAAACAACACTTCGTGTTCATTCTGATGCATTTGTGAGACCCGAGAACCACGACCCAGGGAGAGACTGCAGAGGGGAAGAGAAGATGGTCCCAGACTGAGCTCCGAGGCATGGCAATACCTCAAGACCAGAGTCCCCGGCAAAGAAACGGACACAGGGCAGCCACGTAGGCCTGAAAACAGCCAGGGTCAGGCCCCTCAAGGAGATTGTTGTGAACAAGTATGGCTAGCTGGTTTCAAGGTCACTAAGGGGTCAACTATGGTGAGGGTGGATATAATGTTCTTATATTTATTTTTTATTGAACCATATATACATACGGTAAATTGTATACATCTTAGGTATACATTAGATTATTTCGTGTACATGCACATACTGCTGTAACCACCATCCAGGTCACAAAATGGGATGTTTCCAAAATTCCATAAGGATCTCTTGTGTTCCTTGGAGCTTCCTACCTCCCTCCCCCTCAGGAAGTAACTGCTTTTTTGACTTATCTAGCTATGGGATATATATATATATATATATATATATATATATATATATATAGTGGTTACAGCAGCACGTGCATGTGTCTAATGTATATTCCTAAATTCCTCATCAGTGGATTCTATAGTGTGTTCTTCATATTTTGCTTCTTTTGTCCAACATTATTTTTGTGAGCTCCATCCATTGTTACTTCATACATGAGTAGCTTATTCTTTTCTAATTTTCTAGTTTGCTATTGTACAAATTGACCACGGTTGGTCCATTCTCCTATTGGGAGATAGGAGGTAGATATTTAGGTCTCTAATTTATCAGAATTTATGAATAAAGCTACTATACATGTCTTTTGATGGACATGTTTCCATCTTTATGGGGTCCATTCTTAGGGATGGAATTATAGCGTCATTAAGATACGTGCACCCCCTAAATTAATTAGATCTTGACACAGAGTTTTACAAAGAATTGTAAATTCTTTGTAATTGGTGCCAAATGACACCTCCTTCAGCAATAAATGAGTTCCAGTTTTTCTATATACTCACCAACACTTAGTACAGTCATTTTCTATATTTTTTAAACATTCTGGTAAGTGTGAAATGATATTTCACTGCAGTTTTAATTTTCCTTTCCCTGATTATTTTTTTTAAAGATTTTATTTATTTATAGACAGAGAGAGAGAGAGAGAGAGACACAGGCAGAGGGAGAAGCAGACTCCATGCAGGGAGCCCGATGTGGGACTCGATCCCAGGTCTCCAGGATCAGGCCCTGGGCTGAAGGCAGCGCTAAACCGCTGAGCCACCCGGGCTGCCTCCTTTCCCTGATTAATAGCAAAAGACATTTTTGTAGTCTTACTGGACATTTCAATCCTCTGGTGATGTTCTTGTTTCGATCTTTTAGTCGAATTATCTCTTTTTGTTATTGGTTTGTGAATATTCTCTCTATATTTTGGATATTGATCATTTGTTAGATGCATTTTCTCCTCGTTTCTCAGGGGTTTGCTTTTCCAGTCTCTGAATGGCATCTTTTGGTGAAAAGACAATTCATTCTGATGAAATCTAACTTGTCAATTCTTTTATGGTGCTTCTTGTGTCACATATAAAAAATCTTTGCCTACACCAAGGTCACAAAATTCTGTTTTCCTCTAAAAAACTTTATTGGTTTACCTTTTACATTTAGGTTTGTGATCCATGTCAATTCAATTTTAATACTTGGGGAGAGGAAGAGTCGATCCTAACTTTGTTCTGAGCAGATGCCTAATTGACACAGCTGCCTTCCCACTGAATCACAGCGCCACCCATATCATTAATCAAATGTGGGCCTGCTTCAGGACTCTACTCGATTCCATCCTAACAAGTGGCCATAATCTTCCTTCATCTTCTGAGGGGTTTTTCTTTTATTTGTTGCCACAAGATGGTGGAAGTGAGGGAAGTGTGTGGCTTGTGATTCCTTCACACTTTCACTGCATATTTGTTGGATCAGAAAGTCTGAGAGCTTCCACTCAACTCTGACATCTAACTGGAATGAATACAATAGAATAGGACATGATTTGCTCCGGAGGCATCCATCCTCTCCAGGATATTTCAAATTCTTTCACCGCAGAGACTATGATTCTTGGCTTCCTCCCACATTCACTGCCAACATTCACTGTTCTTATCCCTGATCTTTCCAGCTCAGAAGGGCTTTCAACATAGTATCTGAAGACTTGCACACATGTTGTAGCGCAACTTTGAATCCAACTTAATCCTCTGGATTAAGTCAGAGGAGACTGATCTGTTTTGAGCTGGTTGACATGTATGAAACCAGTTGGGGGAGCTCCCAATTTGAGTCCAAAGTGCAAGCTCAATGGTATCACCTTTTTGCTTGAAAACATGCAATGGCTCCCACTGTCCCAAGAATGGAGTTCAGATGGAAAAGAATGTATTTCATCAATGGAATAGGCATTTTTGGAGAACTCTTTTGTTCTGGAGTAGAGTGTTCCTAAAGTTCCCAGCCCCAACTGATGTCTCGTTTTCTTACGATTTTCTATTGTACTTTGGTGACAGTGAAGTTCACTTTAGCCCATATGTCTCCCCTGTTTTGTATTGCTTCTTAATGACTTCAGAGCATGCTCTATTAATTCAAGAAGATGAACTTCGTTAGAACACATATTTATATCACTATAGAATATTGTGAAGGGCTTTTCACTCAGCAGGTGCTTAGTATGTTAGATATTAAATGAATTAGCTTATTTCCCGCATCATTTCACAAATATATGAAGCAGCTCTTGGTGCTTAGGAAATGAATTTATTTGACTGTCCTCATAAAATCCCAAAGTTTTGTTATCACTTGGGGGTGATAACATTGTCTTTACAACTCCTCTTAGAAGCCTAGAAGTTTCCTCTTAGAAACCTCATTATGCTGAATAGTTGGCACTGACATTATAAGAGACAGATATTCATAACCTGGGGCCCATGTAAATATGTGCGTTTCTAAGGTGAGTTGTTCCATGACTTCCATTAAATTCTCAAATTTGTCCTTCACCTATAGGAAGGTTAAGAATCATTGAGACTAGGTCATGGCTAACAATCTTTCATATGACAATTGCAAAATGCTCAATAAATGCACATTCAATAAGACTTAATGGCAATGAAAAGCAAAATATTTACAATGACAGAAGGATTCCCTCCAGGTTAAAAAAAAAAGCAAAACATGATGCAAAAGGTTTTTTAGTGTGTATTATGAATTCAATGTCAACATTGAAAAAAGTATTATCAGTGATAGATATGGTACTCATTATTTCTGTAACTATTTTGTAGAACTAAAATATTACAACCACACTTAAGAAATACCATGAAAGAATATGAAAAATAAATGTCAGCATTAAGGAAAAACAATTCCATGGTCAATTAAAAAAAATCCCAGAATTTTGCATTTGGTAAGATTTTTTTTTTTATATGGTGTCAATAATTTTGTAAATCTCATAGCTAATATCCTGAAGTACTCCATGGCCCCAGATCAAATCCAATTGATTGTAGGAGGTAGAGACAGAGGTGAATGAGGTTAGGGACTTGACACAGGATGTTGCTGACATCCTTCGGATCAGATGGAGGCCTTTCCCCATCCATGTCAGTCAGTACTGTCAGTCACATGGTAATGCGAAGGAGTCAGCTAAAAGAACACAAGGAATTTTCACAATCTCTCTTAGAAGTAAAACTGGGTCTTTGTAAAACTGTTTTACTAAAAGAGAATGTGTATTTTCTTGATATTATTTTTGTTATTAGTAAAAGTGAGTTGGTGATAAAATGTATAGCTTCTAGAAAAAAAGGCCACTTGTGCGTTAGCCAATGTAAAGTTCCATACCAGGGTAGCCCCACTATACCTGGCAAGCTTTGGTGCCCTTCTACACACAGACAGAGATTAGGGGAGAGACAATATTTTTATTCCTAATCCTTAAAGCAACAGTGAAATATTTGATTATGAATCAAATCGGATCTGCTCTGTTGGCTCTCTCAAAAAAAACCATAAAAAACAAAGAGAGGTGTGTTTTAGACTTTCTAGATAAAGACCAGTCTTGGGTTAATAGTTATTTTCCTATTCTGGCCAATTGGTCTTGAATTAATCCTTTAGGTCTAGAGATATGGGTGTTGATCTACCCTCAGGTTCAACAAGTCCCTGCCCTAACCCTGCTGAGGTTTGCCCCTGCTCTCCTCCCGTGCTGCCACCACTTGAGTTAGACGAGTTTAGAAGAGTCCTTATCAACACGATGGAGGCAAGTGGAAACAGTCAGGGGAGGAAAATGAGGAGGCATCGGCCGAGAGAGGTATTGGGATAGAATTATGGAGAACTACTCTTGGATATTTTAACTAAGAAGTTACAAGCAGAATCTGCTGCCTTAATCAGCATCTTCATAGAGGAGAGAAGGGTGAGAACAAAGTTTTCTTTGGCTGTGTTATAAGATGCTCAGGGCAGGTTGAAGAGATTAAAAAAATATTAAGACTCCCTTAGCTTCAGAAAACACTTTTTATGTTGTATATACAATCTTTAGAGCCAACCTGGGAGATAGTAGGTATCGCCTCTGATTTACAGGTGAGAAAACCTGTTCAGGGAAGTTCATTGAGTTAGAGTGTACAGTTAGTGACCAGAGAAGCTGGGAGCAGGGATTCAGGCTATAGGCATAGTTCACCTTCCAGGTGACCGTGGGGGCTCTCTGGGCACCTATGGAAAGTCACTGCATTCACTTACCATGGTGGCCATGACAAAGTACCACAGGCTGCATGTCTTAAACAATAGAAATAGAAGTTTGACATCAAGGTGTCAACAGGGTTGGTTTCTTCTGAGCCCTCTCTCCTTGGCTCTCAGAAGGCCACCATCTCCTTGTGTCTTTACATATATTCCCTCCGTCCCTGTCTGCGTCCAAACTTCCTCTTCTTATTGGACTAGGGCCTCTGTAAAGCCTGCAGGTGTAAGTAGTTCACTTTCTAGTCAACAACTTTTGAGGAAGTTTCCAAGGCAAAGCAAATGAAAGGCCAATCTCCAAACTTGGCTTATAAGCTGCCTTCTTATTATCACTTAATGAATCTTCTCAGTATTAGAAGGGCTGGCTCAGATATCCACAATCATGGGAGCCACATGGGATGCTTGGCATTGAAAGAAGTTAGGGTTCAAGAGCCTGTGGATCTTGGATTAGTAGGCTAACAGCTTGATTGGAAATTTCGTGCCTTGGAGGAAATCAGAAGATTGGAATCTCCACATATCTCGGCTCCATGGAGGAAGAAACCAAGGGCTGTCACGTGCACTGGAGCACTCAGCAGGTTAGCCGGCAGAATTTGAAAGACTGGGAAAATTCATTTTCTGAAATATTCTGCTGGGAACAATGGAATGCTAAATAAGCAACTTCAGAGCACACATTTAGTGAGATATTTATTAATTCCTTTGTTGTCAAACAATCCTAGTTTTATTTCTTGAGAACACCCAACTATAAAGTTTGATATTTAACATATAAAGCCTTCAGCTATGTATTCTAACATTTTGTGATCACCAGAAATTGTCCAATATTTTTTAAAAAGTAAAGTAAAACAAATCATTCTTTTAAAATTCAAGAATTACATTTTTTTCTTAGGAAAGTGTCACAAAGAAATGACACTAAAAGACTTAAACAGAAAATTGAGAAATTATTGTCCACATAGAGAGAATCTCAACTTTCCATTCTATATTTACTAAAAGAATAAAAGTCCACTAAAGTCCACTAAAATTTAGATGCCCTCTGGGGACATTGGAAAAATCCACACTTACCTTGCATGTAGGATAATGTACTTAAGAATAGGGAAGTCCAGTCACATCAAATTCAATTATAGAAATAATTATACTTACAGGAATGGATGCTATTTAAACGAAACTCAAACTAATAAAATGCATTTCCTATAAACTTATTTTATTGTATAAAATATATATTATTTGAGAAAATAAAATCAATGGTCAGGTAAAATTAAATTGATTATGTTAACATATCATATAGTCCATCAGTCAAATTTTGCCTCTATAAAATGCCTGACATACCAATATCTTGAAATCTCTGTGAGATATTATACCTGCAAAGTTTTTAAAGTTAATAGTTAATTCTTGTTTGCTTTATTTGTCTAGAAGTTAAGAATTAAAAAAATTTATTTCTAAGTATGTCTGATTTTTAGATGTAGATGTGAATACTTAATAGATATAGGTGTGAATACTTAACTGTGAAAAGCAGAGTGTTTTCCTCCTGAGATATGGAACAAAGCAAGGATGCCTCCTTTCACCACCTGTATCAGCATCATCCTGGAAATCCTTGCTACTGCAATATAGAAAGCTCCCCTCCCCCCCATTTAAAGATCCTAAGATTGAAAAGGAAGCTGCAATACTGCCTCTACTTGCAGATAACTGTCATCGTTAAAAATCCCAAAGAATCCACCCCAAAAAGCTATTAGAAATAGTATGTGGGTTTAATAAGGTCGTAGGATGCAAAGATATAAAGTATGTGTTTATATGTTAGCAAAAACAAATGGATTTAAAATACATTTATAACACTAGAAAACAGGAAATCCTTAACTATAAGTTTTAAAAATAGGTGCAATATGCTAGAAACTATAAACAAAAGAAAGAAATGAAAAAATACCTAAATCATTGGAGAAATAAATCATATTCAAGAATAAATATTTTGTGTTCACTGTATTGGATGTAATTATCTTTAAATTAATCTATAGATTCAACACAGTCCTATTGACAAGATAACTCTAAAATTTATACAAAAGAGTAAATGAACTAGGAGCAACAAACAATTTTTTTTTTTTTTTTAGATTTCTCTCTCAAGATCATCATTACTTTTCTTTTTTTTAAATTTTTTTAATTGGAGTTCAATGTGGGCAGGGAGTTGGGGTGACTGGGTGATGGGCACTGAGGGGGGCACTTGGTGGGATGAGCCCTGAGTGTTATGCTAAATGTTGGCAAATTGAGACAAACAATTTTTAAAAAGAACAAGTTCAACACTTACATGACCTGATTTCAAAACATTGGTTAGAGTAATCAAGGCATTTTGGAATTGGTATAATGATATACAAATTGATCAATAGAACAGTATGGAGAGTCCAGAAATAATTTCATACCTCTATGAACAATTGATTTTTTTTCAGGCTTGCAAAGACATTTCAGAGAAAAAGATGGTTGTTTCAACAAATGTTGTTGAAATAAAGTCATTTATATATGAAACTGAATCTTAATAGGTGACTTGATACACAAATATCAGTTCAAAATGGATCATAGATTTTTTTTTGGATCATAGATTTAAATGTAGAACCTAAACTACAAAAATTTTAAAAGAAAATATTGTTTAAAAATGTGATTTTGGATTAGGCTAACATTTTTCAAATACAAATACCAAGAGGTGATCCATAAAAAGAAAAATTGATAAATTGATTTCGTCAAAATTTAAAATTGCTCTTCAAGAGACACTTAAGAAGCTATGATTCATAGTCTGGAAAAAATGTTTGCAAATCATATTTGATCAAGGACTTGGATCTAGGATCTATAAAGAACACTTAAAATGCAATAAAAGGAAAACAATCCAATTTTTAAAAGTAGGAAAAGATTTGAATAGGTAGTTTAACAAGAAGATATATATAATATATAATATATATATTATATATTACATATATGGCAAGTATGCACAGGGACAGAAGTTCCAAATCACTTGCCATAAGGAATATAAATTGAAGCCACAACGAGACACTACTACCTACATATTACAATGGCTAAAATTAAAAAGGACCCACCATACCAAATTTGGGCATAGACGTAGAGGAACTGGTACTCCCATATACTGCCTATGGGAACATAAACCATTTTGGAGACCAGCCTCAGAGTTTCTTAAATATTTCAGTATGTCCCTCCCATATACCCTGACCATTCTGTTCCTAGGTATACACTCAAGATAAATGAAAACATATTTCCATACAAAAGCATGTATAAAAATGTTCATTCTGGCTTTATCAACAATTGTCAAAAACTTGAAACAACCCAGATGTCTTTCACAGGAGACTGTAGTAACAGCTGGTATATCCACATGCAGGAATATTGCTTAATATTGCTTAACAATCAAAAGGAATGAGCTATTGGGATGCCTCAGGGGCTCAGTGGTTGAGCCTCTGCCTTGGGCTCAGGGCGTGACCCGGAGTACTGCATCAGGCTCCCCACAGGGAGCCTGCTTCTCCCTCCACCTGGCTCTCTACCTCTCTCTGTGTCTCTCTCATGAGTAAATAAATAAATAAATAAAATCTTTTTTTTTTTTTTAAAGGAATGAGCTATCAATTGAAGGTACAACATGAATGAGTCTCAAAATGATTATAACCAAGTGAAAGAAGCCAGAAAAAAAAAATGGTTACATATTCTGTGAATCTATTTACATAAAATTCTACAAAAAGCACTCTAATCTATAGGGATAGTAGCAGATAGACAGTGGGAAGGGAAAGAGGTAAGGAGGTGGGGGAAGGGTTTACAAGTGGATACAGGGAAAATGTTGATGGAGGGAGGGTTTCATGGGTGTATACACACTTTAAAACTTCCAAATTGTATATTTTACATGCTGTTTATTGTATGCCCATTATACCTCAACAAAGATTAAAATAATGATAAAATGAAATTTCTAGAACTCAGAAAGTGAAATAAAGGAGAGAAATTAAGGATTATTACGTGTATTTCTTGCCTAGGTTAGGATGAGGCTAATGGTGCCAACTTAAAAGTGTGTTAGGAAAGTCGATAGGTGGGTGAGGGGATGGGATATTGGGTGGTGGGCATTAAGGAGGGCATGTGATGTGCTGAGAACCAGGTGTTAGATACGCAACTGATGAATTATTGGACATGACAACGGAAACTAAGTATGTAAGTATATGTTGGCTAATTGAATTTTAAAAAAGGAAAATGGATGGTTAAGCAGATCGTAAAAAATCTTTTATTGGTACCTGTAAAAATAGAGAACTACAATTTAAAATTCCTGATTAAAAAAAAAACAAGTAAACAGGAAAATTTCTTAATCTAACAGACTCCAATAAAAAAGAAAAATGTAATGAAGAAAATTATTGTAAGAGAGCAGTAGAAACCTAACTATTTCAGTTACTTTAATTAATTAATTCAATTAATTACTAATTAATTCAAATTAGACTCACATTCAAACTTCAAAAGCTATTAGTAATAATATCATATGCTTGTTATATGGAGTGTTCAAGACGTAACGACAGAAATGTAAGTTTAAAGGACTCTTGGACCAGAGCAAAGGATGGGAAACATATGGAAAACATTAAACAGAAAAGCGAAGATTTAGGGCTGAACAATATTAATCAGGATGAAGATGTGAAGATAAAAGTAAATGTCAGAAAGGGAGACAGAACATAAAGACTCCTAACTCTGAGAAATGAACTAGGGGTGGTGGAAGGGGAGGAGGGCGGGGGGTGGGGGTGAATGGGTGGCAGGCACTGAGGGGGGCACTTGACGGGATGAGCACTGGGGGTTATGCTATATGTTGGCAAATTGAACACCAATAAAAAATAAATTAAAAAAATAAATAAAAATTATTACTTCAAGACTTAAAAAAAAAGTAAATGAAACAAATCATCAGGAAGATATAATACCCTGAACCTACAGATAAAGTTTCAAAAGAGATAAAACTGCCAGATTCACAAAAAGATACTGAACCATTCATGATTAGAGTCAGGGCTTTCGATCCAGCTACTTCATAAATGGGTACGTCAGTCTAGCAAACACAGCAAAAATCAATAGACATACAGAATTTGGACGAAAATTATTAGCAAGCATGATCCCAAAACCTGCACCCTTTATTACAGAACATATTCCTTTTAAGAATTCGTGAGACATTTAAAAAAAATAAGAGAGAGATTATGAAATGGCAGCATGAATTTTATTTTTAAAATATTGCACCCAAATTCTAGAGTGAGGGGAAGTCTCATTTTCTGAGGTGATCAATGTTCACAACTTGTGAATCTTTCCTTACTTTAAAAATATAGATTCATACATACCTTCATTTTTTAAATATATAAATGGAATTTTTACTTTTTTTATTGGTTTGCTTTTACATGTAAAAATACGTTACAGCGATCCTAAGTAATGAATAGCTATCTTTTTAAACTACTGATTTCTATATTGTGGTATGAATATGCCATAAATTAACATTTAACTGTCGTTCGGTTGATAGGCTTGTTGGGTGATATCTTTTTAAAATTTGTTTTCACATTTGCAAATATTTTTGTAAGATAGATACGTAGAAGTGGATTACGAGGTCAAAAGTATAAAGCTTAAGGTTTTGGTAAGCAGTAAAGTTTTGGTGAATAATACAAAATTGTCCTCCAAAAATTACACTTGTCATTTATCCTCCTACCAAAAACGTATGGGAATGCTCAGAAGATCTTTTCCCCACACTTTGCCAAATTTTCTTTCTTTTTTTTTTTAGGGGGGGCATGAGTGTGAGTGGGGGGTGAGAAGAGGGGTAAAGGATGAGAGAAAACCCCAAGCAGGCTCCACCTGAGTTTGGAGCCTGACGCTGGGCTCAACCTCGTGCCCCTGAGATCGTGACCTGAGCAGAAACCAAGGGCTGGACACTCAACAAACCGAGTCACCCAAGGGCCCCCACTTTTTTAAAACAAAAAGAGTAGTTTAGTAGTTTCTTCAAATTTCGGGGTCACTGATAGAATAGTTTCTTCATACCGACGGGGGGTGATTATGGGTGGATGCACACATTATACGTCCATCGCGTATATTCGTATATTCATACGAGACCCGTGTGTGTGAGTGTGCGTGTGTGCGTGAATTTTCTGTAAGTCTTGCTTCGCATCTTGATTGAAGAGCTACCCAAGTGATTCCCGGTATGTCTTAATTTAGTTTATACTCGTTATTCCAAGTCCTCGCTTACATCGAAACAATTGTATAAATGTTTAAATAAATCAAATTTGCCCTCCTTCTACCCTTTGACCACAGCCTTAGACCATATTTCTGTGCCACTGTCTGAACGGCAGATTATTTCATGATACCTACAAAGGATTGTCACACAAGGAAATCTTCACTTTGGGGGACAAGTTTCGCTCATTCCCTTTTCTGCACGTATTCGTATATGTTGCTCATTGCTTTTAATGCTAACTATCCGCCTACACATAGGGGAAAAAATAGAATCAAATCCAAGGAGAAGGAAATGTTGGGAATTGGGACAGGCGGATAGAGGAGGGAGCGATCATTTGGCATCGATGGCAAGGCCAGGGTGGGCATAGCCGGCGGCCGGACATGTGTCCACGCCAGCGAGCGGCCGGGCTGTGGGGCACTGGGCGGACTCCGACCTTCCTGAAGGAAGGAAGACGGTGGGTGGCCAGCCTGCCTTCTCCTCCGAGTACAAGTGAATGCGTGAGCCTGGCGGGCCCTTGAACCCCAGGGCTGTTCGCCTGCTACCCCAATCCTGCCAGGCCCGCCGCTTGACCCTGATCTAGGCCGCAGCCCGCCCTGCCAGCCTCCAGCCCCAGGGGAGGTGACAGGCCACAGGCACAGGCACCACTGGGGCCTGGGGCGGGCACAGGAGGAGTCTGGACCCTCGGGCGACTCGGTGGGGGATGGAAAAGGCCTGGAGGCAGGACTGGCGTCCTGTGTCCCTCCTAATTCCTCTTTCCTGTTGCCTGCCTCTCTGCCTCCGAGGAGGGCCGAGCATCCCGGATGAGCCCCTGGATGTCCCGAGGGGTTGCAGGAGTGTCGTCCTGCTGCAGGCGACACCATTGCCATGAGATGCACGGGCTGAAGCCAGCCGGCCCGGTCATCGGTTGCTCAGGGAGCGGCAGGCCGGCCCGTGGGTTCATGGGCTGTGCCCGGCAAAGAGGTCGCTGCTGTAACCACCTGGGGAGCCTGAGCTCTGACCCGAGTGTCGCACGGAGACAGGAAATGGCCAACACGGGGACGACCTCCTGAGCGGAATTGCCATCCTCCCTTCTCCAACCACGCTGCAGGCTGATGGTCATCGCGGCCCCGGAAAGCACCGGTACTTGCAGGGGGTTGAGACCATCTTTCCGACAGGGAAAGGGCCGTGGTTCCTTCGGCTGCGCCCAGCTGCCTCTTCAGGCCGACCGGACAGTCCTTGCAAATTAAGCATCCTTCGTTCGTCTCACGAGACTCATGAATTCTGCATGAGTTTTATGATGTGTCCCAGAGTTGCAACGACAGACAGCGAAGTCAGGCGTTTTCAGCGGAGAATTGTAAATAATCCGTTGCCTGATTGATGCCCGTGGAAGGAAATAGGATTTGCACAAGACCTAGTACAATATACTTAGTTCATTAAATGGCCAGAGACGTCCCCTATGCTTGTGTTTAGATCTCACTGTTCCTTTTTGGAAGACTTTATTTTATTTTATTTTACTTATTGAGCATGTGCGGGCAGGGGGGAGTTGCGGGCAAAGGGCGAGGGCGAGCGACTCGCAAGCAGACTCCAGGACGAGCGTGGGCCTCCTGTTGGGGCCCCATCCCAGGACCTGTGATCATGACCTGAGCAGGAACCAAGGGTCGGGGCCCGACCAACTGAGCCCCCGAGGCCCTGAGATCTCAGTCTTAAATGGACAAGAAATCCTCTCTGCTCCCGCGCTCCAAGGGGAAGAACCAGTGTCGGGGAGCCCAGAGATACTTCGGAGCTGGCCAGCCCACGATCGGAGGTTACAGAGCCTGGACAGGTCTGCACCGTCCGCCCCGAGAATCCCTAACCATCAGCACAGAGGGGCGCACGCTGCCCTCAACCTGCAAAAAGACATTAGCGTCTCCGATTGGGTGAGAAAATGGAGTAGGACCAGTGACAGGAGAGAAGACACGACCTCGGGGGTGTCAGTGCCCAGGCCTGCGGGTTTCAAGGTTAGCCTTGCACTACGGCCTCCCTGAGAACCTGCCTCTCAGCTGCACGGTCGGCCAGAGTGTCAAAGGTAATATTTGTCCTCTGGCTTTGTCGCTGCATCACATTCTCACCCCGAAGCCCCTTATCTCGGTCCTGGCGCGGACCGTCGCCTGTCCTGCCCTCCGCTGTGGCCTTTCAAGGAGTGTGGGGCTGGGCAAACACCCGTCCCCTCCCTTCCCCGCTGCACCCAAGTGCTTGGCCTCGGAGTCTCGGCTCTGAGCCGAAGCCCTGACCGGGCAGGTCACAATGGGCTCTGAGCTGGGCCCTGAGCGCTCCGAATGCCCAGTGTGCTCGCTGCTGGGCCCAGCTCACCCCGAGGCCGAGGGGCCCTGGCACCTGCCTGCCAGGCCTGGGGGAGGCGCCCCTGCCTCAATGGGCCCAGCTCACCCCGAGGCCAAGGGGCCCTGGCACCTGCCTGCCAGGCCTGGGGGAGGTGCCCCTGCCTCAATGGGCCCAGCTCACCCTGAGGCCGAGGGACCCTGGCATCTGCCTGCCAGGCCTGGGGGTGGCACTCCTGCCTCCATGGGCCCAGCTCACCCTGAGGCCGAGGGGCCCTGGCACCTGCCGGCCAGGTCGCTGCCTCAACGGGCCCGACCTGGAACATTTCATGGAAGTTATCGCTGGCCCCGCAGCCTTGCTGTGTTCCCCCGCAGCCCCCGTACCGTGGGCCTCCTCGCCTGTCCCTGTCCCTCACCATGAGTCCCAGTGTCCCTCGGAATAGTCCACCTGCCCTGCCGCCTCCCTGGGCGCAGCAGAGCCCCTGGCCTGCTGGCAGCACTCAGGAAGTCACTGTCACAGCAGTTCACCACAGGCCGGGAGGAGCTGGCAGTGTCCCCGCTGTCACGCCTGCAGCTCTTTCCCTTGTACCCGGGCGGGGGTTGCATTCTCACCGGCTCACCTCCACCACTTTGCTCTCAGGACCGCCTTCCCTCCTCTTGAGTTTCTCCATGACCTGGCGGCCCGGCCCACAGGTGCTCCCCTCTCTGATCCCATGGGCCTGGCAGCCACAGGACACAGTCTAGTGGCCGGGACAGGCCAGCACCCATGACCCCAGCCCCTGCCCAGGCCCCCGCAGCCTGGGACCCCTCCTCCGGGCCTGTGGAGACCGAGGTGGTACCCCCGGGACAGTCCTGCAGGGCCTGAGCGCAGGGGGCTCCAAGGTGCCCTCCCACCAAGCACTTTCGCCCAGAAAATCAGCAAACCCTCCAAATCAGAGTGTTTGCTTCCCCTCCCAGAGGGACAGATGTGAAATCTCGTCCAGCACCACTATTCGGAGCCGGATGTGGGACTCGATCCCATGACCCTGGGGTCACGCCCTGGGCCTAAGGCGGTGCTAAACCGCTCAGCCACCCCCCCACCCCCCCCGGGCATCCCAGAGTTGGGCTATTCTCATGGGTGTGTGGTGGTATCTCACTGCTGTTTTTTTGTTTTTTTTTTTTTTTCTCACTGCTGTTTTAAATCGCATTTCCCCGATGACCCATGATGTGGAGCATCTTCTCATATGCTTATTGGCCACCTGTGTATCATCGTGGGTGAGGTGTCTGTTTAGATCTTTGGCCTGGTTTTACAATCAGATTGTCTTCTTATTGTTGAGTTGGAAGAGTTCTTTGTATATTTTGGATAAGACTCCTTTATTGGGTGTGTCACTTACAAATATTTTCTCTGAGTCTATTCCTGTCTTCTCATTTTCTTGACATGGTCTTTCACAGAGTGGAATTTCTTAATTTTATTGGAGTGGAGCTTCATTATTTCCTTTAAGGATCATGCCTTTGGTGTTGTATCTCAAGACTCATCTACATACCCAAGGTCATCAAAACTTCCTCTGTGATAGTTTTTAGGAGTTTTATAGCTTTCCATTTCACATTCAGGTAGGATCTACTTTGATTTAATTTTTGCATCTAGATTTACAATGTTTGTGTCTAGATTTATTTGTGTGTGTGTGTATGTTTGGGCTTGCACCATTGGTTGAAATGAATCTTTGCTCCACTGCATTACCTTTGCTCCCTTGTCAAAGATCAGTTGACTACATTAAGTCTGTTCTTGGGCTCTACATTTTGTTCCATTGATCTATTTATCTCTTCCTTCTCCGATGCCACACTGTCTTGATTATTGTGGCTTTATTGGAGGTACAGCAAGTTGAGGTTGGGTAATGTTGGCCCTCTGACTTCCTTCTTCTCCTTCAATTTTCTATTGACTCTTTCGCCTCTCCATATAATAAAACTTTAAAATCAGGTTTTCAATGCCTGCAAAACAAGTTGCTGTGATTTTGACTGGGATGTATGAAAGCTACAGATCAAGTTGGGAAGAACTGACATTTTGACAACATTGAGTCCTCCTATCCATGAACATGTGATATCTCTCCATTTATTTAGTTCTTTGATTTCATTCATCAAATGTTCTATAGCCTAAGATAGATCTTGTACTGATTTTGTTACACTTATACCTAAATATTTTATTTTGGGGTGCCATTTAAATTATATTATGCCTTTAATTTCAAATCCCAGTAGTTGATTGCTGACAAAGAGGGAATAGATTGGCTTTTGTGCATTAAGGTTGTAGCTTACAACCTTGCTATAATTATTTATTACTTCTGGGGTCTTTTTTAATTCTTTCATATTTTCTACATAGATGGTTATGTCATCTGCAAACAAACATAGTTTACTTTTTCCTTCCCAATATGCATATCTTTTATTTTTCTGCCTGGTATAATTACATTAGATAGGATGATAATTTGCTTTTTTACACCTGTAAACTGCTTTCACCTTGGGAAGCCATCACTGAATGCTATGTTCTCTTAACTGATCTCCCTGCTTTCACTTGTGTCTCGTCCAGTCCATTCTAATGAAACAGCCAGAATGACACTTTTTAAGACATTTTTAGTCATACTGGGCCCCTCCCAGCTACAACGACTACAATGGCTCCTCATTCCACTCTATGTAAGACTTACATTCTAACAATGGCTTGTAAGACCCTGCACCATCTGACTTACCTCCTCCTATCACCTTGATGTTCACACTCTATTATCTTCTCCTTGTTCATCCCATAGGAGACATGCTAGGAAATTTCCAGCCTTAGTCCTTTCCAAGGCAGTCCTGTGTTATCTCTCTGGGAGTTTAGGAGTGGAGCATAAGAGATGGGTAGTTTTACAAGTAAACACAGGCTGCAAGTCAGCAGGGGATTAGGGAAATTTAACGCTTATTTTTAAAATAGGTGATTCTTATGTAGGTCTCTGGGTGGCATAGATGAGATGGTTGACATGTATAAAATACATTTACTTCAGGGTGATTTTGTGGGAACTACTCATACCATTTGAAATGGCATTGTCTACAAAAAAATGATTGAATATGCAAAAGGGAGATGATAAAATAAATAGAACAAGATCCTAGAAGAGAAAGAAAAAAGAGAAAGAATACGGGTACAGGTCTTAGAATCAAGAGGGACAGAGACTATAATTACTCAGAGAAAGGAGAGGAGGGAGGAAAGAAAGGATGAAGAAATGAAGGGATCCTACATTTTTGAAGAAGAGGATTAAAAAGTTTTCCAACTCTCAACGTTCCCTACGTTCTCAGTAAGGCAGCCCAGTACCAGGGCCATATGCTCAACCAACAGAGATCTTAAATAAATGTTTGAATGTAAGAGAAAATAAATATCTATGGGAAAGATAGTGGAGGAGTAAATGTATGAGAAAAACTAAACCAAATATAAAACAAACCTCTATCAGAGCAGAACGCAAACACAAAGCCCTAATGGAGAAAGTTATAACGAGCGTAGAAGAGGAAAACAATGTGCATTTGTTATGCCTGCACATGTGTCGATATAGCTTCTTAGCACATGAGCAAATAGTCAATATTTCTTAAGATAGTAATGTGATTTCCTGGGCTGCCTGGCTGGCTCACTCCGTATACCTTTGACTCTTGATCTTGGGGTTATGAGTTCAAACCCCATGTTGGGTGTGGAGGTTACTTAAAAATAAAATTAAAAAAATAGTATCATTTCCTTAGTTATTATTGACCATCCTTTATTAATAGGAATTTTGTATAAGAAGATTATCATGTTTAAGTTCCTAAAAATTCTTTTGGTCACCATTTTCTTAAAACGAGCATTAAGGGTTCTTTATCTCTAATATTTCCCGCATCACCCCACCAATTAGTTAGCTACATTCCTATTGTAACCACTCATCCCCTAAGAATCACTTAACTGATTTTTTTTCATGATTATAATTAAGGTCCTTATTTTTTATTTTTATGTTTTAAGATTTTATTTATTTATTCATGAGAGAGACAGAGAGAGAGGCAGAGACACAAGCAGAGGAAGAAGCAGGCTCTCTGTGGAGAGCCTGATGCAGGACTTGATCCCAGGACCTCCGGGTCACGCTCTGGGCCAAAGGCAGACACTCAACCACTGACCCACCCGGCTGCCCCAAAGGCCTTTATTTTTTAAGGTTTTTCTTATCTCCATGGTTGGTATCTAACACAAACAGTGAAAGGTACACATCACAAGTGCACAAATCAATGAGTTGTCACACATGAACGCAGCTGTGTAACCACCATCCAGATCAATAAACACAACACTACTGACCCCCCAAAAAAGCTGGCCCCAAGCCTTGTCCCATTTGCTCCCAGCTTACTCTCCAAAACCTTCTCTAACTATCTCAATTCTATCACTACAGATTCTTTTTTGAAGTCTATATTAATTAAACCAGACATTCTTGTGTGCGGCCTCACTGAAGATTAGATGTCTGAGACTCCGCTGTGTTATTGTGGGTAGCAATGCTTCGTTCGTCTTCATCCCTGCATATCGTATTGTATAAATACAACATTTCATTCACACTTTCTGTTACTGTTGATGGATATTTGTTTTTTTTTTTTTTTCCAGTCTTTGCTATTAAGGATAATGCTGTCGTTTGCCTTCGGTTCTGTTGGATAGATCCTTAGGTATGGAACTACAGGGTATGTGGATAGTCAACATCAGCGGTCAATGCCAAGGTTTTGCACACTGGCTCTAGCAGTTTATATTCTTACCAACAACGTATGAACAACTTCCAGTTGTTCCACATCCCTGACCAGCACTTGGCATTTCTTGCCTTTAAATTACAGTGCTTCGGTAATAGCACTGTAAACTATAATAGTTTTTATTTTGCATCTTTTCAAAGCTTTCAAAATGCGGAGCATGTTTTGAAATGTTTAATGGAATTTTAGACTTTCTTTTTTTTTTTTTAATTGGAGTTCAATTTGCCAACATTTAGCATAACACCCGGTGCTCATCTCGCCAAGTGCCCCCCTCAGTGCCCATCACCCAGTCACCCCAACCCCCAGCCCACCTCCCTTTCCACCACCCCTTGTTCATTGCCCAGAGTTAGATATCTCTCATGTTCTGTCTCCCTCACTGATATTTTCACTCATTTTCTCTCCTTTCCCTTTATTCCCTTTCACTAATTTTTATATTCCCCCAAATGAATGAAACCATATAATGTTTGTCCTTTTCCGATTGACTTATTTCACTCAGCATAATACCCTCCAGTTCCATCCACATTGAAGCAAATGGTGGGTATTTGTCATTTCTAATAGCTGAGTAATTATATTTTCTTTTTTATGAAAATCTGTTCAAGTCTCTGGCCTCTTTTACTATTGGATTATCTGTCATTTCTTTTTTTGATGTGTGTTAGAAGTCCCCAAGGCAATGCTTAGGCTCAGTGTTTCACTAGGAGGATTCACAGGCCTCAGAAAAAGTTATATTATCCATACAGGGAAGGGTTACAGATTAATATCAGCCAAGGTAAAAGCTGAATTAGGGTGAAGTTGAGGAAAAGCCAGGTACAAGCTTCCAGATGTCTTCTCCCAGTAGAGCTCTATGGAAGCTAGATTTAATTCTCCCGGAAATAATGTGTGAAAATGTGTAGGCACGTGGGGCTTGCATGATTGACCTTAGCTACTCATACTCCAGCCCCCAGAGAAAAACCGGCATCACTATAAATCATGTTGTTTGCACAAACTATCTGATCAAACTCATACCACATGGCTGAGGCCTCAGGTCTACAAAAATAGTCTCATCAGGTAGATTTTTCCAAAGGCTCAGAGTTTGGCTAATTCTGAAGACAAGCCTTGCTTGGGAATGTGCAATTTGAGCCACACGGGCCTGCTAGGTTAATCTTTGCCTGTACAGATTTGTAGAAATTGTTTATATATTATAGATTGGAGCCCACTTAGCTTACATGTGCTACAATTTTTATCTCCTACTACAGGGCGGGCTTTTTATTATGTTAACTGTTTTGATAAGCGGAAGTTCTTAACTTTTTTTTTTTTTTTTTTTTTTGAGAAAGCACAAGTAGGGCAGGAGCAGAGGAAGAAGGAAATAAAATTTTAAGCAGGCTCTATGCTCAGTGCAGAGCCTGATGTGCGCTCAGTCTCACCACCCTGAGATCATGACCTGAGCCAAAATCAAGAGTCAGACACTTAACTGACTGAACACCCGCCCCCAGCAGTCCCCAGAAGTTCATACTTCTGTTCCATTGACTAAAATCTGAGCTAATTATTGTGGCTCTATAATAAGAAAATTGACGTTTTACAATACGAACGTCCCCAATCGTTGCACATGGTATATCTATCCATTAACTCATGCTGTCCATAATTGATCTTTAAACAGTGAGAGACATATTAGAAAAATAGTTTTCTCTGTATAGAGGTCTTATACAGCTTCTATTACATTTTTTCCAAGCTATTTGATGGTTTTGTAAATAGAATACTTTCCAAAAATTTACTTTATGTTTATTCTGGTTGGAAAAATGAACTGGAGACAAAAGCATTTTTTAATAGTTTACTTGCAATTCATGTAAGAAATCAAAAATTAGAAGAACCAGCTTACCAAATTAAAAAAGTCCAGTAGGTGTCTAAAAAAATAGCAAGGTCCTCATTAGACTGTTTATGATGGGAAAATAGCTGCTTTTTCACATAATTACTACTTCCACAGAAATCATAGTATTTTTCCAGATATTAGCATTGCAGAAATTATGGAGAAAGACATCTTTCATGAGAGTCCTTTTTGTCCTGGGTCAGTGATTCTTGCCTGGCTTGGAGTTAGGCAGTCTACCTCCACAAAATAGTCAGCTTCTGCATGGAAAATGTGCTATATTCCTGATTCCAGGTCTTGGGATTGCCAAACAAGTGTCCGTTTGTAATGATAATGTTCACTGGCTGATGAAAGACTAGAACTGTTCATCAATTTCCCGTAGAATCAATGTTTAGGAGTCATTTGTGCAGCCCTTTCCTAAGGTTCTTTTTCACATTTTTTTCCAGAAACAGTGATCCCCAGATGATCAGATCCTTGAGCCAAAATTCTTCATCTTTGCAACAACAGGAACATAGTTTTAGGCACATACAAATAGGTCTCTGAACCAGAGCTAGACTGGACCAAGAATCAGACATAAACTGGAACCAAATTAGAGTTAAGGGGTAGAAAATAGCTAAGAGAAGGCTCGTCTCTATGTGGGGAGCCAACTGAAGGCTTGCTTGGCCTATTGTCACTTTCACCTCTAGGAGCTGAGTCTCTCTGACATGGATGGATGGATCACTCGGAGAAAAATGAGAGTAGAAAAGAAAACTAGGGGTTTTCTTTCAAAAAGAGTGGCGTAATTCATTTTTGTTTATCTTGGGGTACAAAGCCATTTTTTTTTCTTTTCAGCACCAGATGTACTGTGTATGTTTATGGACAACGGTGACGGGGCAAAGTGTCAGTCTTGCTTCCATATATACGGTGCATGTAATAAATATAGTATTTTTTAAACTAACCTTAAGGCAAAGCAACTTTGCTAAGCTCACAGATTAATTCTAAGGACTTATATGTAAAGCCCTTTCATTTTTCTATGTATTCCATCGTGTTAACTGAGAATCCTGAGCTTTGCTTGTCATTTGACCAACCTTCATACCTTGGTTTCCTACGCTTGCCATATTGTACTAGCTACGATCTAAGCTACCGTGTCAACACGAATACATGATGGGACACAATTGTCCATCCCAGTTTCAGCAGGAAAGCTTTTGATTCCTCATCAATAACTCTGATGTTTGCTGCAGATTTTGTTCTAATTACTCTTTGTCGGATTAATGAAACTTTATTATTACTTCAAGAGTTATTATCATAAAGACTTAAAATTTTGCTAAATACTTCTTCCCATTTATTAAAATGATCATATGGTGCCCTCCCTTCCCTCTTATACTCTTCACACAGTGATTTTCGTAGACTGGTTGTCAATATTCAGGTGCTCCTGTTTTCCTTCCTCTCGAGTGAATACCTAAGAGTGGAACTGCTGGGTTACATGTCAAATATATTTTTACTTTTATAAGAAATCACCAGGCTGCTTTGCAAAGTACGAAAGTTCTACTTATCCTGCAATCTTCCCAGTACTTAGCAAAGCCTCTCTTTTAATTTGCTATTCTAGTGACGATTAAGTCCCTCCTAATGTTTTAATTCGTATTTCTTTGATGACTAATGATGCTGAAAATCTTTTCAGAGGCTGACTGGCCATTCCTTTTTTCCCGCTGCTTTCTTGAAGTATGATTGACAAAAATTGTTGATATTTAATATGTACATAGTGATTTTTTGATAGACGTATACACTATGGAATGATTACCACAATCAAGCTAATTAACATACCTGTCACTTCACGTAGGTGTCGCTTGTGTGTGTGATGAGAACACCTGAGATCTACCTTCTTAGCAACTTTCAAGAATATAATTCATTATTAACTACAGTCACCATGCTGTACATCAGCTCTCCAGAACTTACTCATCTTATAACTCACAACTTGTATCCTCTAACCAACATCTCGTTTCTCCCAACCACCGGTAGCCACCGTTCTCCTTTCTGTTACTATGAGTTTGACTTTATTATTTTATTTTTTATTTTTTTAAAGAATTCATTTATTCATGAGAGAGAGAGAGAGAGAGAGAGAGAGAGAGGCAGAGAAGCAGGCTCCCTGCAGGGAGCCCAATGGGGGACTCGATCTCAGGACCCTGGGGGTCACGCCCTGGGCTGAAGGCAGATGCCTAATGGACTGAGCCACCCAGGTGCCCCACGTTACACTTTTTTAGAGTCTACAGATAAATGAGATAATACATTGTCTTTCTCTGTCTGACTTATTTCATTTAGCATAAAGTCCTCTAGGTTCACCCATGTTTCCATCTCCTTGCAAATGGTAGGATTTCCTTCTTTTTTAGGGCCGAATTTTATATACATATATAATTATTATATAAATAATGATGATTATATAGAAACATGATGCTAGTACATAAACATATATCTATATATACATCTCGAGAGATAGATGACCTTTACCCATCCATCCATCAATAGACAAGGGTTGTTTTCATGTCCTGACCACGGGGAATAATGCTGCAATGAACATAGGAGCGCAGATATCGCTTTGAGATAGTGATTTTATCTCCTTTGGTGAGATACCCGGTTGGGAGATTATTGGATTATCTGGTTCTTTTATGCTTTTTTAAAATTTATTTATTCATGGGCAGCCCGGGTGGCTGAGCAGTTTAGTGCCGCCTTCAGCCCAGGGCGTGATCCTGGAGACCCAGGATTGAGGCCCGTATCGGAATAAATAAATAAAAATCTTTAAAAAATTTTATTTATTCATGAGAGACACAGAGAGAGAGGCAGAGACACAGGCAGAGGGAGAAGCAGACTCCATGCAGGGAGCCTGATGCAGGACTCAATCCCAGGACCCCAGGGTCACGTCCTGAGATGAAGACAGATGCTCAACTGCTGAGCCCCCAGGCGTCCCGGTACTTCAATTTTTAATTTTTCAGAAACCTCCGTAATACTTTCTACAGTGACGGTACCAACTTACCTTCCCATCAACAACATATGGAAGGTTCTCTTTTCTGTACATCCTTGCCAACACTTGCTATCTGTTGACTTTTTGATAATAACAACCCCAACAGGTGTGAGGTGATATCTCATTGTGCTTCTGATTTTCATTTCCATGATGATTAATGATGTTGAGCACCTTTCCCTATACCTGTTTCATTAGCCATTCTTAAATCTTTTGTGAAGACTCTGTTTAAGTCTTTGCCTTAAATTTTCTTGGGTTGCTTTTCCACTTATTGAGTTATAAGAGTAATTTTTATGTATTTCAGGTAAACAGCTTTTGTCAGATATATTTGTTGTATTTTTTCTCGAGTAGTGGCTTAAGTGTCATTTGACAGAAGATTTTAATTGTAATTATCAAAATTTCTTTATAATTGCACATGCTGTGTTTCACCTAAGATATTTTTGCCTACCTCAAAGTTGCAAAGAATTTCTCCTCTGTTTCTTCTAGAAGTTTTAGAGTTTGGGGTTTTGGAGTTAGGTCTATGTTCATGTCAAATTCAATTTATTTGTGATGTAATGTAGACGTCAAAGTTCATCTTCTATTTTGTAATCTCATCCACCTTTGAAAACACAATCTTTTACCCCATTGAAGACCAACTGACTACATATGTGTAGTCTACCTCTGGACTCTGGATTGTTCCATGGATCTATTATGTCTTTTTATGCTAATACCACACTGTCTTAATTAAGGCAGCTTTGTGATTAAAGTCTTGCAACTAGGCAGTGCAAATCCTCCAACATTTTTCAAATTACTTTGGCAACTTTGATTGTAATTCTACAGAAAATTTAGAATCAGTAAAACCATTTCCAGAAAAAAAAAGACTAGTGTAATTTTGATTGCAATTTCTTTGGATATATAGATAGATTTGAAGCTTGGATATCTTAACAATATTGCCTTTCAACCTGAGTATATTTGTTTATCTGTATTCCTAAGTATTATAACTGTCTGTAATACTGTAAATGGCATACTAAAAATATCATTTCGCAATTATCTGACACTAATATATAAACACACTAGTTATTTTTGTATCCGGACCTATCCTGAAACATTACAAAATTTTAGCATTATTTCTAGCATCGTAGATGACTTGATTTTCCTTCAGAGAAGACTTACTTTTGCTTCTGACAGACGGTGAGGGCATCAGTATTCCCATATCATCTTTGCATATTAAGAATTCTTATGATTCAAAGGTGGTCTACAATTTCTGAAAGGGTGACCAATTTCTAGTTTGACTTTATTCTTAGAGTTTAGTACTTTGAGGTTCCAACCCAAAGCCTGAGGATCAAGGTTTATCAGAGAAACTATTCTTTAGTAAGCTGAATTACAATTTTTTATTCTCAACTAATTGTTTGCAAGATTTTAACTATATGCCTGGAATAAGAAGGCATTGCTAGGATATAAACACCTAAAATGGGGATCCCTGGGTGGCGCAGCGGTTTGGCGCCTGCCTTTGGCCCAGGGCGCGATCCTGGAGACCCGGGATCGAATCCCACATCAGGCTCCCGGTGCATGGAGCCTGCTTCTCCCTCTGCCTGTGTCTCTGCCTCTCTCTCTCTCTGTGACTATCATAAATAAATAAAAAAATTAAAAAAAAAAACCACACCTAAAATGCCAGGCTAACTTTCCTGGGCTTTTTTTTTTTTTTCACTTTGTAATTCTTCACTGCATTTTTAGCTCTCCTTGTCTTGAAATAAATGCTTGAAATAAATGTCCCAGGTCTGAATTACTCAGTCTACCATTACCGGAAACTTCAACTTATTTTTTAAATTTCAACATGAGCAATTCCTCTGCATAATTATCCTCTCACATTTGCCTTTTTGAAGGATCACTTGAAAACTTGGAAATAACACTTATGCTGTGCTGTATTAACATTCTTGAACTTATTTTTTATTTTAATTATTTATTCATGAGAGACACAGAGAGAGGCAGAGACACGGGCAGAGAGAGAAGCAGGCTCCATGCAGGGAGCCCGACGTGGGACTCGATCCCAGGACCCTGGGGTCACGCCCTGAGCTGAGGGCAGACACTCAACCCCTGAGCCACCCGGGCGTCCCATTCTTGAACTCTTTAAGTGTGTATATATTCTCAGTGCTCTACTTTTTTGGTACCAAGAGTTACCAAAGAAAGAAAGGACTGACTCGTAGCCTCAACTGTGACCTTGAAAGTGATGCATCTTCTCTTAGATGCATTCCCACAACGTATGTATATGTTTTTTTGTCACTATCTATGCGTATTTCACTTATTTTTTTGTATGACATTTTCTAAAGCCCATAAGCATGTGTGAAGCACAGAGTTAGCAACTTCAGAGCAAACCAGATTTGACTTGGTTTTCAACCTCCATTTTGCTTGGGGCAGGAAATTTAATTTTCCAGTTCAGGAAATTATAGATTTTTTCCCCCTGTCTTTATGTGGTAAACTTATACTCAATTCTAGAACTCTTCCTTTTCATCTTGCTGTCCCCAGGAGTTAAGAAAAGCCCATGGAGTTCTGCATTATTGAGGAGTCGGAAGGACTAGGGCCTAAGTCCTTGTACGTGATGTGCCCTGTACCGGCTGCCAACACCCATCCCTCGCCGTAGCCTGTGGCTCCTCTAAATACCTGTTGCATTTACTGACAGCATCTCTTCAGCTCAAATCCTAGGCTTCTTCCCACCTCTTTTGGACACCTCTACATTTTTCTGGTGTGCAGGAGACTCTTTTGTGCACTAAGCTGGGAGGCTGCCATCAGATTGGTTTACCTAGAAATATGCCTCAGCCATTATTACTCTGTTTATATATATATATATATATTAGGATTTCATTTATCTGAAAGAGGGAGAGAGAAAGCGAGGGAAAGCATGGGGGGAGGGGGTGCAGAGGGAGAGGCAGACTCCCCACTGAGCAGGGAGGCAGATGAAGATGTGGGGGGCTCCATCCCAGGACTCTGGGGTCATGACCAGGGCCAGAGGAAGATGCTTAACTGACTGAGCCACCAGGTGCCCCTACAACCATTGCTCCCCTTTACACACACCTGCTGGAAAGGAAGTGAGATACTACCCTTCGGTGGCTTTTACGCTCTACTTCTGAAGCTTGGCCAGAAGTGGGTGGAAGCAGCAACATTACACTGGCATCCAGGCCCTCCTTCTTCTCCTTTTCCTTCCTCAGACTCCTTTGCAGAGCTCAAAAGTGTTTCTACTCTTCATTCAGCATAGAGAAAAATTAGCTTTCGTAACAGCAAGCTTTCTCCCAAACGCTTTTTATATCTTACATGCTCATATTTCTTTGAAAAAAAGAAAACAGCTTTCTCAAAAAAGTTATCCCTTGCAATTGAAAATGTTTCAGACTATGCTTTTAGTCACTTATATTACATCTAGACATTCAACAGCCTGCTTTGGGCTGAGTTACAATCCGTCACTTCCCCCTTATGGAATAAATGCCACTGATTTAACAAATAGAAGGCCTGGGGCAGCAAAACAAATAGGGGAAAAAATCCAGACTTTATTTAAATAACTGAGAAAACATACAGAGCAAGAAAAAAATGATTGGATTTTAAGAGAAATTTTATAGCTCCTTCAACACCAAGTACCGTATCTTTATAGACTGCCTCGGATAATGTCAATGATTTCATGGTAAACTTGCTGATATACATCTAATCCGAACAAAAAGTCAATATGATTGTAGTAAGAAATAGTTTTATGGTAAATATGGTGTGTAATTTTAGAAAGCAAATTCTCCACGTCTTTAGGATCGGCCACCAAGTCATTGCCTCCATTCCAAGTTGCTGTTGACACATTCATGTCTGTCACATTATAAAATGGAGGAGAGGCCTAAATGCAAACGAGTAAAAATAAGACAGAAAATGATACATGGAAGGTGTTCTTTACTAATTTTTAAGTGATGAATTAATGCAATTATTAAATCAACTCAGTCTAAAATAATTACCACTAGGGAAGCAATGCATTTGAAAGAATCGTTATTATGATTTTCTACTTAGAAATAGATCAGATACAAATCAAAACAAGACAGTTTGCTCTAATTCAGGGTATGCAGACATTCCACAGAGATAATTTCACTTTTATTTATAAAGCATGAAGGTATTTTAATCAAAAGTTTCTGTGGCTGTGTAACTGGCAATATGCTTATTAATAAATAGCAAATATTGGCAGTCGAAGTTAAATCTGATCGTATTGATTTTTATCTTTCTACAATCAAAATTCTGGAGTTTTACACAAGCAGACCAGGTCAGGCATGGAGTTTAGTGAAGGCAGAAAAGTATGGTGAACAGGGTAACTTTGAAGACGACAGACAGGTTCTAATTCTTCAAGATTTCTGTCATCCTCCTCATACAATTTTTACCACCTTCTCATTGACTTTTATCTTCTCCCTCATTATTATGGGTTTGTCTTATCTTCCCAAATACAGTTAATAGTTTTAGGGTCAAGAACCATATTATGCCTTTTCTTTCTTCTTTAGCCAACCACAGAGCTATGCATATTATGCACACAGTGTTTCTTCTTGGGGGAGGATGAACTGCTCTACAGCCTGTAAACTTCCCCAGGCTCATCCAAGATATTTGTTGTTGAATCATACAGAAAACCTGGAAAAGCTCATTGGGTTGGATGTGACAATATGGATCCAAACCATGGCGATCCTCATCTGTTGGTCCTTCTCACTCTGTTGTCCTCTCGGACTTTACATAAGCCTTTTTCTGTAGCAACATCCTCTGAACTGATCAAAGGGATCATTTTTAGCCTATACATAATTATGTACCTGATTAAAATGAACCAAGTTCAGAGCAGGGCTGCCCCAATCAAAAGCTCTCAAGTGACTGGAATTAAAAAGCTGAAAGAAAAAAATTTAAAAGCAAGATGACACTCCTTTGTTTGTTACAGCGCAGCTGGTAAAGTGAGGTGCTCATGGACGTGCCGCCCATCTGTCCCCGGCCTGTTGGTCTAGGTGCAGGGGGATCTCCTCGCTCCTCCCTTCCTCTGTACAGGGCAAGAACTGGGAGTGGTGGGAGGTGGGAGGAGGGGAATCTACAGACTATGACTCTATCATCTTTATATAAATGCACAAATCCCCAAGGCCTTTTACCTTGTTAAAGGGGGCCTGTGTGCTTAGGGCTTCATCAGCCTTCCCCAGAAATCCTCAGCCCCACGCAGAGAGGTCAAAAGTGAGTGTCTACCGATGTCTGGGCGGCTTAGTCGGGTTGAGCGTCCAACTCTTGGTTTCCGCTCAGGTCCTGATCTCAGGGTTGTGAAATTGAGCCCCGCGATGGGCTTGGTTCTCAGATCAGAGTCTGCTTGAGAGTCTTCAACTCCCTTTGCCCCTCCCCCTGCTCTTTCTCTCTCTCTAAAATAATAAAGAAATCTTTCCCAAAAAAAGTGAGTGTCGAGGACGCAGGGCCCCTGGACTACAATGACACTTCCCTAAATACCCTTGCTTCAAACAACAGTGCTCCAGAGCATGTGCCAGAAGCCACCCCTTGTTTCACCCTCCATACTTATAGCCTCACCACCACTACCTGCTTTGAGCCTACTAGATCTAATCTGATTGTGTCCATTTCCCCCCCCTAATAATGTTTTCATTGCAGGAAGATTCAAAGTCTCAGGTTACCCATCTTCTGTGGGACTCTAATACACCCCGCATTTTACCTCCTCTCAAGTCCTCCCAACTCCTAAAACTCTCTCGACCATCTGGAATTCCATCGTTGGCCTGTATCTTAGAGCCTGCCTATGGGGCCCCTGGGTGGCTCAGTGGTTGAGTGTCTGCTTCAGCTCAGATCATGACCCCGGGGTCCTGGGATTGAGTCCCACATCAGATCGGGCTCCCTACGTGGAGCCTGCTTCTCCCTCTGCCTGTGTCTCTGCCTTTCTCTGTGTGTCTCTCATGAATAAATAAAAATGAAATCCAAAAACACAACCCACTACCCAATATCCCAAATCTCTGTATCTTGCTTTTCCATAGCTTCTATCCTCTTCTAAAGTTTTAATGATTTATTTATTTGCTATGTTTATTGTTTACTATCTGTGTATCTGCTACTAGAATGTAAGCTTAAGGAGGATAGGAATATTTATTTAGTACACACACACACACACACATATATATATATATATATATATATATATATATATATATACCCTGAGCATAGAATAGTACAGGGCACCTAGTAGGTGCTCAATAAATATTGTTTAAGTGGATGAATAAATGCAAACATTACTTAGATTTTCCTGACCTAGTTATTGTCAGGAATGACTTAAATCTAAAGATAAGTTAAAGATTTTTAATTATTTATCTCAAACAATCACCTAGGAGATTTAAACATTTTTAAATGAGAAAGCCCTTAAAGCATATCTCAATGATATTTTAAATTCCTAAGTATTTATTAAGTTTAAATAATACTCATAATCATCACCCTATTGAACTCTCATAATATTTTTGTTAGAGCATTATTGTTAACTCCATTTTTAAAATTAAGGAAATTGACTTTGTAAAGATTAAATGAGCTTGCCAATGAGGTTCAGAGAAAGGATTCAGTGTCTGATATTTTGATCTGAAGTATACTGTTCTTTCTACGGTATTATCCTGGCTCTCAACATTAAGATGATATTCACACTGGATTTTTTTCATCATCAATATCATTCAACAAATGTTCTTTGCGCAGAACTCTTGGCCAAGTACAAAAGTGAGTAAAACTTGCTCATGGTCCTCATGGAGCTCATAAATTAACAGAGGAGGAAGTGTAGTCTAGTGAGAGGCGAGGCACTGGGACACCTGTGTTCTAGTCTTAGATGTTTTTTTAAAAGAAATAGCTCTGTCTATTTCTTTCTATTTCTTGACTTGGTCTTCGGCCAAGTCAAACGATGAACATGATTCCTTGATGATTCCTAGTCTACTATTCTGAATTAACATTTTCTCATTTGTAAAACAGAAAATAACTATATTTCTTTGATCATTGCTTAGGGTTAGAGGACCTAATAGATTATGATATTAACATAATTATACTATTATGCAATCATTTCATTTTTTAAAGATTTTTTAAAATTTATGTATTCATGATAGACACAGATAGAGGAGAGAGAGAGAGAGAAAGAGAGTCAGAGACACAGGCAGAGTGAGAAGCAGGCTCCATGCAGGGAGCCCGACACAGGACCTGATCCCAGGACCCCAGGACCATGCCCTGGGCCAAAGGTAGGTGCTAAACCACTGAGCTACCCAGGGATACCTGCAATCATTTCATTTTATCCTAAATTTATCATACTATGGCAATGGGATAACTCCTAGAATGATGGCATAAACCATGAGTAGTATAAATAAAATCATACTAAAATGTACTTGAAAAGTTTTACCTGACTCCAGTGTACCATATTTTGAATAGATGTCCCTGCTGGGTTTTGTGACATATACACATCCACACGACTCTGAGGGGTGAAAAAATTATTTTTATACTTAGTCCAACCAGAGAAAGCATGATGTTCAACATTTACTATACTAAATAATTTCAATAAAATGAAAAATTCTTTTTAAATAAATAGTATCAATAAAAAGAGATAAAATTTTATTTTAATCAAATACATTTATTTGTATATACAAATAAATACACTTACTGAATGTGTAATTTTTGTATTAATGTAGAAGCTATTTTTGGATTTCTAGGCTATGTAATTGTCATCCTATACAGAAATCAATCAAGACTCTTAGGACTCACACACACACACACACACACACACACACACTCCTTTTGAAGGCACTGAAGAACTGAAAAGATAGAAAGAAAATACTAGGAAAAATGGGGGGAAAAAAAGAACCACTCAAAAAAGCAAAGGACTGAATCCAGTTTTTCCTTCAAGTTATTTGTCAATTGCTGAAGATCTGAAGTTTCATTTTGAGATTAGCTCAAAATCAGCCTCGGGCCTCCCAAGGGCAGTTAGGAGATTTAAAAAGAAACCCTCTCCATGATTAACTGGGGTCCGAAGTTCTACACACTCCCAGTGAAGCCATCAGCAACACAACAGCCTTCATGCCCATCCACCATCTAGGTTCCTATTGCCTACAAGGTCCCTGGGAGCCCCCCTCAGTGAAAAAGACATACAATGTCAATGTTATCCTATCAAAATCTCAGCAAGTTATCTTAAGGATATCAACAAACTGCTTCTAAGACAGAGAGGCAGAAGACCCAGAGCAGCCAACACAATATGGGAAGGGAAGGACAACGTTGGGGGCCTGACACAACTTGAAGATGTGCTATGAACCTACAGTGATCAGGACTGTGGTATTGGTGAAAGAAGAGACAAATAGATCCACAGAATGGAACAGAGTGCCCCAAAATAGACCCCCCCCAAATATAGTCAACAGATCTTTGACAACAGAGAAAGGGCAATACAACAGAGAAACAATAGTCTCTTCAATAAATGGTGTCGGAACAACTAGCTGACCATATGCAATAGGGAAAACAAAAAACAAACAAACAAACAAAAGAATCGAGATACATACCTCACACCCTTCACAAGACTTAACTCAAAATGGAACACAGACCTAAATGTCAATCTCAAAACTATGAAACTCCTAGAAGAGAATCTAGTTGGCTTTCGGTCTTGTGATGACTTTTTCGATAAAACATCAAAGGGACAATCTAAGAAAGAAGTAACTGACAAAGGGTTGCAGAAGGGAGAGAGGGGTAAGGGGATGGGGTAACTGGGTGACAGGCATTAAGGAGGGCACATGATGAGATGAGCACTGGGTGTTATATTTTGTTGGCAAATTGAATTTAAATAAAATAGTTTAAATAAAGAAGTAACTGACAAGCTGGACTTGATTAAAGTTAACATCGTCCACTTTACAAAACACAATATCAAGAGAATTAGAAGATAGGCCACAGACTGGAAGAAAGTATTTGCGAAAGACATACCTAGGAAGGACTGTTACCCAAAACGTACAAAAACTCTTCAAACTCAACAATGAGAACACAAACGACCTGATTTTAAAATGGGCCTAAGACTTAGATGCTTCACTGAGTAGATATTTAGGTAGCAGATGACCACGGGAAGATGCTCCGCGTTATATGTTATCAAGGAAACGCAATTTAAAAGAACAATGAGACACTGCTACGTACGTATGAAAATGACAAAAGTCCAAAACACTGACAGCACCACATGCTGGTGAGGATGTAGAGATATCATTCACCGCCGCTGGTGATGCAAAATAGAGCAACCACTTTGGAAGACAGTGGGGTGGTCTCATAAAATAAAGTGTATCCATAGCATACAATCCAGCAATCACGCGCCTTAGTATTTAGCCAAACAAGTCAAAAACTTATGTTCACACAAAATCTGCACGTGGATGTTTATAGCGCTTTATTCCTAATTGTCAAAACTTGAACCCAAATGTCCTTTTAGTGAGTGGATAGGTAAACAGAGGTACATCCAGACAATTGAATATTTTTCAGCACTGGAAGTAAATGAGCCACCCAGCCATGGAAAGACACAGAGGAACCTTAAATCTTTGCTACTAAGTGGAAGAAGGCCATCCGAAAGGGCTACACACTGTATAATTCCAACTATATGACATTCTGGAAAAGGCAAAAATGGGGAGACAGTAAAAAGATCAGTGGTGTTGCCAGGAGTTGAGTGGGAGAGGGATGAATAGGTGAAGCACAAAGGATTTTTAGGGTAGTGAAACTTCCTATGTGACACTGTAATAGTAGATACATGTCATTATACATTTGAAAAACCCATAGAATGTGGAAACCCAGAGCGACCATACTGTAAACTACGGATTTGGGGTACTCATGATGTGTCGATGTAGGTTCATCAGTTGTAACAAATGTACCACCTGGTGGTAACTGCCCAGCCCAAGCTCATCTAGATTTTGTCCTGTGTCATCTTCTTGGAGCTTTCTAGTCTCACATTTCATCTTTAGGTCTATGATCCAAATTTGAGTTAATTTTGTGAAGTATAGGAATAAGGTTTGTGTCTGGGTTCATTTTTTTGCATGTGGATGTCCAGTTGTTCTGATACTGTTGGTCTACAGACGCTATGGTTTTTCTATTGCACTGCCTTTTGTCCTGTGTCGAGGATCTGTTGATGATATTTATGGGGCTCTAGATCTGGGCTCTCTGTTCTGTTCCATTGATCTTGTTTCTTCTTTCATGAACCCCACACTGTGAGGTTTAATAATAAGTCTTGAAGGTCAATAGTATCAGTCCTCCAACTTTGCTCTTTCCCTTCAATACTGTGTCGGTTACTCTGGGTTTTGCTTCTGCCTATAAACTTTAGAAGTCATCTGTCAATATCCTTAAACTAGCTTGCTGGGATTTTGATTGGGATTGCACTGAACCTGTGGACTAAGTTGGTAAGAACGGACATCTTGACAACTTCTCTTTCTTTGAATGAATAAATTGGTTCTCGCTGAGAAATCATTAAATGGTACAGGTGCAGGAGCCAACCTGGAGTCTAAACGCCACAGCTGCTTCTGCTAAATCTGGGTTTTTAATTTAATGTGCTGAACAAGTCTTAGAATGAATGCCTGCATCTGTAACAGCATCTATGCACAGGCAGTCCATATGGCCTTGGGAATAGTAGCCTGAGTACCTAAACAGTCTCCCACTCCAGGAATCTTGATGAACGCTGGAAGCGTGTAAGATAACCAGCAGGCACTAATGTTGATTACAAAAGGGTCAACAAGAAAAGGTACGAGTATTAGGAAGCAGGATATAAGGGCAGGACAACTTACATATAAGAAACTTTGGGAAACTAACACCCAATAGGAACGGCCAATAAAGATAACCATCATAGCACCTCCCTCTGTCCTCTACAGAGAAAAGACAGGTGTGAACACAAAATAATCCCAGAATGCTAATTCTGATTAGGTTCAGGGTGTTGGTCTAGTCACAAAACCAGAAAGGCTAAGAATCTATTAGTGTATGTGGATAAATCATAAAAAATGACACACCAGGCATGAAGTAAGTACTTTTAAGAGTTGCTTTCTAATAATTGACAAAATACATTTCATTTTTTTTTGACGAAATACATTTCAAATTCAACTTGTTCTCACCATATTTAAGTTCTCCAGGTCACATCCATACATCATAAACAAGATATCACGGCAAATCTTACCAATAATCTTCAGCGGACACAGCTTTGAACCAACAAATCTTTTAAATGAGGTATTAGGGAGGAAGTCTTTGCTGCCAAAAAAAGTCTGCAAAACAGATTCACTCTATTCATATTTGGAAGACCAAAATAATTAATCAAGAAATGGTGTGATGAAGTCATTGTATTTATAATCAAATGCACTGTCTCCCATTAGTTTAAAACATTTAAATTAGGGAGGTGCCTGGGTGTGGCTCAGTCATTTAGGTGGTTGACTCTTGATTCTGGCTCAGGTCATGATCTCAAGGTTGGGAGATCGAGACCCAGGCCGGGCTCTGGGCTCAGTGCAGTCTGCTTGTCCCTCTCCCTGCCCCCACCCTCCTGTTCAGTTGTATGCTCTCTCTCTCTCAAATAAATAATTCCATAAAATCTTTTAAAAACCATTTAAATTAAGGACAAAACTTGAAAGCAGGAGATAGAGATAAGTTGACTATTGGATTTTCCTTCACAATGAGATGTCCAAAGGTATTATGAGTACTATCCTACTATTCCTTTGTAAAAACAAAGAATCCAGTGTCAATGAAACAAAAAAATTAAATTCATGTGAATATAGTCAAGACCTTTTATTTTGAAAGGACAAAATTATTGTCACTCTGGATTGTCAACTATGAGAAGGAAAGGAATAACATACCTTTATCAATGACCTCCACCTGTATGCCATTTTAATTAAAGGGCTGTTTGAATTTTTAATAGAAAAAACTGGAGCTAAGGCAAAAAAGACTTTGATTCTTCCAGCGATCTTTGGAATTGTAGAAAATGTTATGAAAGCTGGAAGAAAATAAGACAGAAATGAACGATTCTTACGCAATCACTGGCATGTAAGAAACGACATCATGGCAAGTAAGAGTGCATTCGGTATGCTCCCACCAATTCATTGACTCATTCATTTCTTAATTCCCTTATCAAACAAGTGCCAATCGCCCAGCCTGAGACATGCACATTGATCACAATATGATGCTGATGATTAGTATTAAAAACAATGTATATTTTTTATATTCCCCAAATGAATGAGACCATATAATGTTTGTCCTTCTCCGACTGACTTACTTCACTCAGCATCAAACCCTCTAGTACCATCCACGTCGAAGCAAATGGTGGGTATTTGTCATTTCTAATGGCTGAGGAATATTCCATTGTATAAAAAATAGTGAAAGGGAATAAAGGGGAAAGGAGAAAAAATGAGTGGGAAATATCAGAAAGGGAACTCTCTGGAGCTCCCCACTCAGCGCGACGACAATCCCCCGGGCCTACCGATGCTGGTGCCTTGGGAGTGGCCTACATAAAAGATTCCCTCCTGTCCCGTGTGCCGCACGATGAAGTTGATCGAGGCCGGCAGGTCGTATTTTGCCATCTCATCAAAACTACAACAGAAAAAGGGAAATTGGAATCCCCTTGCCACTGATGCGATGCTAACACCTGAAGGTCATGACCCGGGGAGGGAAGGAGAATAGGTGGCGCTGGGACTCAGCCAGCTGGGCTTGAACTCCTGATAGCCGCTCAGGCCGGCAGCTCAGGGTCCTGTGATCGAGCCCCCATCAGGTCTGCGCTGGCCATGGGGTCCGCTGAGATCCGTCCTCTCCCTCGGCCCTTCCCTCCACCCCTCTTGTGCATTAATGTACCTACTGAATAAAGACCTCTGGGAGAACAGAGTCAAGGAAAGAAAAAGCCTCCAAGGTAGTCTTATAAAGAGGCTGTTTATTCTATGCACAAGGAGATAAACATATATTTATAGGTTATGGGGTGAAAGAAAACAGTTGGGGGGGGGCCAACAAAATGATTAATGCCAATAAAAGTTACTGATTAAAAGTGAGGAACGTCCTAAAATCACACAAGTACTCTAATTTTCAAGCCAACATTTGCATAAGTTTGTGATGGTCCGTGAAAAGACCTGATGGAGAGAAGACACTTCTACTTTACTTCGTTTGAAAACAAAATGCAAAAAAAAAAAAAAAAAAAGAAAACAAAATGCAATACTTCACACACTTATAAAATAAGGTGAAAAACATTACTGATATCATTTGTACCTGAAGGCCCAGAATTCTTTGGAATTGGTGTTTAGGTACGTGTGTTTCCGGGACCAGGTTGTCCCTCTGCTGTTCCCCATCCACACGTCATAACCGGCATCTGCCAGAATGAAGCCCAGGCTGTTGTTAGGGAGATTTGAAATCCAGCTGCTGGCAGATGTGAACAGGCCATGTTGCAAGTATACAACCAGTCTCTGAGCTAGGGGAAAAAAAATGCAGAAAATTTCTTTTTAAATTTTGTGGTATCTGCACAAGCATCTCCTCTGAAATTCAAGCTTCTAATACATGACGTTGGAAGCTTTAAAGAAAATTTAAAAATTTTTCTACTGTATAAATAGGGTGAATCACCCATGTTTAATCCCATCGTACGTCAGAGTCGGTTAGCACAGATAAGAATTTTTTCAAGCGACCAGGTGCACGATGCGGTCACGTTTCATTTCTCTCTCCCCCTCCCTCTGCTCGCTCCCTCTCTCTCTCAAACAATGTAAAATAAAATGAAATAATAAAAACAATCAGATGTATATGAGTGCCCACATTGCTATCAGATATGTGATTATTCTAATCCTTAAAAGTTCACGTCTCTTCGCGGGCTTCTGATAGAGAATGAGGAGGGGACGATATATTTGGGATTCCCATGATCACCGGGACACCTTTTGTCGGTCCCAGGCCTGTGCCCCGGCAGCTGTGCAAAGACCAGGGTGTGACTGGTCAGGGGCGCAGTACCCTTCCAGAGAAGGCCGGTCTTGCCCCATCAGAGGTGCAGCTGGGCGGGCGGCCACGGGTGGTGCCACCGCGGCGCTGGCATCAGCTGCAGTGGCTCGTGTGGTTCTTTGTTCCCTTGGCCTCCCTCTTGTAGGCTTCCCAGGAACGGGGCCTGCCACACCCGGTAGCCCTGTGCTGGGTGAAGTGTGCAGGATGTGACAGACCCAGGGTCTGGGGGAGGCAGCAGGTGCACCCTGCTGTCCTGGGGGCGCACCTGCCTCCTCCCGGGCAGCGGGGCTGGGCTGGCTGCCCTGGGCGCCCCTTCCAGGTGCTCCTCGGAGTTGCCTCTCCCTGTGCCCCCCCGGCCAAGGGGCAGCCCCTGAACCCACCAGAGCATCTACCCACCAGTGGCCTTGGGCAATGACTAACCCGTGCGGCGATTCCACCCAAGCCCCCCGGCTGCAAGGTGGGGCCCTGGGCCCGTGCCCCCTGCCCTGCCCTGGGCCCGCCGGCCTTCTCCGAGGGCACAGCCGAGTGACCGCAGGCGCCAGGATCCGGTCTCCGGCCTGGCTTCCTGATGGCTCCGAAGCACCCCACTGTATCTTTAAAATTACCTTTCAATATGTTATTATAGTATTCATGAAATCAGGTCAGACGCTGAAAAATGATGACTATAATTATGTCAGACCTAGGTGAACGTTTTACGTCCAGCCGCCGTGACCTTTATAGGGACACAGAATGACATTGATCAAAGTTGCTTCAAGTTAGCATCTTCCCTGAAATGCACTTTAATGTTTAAAACGAGAACTTAAAAGGGTATTTTATGCTACGAGAAACATTCTTTTCAGGGAGACAATCTAAAGAGAAAGCCTAAAATAAAATAAAATAAAATAAAATAAAATAAAATAAAATAAAATAAGAAAAGGCTGGCTTTTATTTGAGCAATCAGATGAAGAAGCAAAAGGGATCAGGACGCGTTGTGCTGGGAAGCGGCCGATACTGGATCAGAGCCCTAGTGATGAAAGGAGGGCCTGATGCTTGTGAGCGCACCTGCGGATGGTGATGCACCTGTCGCAGGCCAGGGGAGCGCGGCTGCACCACCCGGGCCCCTCTGCCATTACTGGAGGAGCCGGGCAAGGCCCGGCCGGGAAGGACCCTCTAGCCAGACATTTATCAGACCTATGGAGACTGGGGCCGGGCACCACGTGTAACCCTTCGCAAAACAAAGAGATGTAGAGAATCCATACGTGTGAGTAAAGCGGCCACAGAGAACGCTTAGAATAGCTTGTGTTCCACGACGCTGAAACCAGCCTGTCAACAGGAAGCCACGGAGAGTGGTCCCTCCAGAAGGGAGGCACATAGGGCCCCCGGGGGGCTCGGCGATGGGCATCTGCCTTGGGCCCGGGGCGTGACCCCGGGGTCCTGGGATCAAGTTCTGCATCGGGCTCCCCGCAGGGAGCCTGCTTCTCCCTCTGCCTGTGTCTGTCTGGGTCTCTCATTATTAATAAATAAATAAAATATTTTAAAAAAGAGAGGGGATCCCTGGGTGGCTCAGCGGTTTGGTGCCTGCCTTTGGCCCAGGGTGTGATCCTGGAGACCCAGGATCGAGTCCCGCATTGGGCTCCCTGTGTGGAGCCTGCTTCTCCCTCTGCCTGTGTCTCTGCCTCTCTCTCTCTCTCTCTCTATGTCTATCATAAAAAAAAAAAAAAAAAAAAACTAAAAAAAAAAAAGAGAGAGAGAGAGAGAGGCCTGAAGAGACATGTCCGTGCACGTAATCTTTACATCCTTTTCTTGTCCAAAACTCACTGAGAGGAAACGGAAAAGTTAAGAACCCCAGGCCCAGGGAGTTGCCAGTTTGTTCGGAATTGAATCTTACTTGAGTTGTCATTGTTTGTCTTCCCGTAAGGAATTCTATAAAGGCCGAGGACGTAACCGTCTTCAGTTACAATATCATACACTTCATCCGGGTAGCCCCAATAGGAAATGATTTGGCTCTTGATAAACAGAAAAAAAGAAGCTGTTTAGGATAAGATAGCTGGTCAGTAATGTAACCTGATATCAATCTGACCTATTAATGTAATAATGGACCTTTGTATTGTCTCTCAAGCTCGCGACTAATTTTTTTTCCTGCTAGTTCGCTGATCCGTTCAGTAGCAGCTATTTTAGAACACCTGCCAAACATCAGTCCTACACATTACTAGTTTTCTAACTACTAATCACTCAGACTTTGACCTACTCAGCCATATGCAATTTTAAAATATACGTTGACCCACGAATGTTTGCATGTCTATGCTCATAGCTGAGCTTAGATCTGAAATCTGTGTGTACGTGCATGCACGCAAAAGGGAATTTGTAAGTCCTGCATAAAGGTGTTTGAATATATTTCCATATATTTTCATCCGGGGATGATATAAGGCTGAAGGGGAACCTGGCAGCTACAGAAGAGTAATGGGGACTATTAGTTGACCCGTATGGAAAGATTTAAATGCAGAAATATATTAAAATAAAAGCCTCCTCCCCCCAATTAAGGAGTAGCGTTTACCAGCAGCTTAGCATTTATTTCCTAGCAACTTACAATGTTCATGTTCACTTCAGGGTTCCCAGATCGAAAGACAGCTTGGGTAGTTCCCAGAAGGAAAACCAAAGACATCACTCTGAAAAGGAAGGACATGTGGGACCTACAGAGAGAAGGAGATGCTAATACTATTAAAATGGCAGCAAGTGATACCATTCGACTGTTGAACTAAATCTCTGAGTTAGGGAATATTTCCTTTTTCAGCTCAGAAAACCAAAGCTCTGAAAAATTAACTTGTCCAAGGACATACAATGTGTAATTGGCAGCAAGATTCCAATTCATTCCTGCTTCAGGCCCAGATCCATGCTCTTCCCACTACCCTCTTTTGTAGCACAAACCCCTCTGTGGGGTTTCCATTATAGACCTGTTTAGCCCAGTTCCAAAAGCTTTATCCTACATTGTAAGTTGATATCTGAATTAATGATGTAATAATACTTACCAGACTAATATTTATTTAAAATATATTTAAAGGTTGTTGGGTTTTTTTGGGGGGGAGATGGGGGATGGGTGAAGAGATTAGGAAGCTTGGATCACTTAACTTTTATCTAGCCTCTCAGCATCTAGATTTTATTGCCTACAGAAATGGGAATTTTGACAAAATCCTAAATTCTGGGAAGCTGGGACTCTTTAAGTTCTTTCTAAAAAAGTAAGAAACCAGGGAACCACCAAGATCACTACCCACATTCTCTCTCCAAAAACATGGAGCTCATGGCCTTGTACAATAAACCAGGCACTATACCTGGAAGGACATTATGCAGAGTTTATAAAACGTCTGGCTCTGCCACTCACAAGCTTTGGGACTTAAAGGAAGTTGCTTAACCTCTCTGAGCATCAGTTTCTCCACCGATAGTATGTGAATAACAGCTACTCCTCTGGGCTGTGATAAAACTTAAATTTGGTAAATGTGAGATGATGCTTTGTTAGTAGGATGCTAGTCACATAGCTGACGTTTAATACATATTAGATTTCTTCACTTAAGAGAACAAACGAACACCAGCAACTTAGAGAAATAATTTACATACAAATAATTGTGTGTGTCTTTCCTATACATTTTGTTAGGTTTAGTCTCCAGTGCGATAATTTAACAATTTGCTGTAAAGTAGCTAGACTTGAAAGTTCTAAACTCCATGTATTTGCTAATTGAAAGCTTTCATTTATGGAAACTGGGCTTTCCCCCTTTTGGTCTAGGTTTGTATTGTATTTGGTATAATGTGTGTGCTCTTTAGGGAAGGCAAAAAGCAAATTTTAAAACATTATCACCAAGTTTTTCTACCAAAGAAGAGAGAGAAATTTGCTAATGTAAGTGCATTAGAAAAGCATTTATAGCATCTGCAGCCAAAATCTAGATACTCTTCTTTGGAGATGTTCTTGGAAAAGTGGTCGTTGGGTGGGTGGCAAGGCTACTTGGTTCTCCAATCTCTCTAGTTTCTTGGAAACTGTCCATAGTAAACCAATACTGAAGCTCACTGTGTATACAGGCCTTGTTTCCTAGCAGAGAATTTAAAGTTCTTCGCAGTGTGGCTGGAACAAGTGCAGCATTTATCACCCAGAATGAGAAACTTTTGAAAACGAACTGACATTAATAATTAACTTGGAAAACAGGCGTAAACTGAACTGTCAGAATATGCAGGGCTTATTTCTGGCTCTCTTTTCTGTTCCCTTGGTTATGTGTCAGAATTTATGCCAGTAAAACACTGTTTAGATGATTGAAGCTGTGTGGCAAGTTTTGAAATCAGTAAGTGTGAAACCTTGGAGTTGGTTCTTTTCATTGGAATTCTTAACCCAAGAGATTAGTACTTTTTTTTTTATTGTTCCATCCCACTTTGTGATACATATTGAAAAATGCGTGTGCTCGGTTTTCTGAAGCAGACTTTATAATAAGGTGTCATGGATACAGTTGTCAAAAATCACTCATATGCATATGCAAATGCTAAGAATGATGGTCAGCTTCCATAACTCTTGAAAGAAATAGAAAACAATGAGTCTTGTGATTTTTATCCAAGCTCATTCATTGAGTCATGGATGATTTTTATTTATTTATTTATTTATTTATTTTTAAATAAATTAATTTTTTATTGGTGTTCAATTTACCAACATACAGAATAACACCCAGTGCTCACATGGATGATTTTTAAAAGATTGAGTGTATTGTCAACTCTAATTCAAGACTGCCCTGAAATAAAAGTAAAACTTATCAAATATCCAGTAGTCAAAGAAAAAAAATGATGGCAGTGTGCCTTAATCTTTTCTCATCAATATGATGGAGGAAAAATGCTCATTTATTACCTTATTAATGTACTACAAATTATGTTTAAGTGGAAGCTTTCCATAATGCCTATCAATAATAATGACCTCACATTTTCCTAACAAGAATCAATATATGGATTTATTTCTAACTAATAGCATTATATAAAGTAGCTACAAAAAAAATTGAAAGAACACTTTGTGTGATACTGATAAATTTAGAGTTTCTTTTAAACTCTAAGATATGATATTAATAAGACTAATTAACGTAAGCTTTCAAATTAACTTTGGACAGGTGAATTTTTAAATTGACATACTACTTCAAAGTCAAATTAATTCTCCTAAAATTTTTTTAATTGTCAAAGTAGATGCAAATTTGTAAGAAAAATAATTTATTGGTAGTGAATTCGGTTGCTGAACAACTTTGAAGTATGATTGAACACCTTGGATATGTGACATTACTCTTTTAAGCATGAATTTTATGAAATCTGAACACAGACCAAGTATGTCTGATAAAAAATTTAGCTCCCAAATTGACATTTTTATAGGAGTAAATTACACACTGGATTTTAAAGGCTTAAAACAAAAAATGTAAAATATCTCAATAATTTTATAATATTTGCATGTTGAAATGATACTCTGAATATAACAGGTCACTATTAAAGTCATACAGATGTTGTAGAATTAGTAATTCCTACCCCAATAAAGTGTTACTGTTACCTGCAAACTTTGTACTTAACACAGCGGATTATCATGTCATTTTAAGTTGATCACCATAATTTTCCATTTATGCTGGCTGCCTGGTGAAATACTATTCCATGGACCAATCACTGATGCTTTGCTCTGTTTAGGGCAAACTTTTATAAGATATTAAAGATGAAAGTAGAATGGAAAAATTGAGTTTTGTACAAGAACATTAAAATTCAAGGCAACTAAGACTTTAAATAATAATTTTTAAAGATTATCACCCAGTTAGCAAAAGTACTTAAAATATGAAGGTACCAAATCTGTATTATTAATAATACCTAGCTATTCTAAATATAATTCTCTAAAAGCTGGTTTTGAGGGTTATTTTTCTTCAGCCTCTGGCATTAAACTGATTAATTTGACTCTAGATCTACCCCACAACAATGAAAGACATTACAACCATACCTCTCTGTTCTTGTTGATTTTAGGTGCTTAACATATGTATCTTCAAAGTAGTCAAACATAGATAGTGTTCCTTTTAGCAAAAGTTGCTAAACAGAGTCATAAGGAAGCCAAAAAAATATTATTCTAGAAGAAAAAATAAAATGAAACTTTAACTTCAGTGCAATATCAAATCCAACCTTCTATCATTTTTTAAGCTACTTTCCCATATGCAAAATGAGAGCACATTTACAATGGTTATTAGGGTAGTTTCTCACTGCCTTCAGTTTGAAAAAAAATAAAATTACTAAGACATGATTCCAATGCTCTGAAAAACCTGAAATAGGTTTCTGTTCTTCCTCCTGGCAGTTACTGCAGCAACAGCAATGAGTTTTAAGTATATATGTATGGTTGGTGTAAAGCACATAAAATATAGAAGCAATAGTCTTAAAAGTATTGCTAGGTTTTGAAGATTTATCCCTAAGGACAACATGAGCAAGTTTTTAATTTTTTACTCAAGCCATATGATAAGAAGAATGACATTATTTGAAGTCGGGCTAAGATCATCTTAAAATGTATATTGTAAACCCTAAGGAGACCACCAAAAATGTCTTAAGAAGTATAAATAATAAGCCAATAAATGAGATTAAATGGAATAATAATAAATGCTCAGTTAAACCCAGAGAAGTAAAAAAGAGATAAAGAACATCTAAGCGCAGCAGCAACTTGGTAGATCTTAATCAATAATCACCTTATATGCAAATGGTCTCAGTACACTAGGTAAAGACAGAGACTGTCAGATTAAATTTTTAAAAAGCAGGACTGAACTGTATGCTCTGTACAAGAAATTCCTGTTAAACACAGATACTTAAGTTAAAAGGGTAGATCAAAATATACCAAAAGAAGGCTGGACTAATTATGTTAATTTCAAACAAAGTTGAATCAGAAAAAGGAATGCTAAAAAAAAGAAAGAAAAAAAGAAAAATGCTATTATAAAGAGGAAGTTTACCTAATGATATGGAGTCAATTCTCCAAGATGATACAATAATCCTAAATGTCTATATCTCTAACAACAAAGACTTAAATATATAAGGTAAAAACTGATAGATCTGGGAAGAGAAAGAGATAAGTCTGCAACTATTTTTGGTGACTTCCACTCTCCTTTTTTGGTAATTGGTAGAATGAGTAGACAATAAATTAGCAAGGATATAGATAACCTGAAAAATACTATCAACCAACTTGAGTTAATTGACATGTATAAAACATTCTATACAAGAGCAGAATACATATCCATCATCACCATACAAGAAACATTCACCAACAGTCTGCCCCATAGAAAAGACCCATAGAATCCATACAAAGTTTGTGAGCCGTAACAAAACTGAGCTAACAGTCAATAATAAGAAGGTATCCTAGAAAGTACCCAAATACTTGGAAATTAAGTAACACATTTCTTTTTTTTTTAATTTTTATTTATTTATGATAGTCACACACAGAGAGAGAGAGAGAGAGGCAGAGACACAGGCAGAGGGAGAAGCAGGCTCCATGCACCGGGAGCCCGACGTGGGATTCGATCCCGGGTCTCCAGGATCGCGCCCTGGGCCAAAGGCAGGCGCCAAACCACTGTGCCACCCAGGGATCCCAAGTAACACATTTTTATCTAAATAACCTGTAGTTCAAAGAAGAGCAAAATTTGAAAATATTTTGTATTAACTGACAATGAAAATACAGCACATCAAAATTTGTGAGATGCAGCTAAGCTGTACTTAGAAGACAATCTATAGCAGTGACTGCTTATGTGAGAAAATAAGAAAGATAAGAAAAAATCAGTAGCTGAAGTTCTACAGAAGGAGTAGGAAAAAATGCCCAACTCTCAGTCTTCCCCTAAATGAGGTCTATTTGCATACTTCAAAAGCTTCAGCCTGAGGGTCAGGCTTCTAATTTAGCAGATGTGTAGGGGCTGACTGTATCCTCCCCAGAGATCATGGAAGTGTCTGGGCACCTCCCCTGCTTTCTCTCTAGCCCGCTGCAAGTTGCCAGTATCTCCCCAGAGGAGGCTGGGACACATATCTAGCACCCCAGCTCTTGTGGTTGCCTCTTGAGGGACAGGCCTCTGGATTGTTTGGCTCTGATAACAAATGGGTTTTACTTTTAAAAACCCCACAGGACAGTAGCAAACAAAGAAGAAATTCTTAATGGGCTCACAAAAACCCTCTCCTTTCTTATATACCCAGGCCCAGTGTGGAGGAAACAAGCAGAAATGCCCATCCACCAGTTTCTCCCTGGAAAAGGCCTAAATACATACTTTCTCAGTTGTTGCCTGATGGTCTGGCTTGTATCTGGGCACAGACTATGATCCTTCTCTTTAGGATACTAATGGTTTTGGGATGGTCTCAACTACTGGGAGACACCACAAACAAATAAAGTGGCTTGGGTAATCACAAAGGATATTCAGAAGTATATGCTGGGATTATCAATGAGGTTCATCTCCTATAATGAGAGCACTGTGCCAAGACTAGGAGAGGTAGCTATTTCATCTAATGCACAGAAACCAATAGAGAGAGTCAAGGAAAATGAAGAAACACAGGAAAAAATTCCAAACCAAAGAATGAGATAAAACTCTAGAAACAGATCTTAATGAAATGGGGATAAGTAAGTAACAGTCATTTAAAAAAAAAAAAAAACAACAGTGATAAAGAGATTTCAAAATAAGTCATAAAGATGCTCCCCAAGATCAAGAGGACAATGCATGAACAAAGTGAGAATTTAAACAGACAGGAAATGTTAAAATGTACCAAACATAAATCACATAAAGGAAGAATATAATAATTGAACTGAAATATTCAATACAGAGTCTCAACAGCAGGCTAGATCAAGTGGAAGGAAAGATTAGGAAAGACAGGGCGGTGGAATTCATCCAATCAGAGGAGCAAAAAGAAAAAATGATAAAGATTTAGGATAGTTTAAGAGTTTATGGGACACGAGCAGGTGGACCAATATACACATTATACAGGCCCCTGAAGAAGAAAGAGAGAAATGGGCAGAAAGCTCATTAAAATAATAATAATAATAATAATAATAATAACTATAAATTTACCTAATCTCGGGAAACAGGCATTCAGATCCAGGCAGCCAATAAAGTCCCCAAAGAGATGAATCCCAAAAGACTCCCACCAAGGCACATTATAATGGAATTGTGATAAGTTGAAGACAAGGAGAGACTCTTAAAACAGTAAGAAAAAACTTGTTATCAATGATGGAATGCCCATAAGACTATCAGGAAATTTTTCAGCAGGTCAGGAGAGTGGCAAGAAATATATATTCAAAGTACGGAAGGAAGGAAGGAAGGAAGGAAGGAAGGAAAGAAGGAAGGAAGGAAGGAAAAAAAGAAAACCAAACCCTGCCAATCAAGAACATTCAACCCAGCAAAGTTGCCCTTCAAAATTGAAGGGAAGATAGTTTTCCAGATAGTAAAAGCGGAAGGAGTTCATCACTAGATGGGCCTCATGATAAACATTAAAGGGACTTTTTCAAGCTGAAATGAAAGGAAAGGTTACTAAGTGACAGGAAATCGCATGAAACTATAAAACTAATAAGGTAAATATATAGTTAAATCCAGAATACTCTAAAGTTTCATGGTGGTGGGTAAATCTCGAGATTCCTTCTGTAAAGTTAGTAAGGAGCAATTGTGAGAGATACGGTTAGGAAAGGAGAGTCTGCTGGACACAAAGCTTTATACAGACCTATTAGTAAAAATTCCTTTCAGCGGAGAATGTGGAAATTGGCTTCCTTAAAATTACAACTGAGTTACCACTTAGAAAATCTCCATTTAATCATCCATATCCAGTTGGAGGACTCTTGTGCACCCAGTTGGAGGACTCCTGTCCCATGCAATTCTTCATTTCCTTCTGCAATACTCCCCCCCCCCCCAGTCGTGCTCACCCAGGTTTTGCCTGAAGGCGTCCCAGGTGGAGAGCTACCTCATGCGGAAACGCGTTCCATTTTAAATCTACTTAAAAACATTCCTTAAACATCTTCTTTGAGTTAAATCAGAATCTACTTTGTTATAGTTTTTTTCCATGGACTTCAGTACACTGATACGTCCAATTATTGTCTCTTATGGTCTTTAACCTATTTGAAGATAGTCTTCATGTTTTCCTGAAGTTTTCTCCAGGCTAGAAATCTCTAACCCCCTTACCTATTCAAATAAGGTCATCTCAAGCCTGCTTACCATCTTGGACACTTTTCTTCGGAATGGCATCAGTTTCTGAATGGTTCTCTTAAAACCACTGAACGCAGTTTTCTAAATGATCTGGCCAGTGTATGTAGTGTGAGACCATCCCCTCTCTTGATCTGCACACGCTAATTCACTCTTCATGGCTTAGGTTTAGATCTACTTTTTGTCTCGACAGCTCTCTTCTGCTGTTAACTCATCATGAACTTAAGGCCGAGTAAAATTCTTTTCTTTTTTTTCTTAAATAATCTCAACACAGGGCTCGAACTCACCACCCAGAGTTCAAGACCTGAGCTGAGATCAAGAATCATATATATATATATATATATATATATTTTTTTTTTTAAAGAATCAGATGTTTAAGTGACTGAGCCATCCTGATGCCTGAGACCGAGTAAAATTCTAAGCCCTTTTTCCCTGATTCTGTAGAATTATTTTCTAGATACAAAGGTAAGTGTTCTAATAACCTTGTCCGTTTTTGTTGCATGATTGAACAAAACTAAATAGTGACGTCTATTGAAATCTCTGAAACTCCTCACCTCACACTAACCCTGTGAGGCTATTCATCTTGATTTGATGCCATCTAAACACTGCTACGTTTGCCATCAATGATTATCGACGTTATCAGTAACACAGTGAGGACAGACGGAGCTAGGCCTCATAGAGTAGACATCCTTTGCGGACTGGCATGATATTTTCATACTATTACAGTCATATCATAATATTAAAAAAGCACTCTCTGAGATAGTATTTTCAATACTGAAACTGCCCCCACGGAATTACCATCCCGCCTACCCTAGCATAAGCCTGACCCTTGAAAGGGCTTTTTTTTTTTTTTTTTTTTTTTTTTTCTGTAGAAACACTGTTTATTCAAATGACAGGCAGGAAGCGGAGGCAGCAGCAGGTGGGTGAAGGCAGCCAGGTGGGGGCTGGGCAGGTTAGCACTCCTCCCCTTTGTCCCCTGCAATTTTGCTTTGCTAGCCACCGGAGCTGTCGGCATCAGGGTCAGAAATACTTTCCCTCTTCTCCCTCCTGCCCCAAACTGAATAAATAGCATTCCTCTCCCCACAAGAGTTGGGGGAGACTCATGTGCTGAGCTTGGTGCCCCGGGGTCACAGCCCAGAGTCAGATGAGGGCAGAAGCTCAAAAATGGCTTGTAGGGAGTAGAATACAAAACTGTTCCACTCTCATTCTCGTCTTCCTCTTCTTCCTCCCCTCCCACACTCCCCTCCCAGCCTGGTCCCAGGATAGGTGGTCGGTGAGGGCCTGGAGTGGGAGAATTGTCACCTAGCGTACACTGAGCTCAAATTCCCAAGGCCATCCAGCTTGTCACGCTTGTCACCCATCCAGGCTGACCACCAAAGAGAACGTCAATTCACGTCACTTTATGGACAGAAAAGGAGGGGCAGGGAGTGAGGCAGTGGGCAGCTGGGCCTCTCCCAGCCTCAGAGGTAACTAGAGTCCTAGGAGCAGGCCCCCTACCCTACTTTTTTTTTTTTTTTTTTTTTTTTTTTTTAATTGCCAAGCACTTTTATTACAGTGGAAGTAACGCATTGGACAGTGTCCAGAGGCAGCACACCAAGCCCTGGGCAGCCAGTGTAATTTAGTGGCTGGTGGCTGCTTCTCTTTACCCCCTCTTTCATACTGCAGGGTCGGCAGATGCTTTTGGCAGAAGAAAGGATGGAGCAGATCAAACCTAATCTCCCAGGGCTGAGTCTGTGGGTGCAAACACCGTGGCGCCCCTCCACCCAGGACACACACAGGGCCACAGAAGGCCTTTGCATCAGGTCGCTGCCTAATGTCTAGCACAGGCAGCAGCATGCCAAGGGATTCAGAGACCCATCACTCTGCTATCTCCTGACTGTGTCCTTGGGCAACTACCTTGGGCTCTCTGGGCCTGAGTTCCCTCATCTATAGCCCTAATAGTATTACTACCAATATTCCTCACACAGTTGCTGTGACGACTGACTACCTTGATTGAGATAAGGTGTTCAGTCCAGTGCCTGGCACAGAGTAAACCTTCTAGGCAGACAGCCCCGGGAGCTCTGTTTCTGGGAATTCTAACTCTGATTCTAGTTGCCAGGGTTACTCTGTTGACTCTGACAATGTTTCTGCCCCTTGGTGTGGAGATTCTCGTAACAATACATAAGTAAGCAGGTAAAAAAGCAAGAGAACTTGTAAATGTGATCAACTGACATGCAGAAAACAGAGCAGGTCAGTGCACTAGAGAGTCATGGGATGGTTGTTTTAAGTCAAGTAGCTTAGAGAAGGCGCCTTTTAGGTGACTTTTAAGTGGGTCTTAAATGAGAAAGAACAACAATAACAACAACAAAACAAAAAAAAAAAAAAAATGAGAAGGAGCCTGCCTTGCAAAGATCAGGAATAGAAAAGAGGAGAAAAGACCAAGGTGGCTAGGAAGAGTAAATATAAACACGTACCTGTCCTGGCAGTTTTGCAAACTTACTTTCTTTAGTTGTCTAGTCATTTCCAAATTTCCCAGAAAGATACAGTATCACAGTAACCAACCATGGACCCCAACCCTGCAGTTAGAGCTCTGCTAACCCATTCTGGAGGTTGGGGGTACATGTGAAGGTGGGGGCTATACGGTCCCTACAGACTACGGTAATGAGAAATCACAAGCCGGCATGGCTACCTCTCTATTCAATGGTTGTAACAACCCCAAATTCTATATAACGTTCTATTTTTTAATTTTTATTTACTTTTTTAAAGATTTTATTTATTCATGAGAGACAGAGAGAGAGAGAGAGGCAGAGACACAGGCAGAGGGAGATCCCACAGGGAGCCTGATGCGGTACTCGATCCCGGGACCCTGGGGTCACGCCCTGAACCGAGGGCAGATGCTCAACCCCCGAGCCATCGGGGGGCCCCTCTCTACAATGTTCCAAAGAACATACTGTTGATTACACCAGAAAAGGAAAAGGGTGAAGAACTAATGCCAATGAACAGCTCCTGGAAATACAAGTTAAAAAAAGCATTTGCTGAACACTCCAGAACTGCGGGAGTAAAGGTTTACCACCTTTGCTCATGCAGGAGCATCGAATAATTCAGTCAGCACAGGACACGTGACGACTGCCAAGAGAAGTCAGAAACGTAGCTTGGGGGGATCCCTGGGTGGCGCAGCGGTTTAGTGCCTGCCTTTGGCCCAGGGCGTGGTCTTGGAGTCTCTGGATCGAGTCCCATGTTGGGCTCCCTTCATGGAGCCTGCTTCTCCCTCTGCCTGTGTCTCTGCCTCTCTCTCACACATCTCTGTCTTTCTCATGAATAAATAAATAAAATCTTACAAAAAAACAAAAACAAAAACAAATAGAGGAGCAAGAGTCTTGAAAGTATTGCTAGGTTTTGAAGATTTATCCCTATGGACAACATGAGTGAGGTCTTAGTTTTTTACTCAAGCCATATGGTGGAAAGTATGACATTATTTGAAGATGGGCTAAGATCATCTTAAAATGTATATTGTAAACCCTAAGGAGACCACCAAAAATGTCTTAAGAAGTATAAATAATAAGCCAATAAAGGAGATTAAATGGAATAATAATAAATGCTCAGTTAAACCCAGAGAAGTAAAAAAGAAATAAAGAACATAAGCGCAGGAGTAACTTGGTAGATCTTTATATATATATATATATATATATATATATATATATATATATATATATATATAAATTTATTTATATATATATATATAAATTTACTTTCTATTGGTGTTCAATTTGCCAACATATAGAACAACTTGGTAGATCTTAATCAATAATCACCTTATAGGCAAATGGTCTCAGTACAATGGGTAAAGACAGAGACTGTCAGACTAAATTTTTTTTTGTCAGATTAAATTTTTAAAAAGCAGGACTGAACTGTGTGCTCTGTACAAGAAATTCATGTTAAACACAGATACTTAAGTTAAAAGGGTAGAGCGAAATATACCAAAAGAAGGCTGGACCAATTATGTTAATTTCAAACAAAGTTGAATCAGAAAAAAGAATGCTAAAAAAAAGAAAGAAAAAAAGAAAAATGCTATTATAAAAAGGAAGTTTACATAATGATACGGACTCAATTCTCCAAGATGACACAATAAATCCTAAATGCGTGCTCCCTCCAGCTCTCTGTCTCTAAAAAACAAACTGTAACAATTGCTCGAATTTAAGAACACATCCATCAGGTGGTGATTCTGGTCAAAATGCTACGTGCCCACGAGCATGCCCTAAAGCAGGCCCCGTGGATGGTTTCTGGCGGGAGTGGAATCCGGAGGTTCTGGTGTGCAACTGCACGGCCTTGGGCTTAGGAGACAAAGGACAAGAGACCAAACCCAGAGGACTGACAGTCTAGCAAGAGTGGGAAAAGGGAAGGAATTGAGGAGGACCATGAGGTTTCGGGATTCAGAGATGAGGAAGCAGGAGGCGATGGTGGACGGGAGCAGAACAGACTCAAAACCCAGCGGGTACCTGCGCGGGGCCCCCCCTGGAGAGCCGGGCAGGGCCGGGCAAGCCCGCTGAACCCTGATACCGGTTTACGGGGCTGCAGTGGTGGTGGCACAGGGCAGCCGAAGTAGCCCCTCAGGTACCCTTTCTGGACAATTCCGAGATCCTAGAACGTGGCTGGGACACCTCTTAGATGGTCCACGGCTTTCAGGCAGGGACTGAGACGCTTCCAGCTACCAGATCAACTTTACTTTCTTTCCTTTTTTTTTTTTTTCCAGCTTTACTTTCTTTCATGACAAATAAATCAATACAGATGGACTTTATCAAATATCTGAAACTAATGGAAAAATAGAAGTGCATCTGCTTCCTCTCATGTTTACCTAACACAGCACGGGCACTCATCTCCGTGTGTATCTACAAAACTCTGGGATTTAAACTCTGGTTTTGTAGCAAGTGTTTGAGCATCACAAACGAGTCATTTTCTATACATCCGTAAATATCCGAAGGCCTGTTTCCCCAGCAGCTTCAGGGAGATGCTCGCACACCCATAATCCGGTCGCTGGAGTCCCTGCTCACTCCACTGTCCCCAGTACCATCGAGGTGGCCACATTTTTACAGAAATGTATCTATTTATTATTTTCTCAAGATCAGAGCGTAGGCCTGGTACGTCTCATTGAAAAGACCCAGTTTTAGGATTCTTGGTGTATTATCAGACGGTACCCCAGTTTGCTCACTATTTGCGTTCTGTCCTGTGCACTTGGCTGTGAGCAAGTATGTATTTCATGGTTTTCTGTTCAGCTCCTTCTTTTATTCTTAGGGGCCTTGTACAGACTCTATGGGATTCATCTGCATTTCCTTCTGGCTCTTTTCCCACATGTTGGGAGCATCGCTCTACCGCCCACTCCATGTAGAGCCACGTCTTCGTGATGGGGACATAAAGGAAAACTTGTGGCTCCTAAACGTTCTTACTGGCCCCACGGCAGCTTCCCTGCTCCTGCTGGCGGCTGCGCAGGTGCTGGTGGCCGGGGGCCCCTGGGCTGCAGCCGGGCGGGCCTGCTCTTTGCCTTCTGGCCTTGCCGCCCCCCTGGGGGCCGTGGGCTCGCGGGGACCCTCCAGGGCGACGCTGCGGTGGAACCGACCCCGGGCCGCGGGGACCCGGCCTCCTCCCTCCCCGCAGCCCGGGGCACAGGCCTGCCCCCAGCGCGGCGCTCTGACCCGGGGGAGGCCGCACCACCTGGGGCCCCATAGGGCCGGGATGGGGGGCGGCATGACCGGGTCCCCGACCGAGGCCGGCAGCGGGGTCCCCGGGAGCCGGCGCTCCCTCTGCCTCTCTCATGAATAAGTAAAATGTTTAAAAAATATCGCCGCGGCTGTGACACGCAGACATCACTGCACCCACTGCACAGGGGGCGTCGCACAGGGCCCGGCAGGTGGCCGGTGGCAGGTGAGCGGCTGTGCTCCCGGAGGGCGGAGCTGCGCCCCGGCCTCCTCCCTGCACGCCCGGGGCTGGCCCCGCCTCCCGGGTCCCCGCCCCTCCCCCTCCCGGGCCCGCCTCCCCACACCTTCCCCCAGGTCCCCCCGCCCCGCCCCGCCCCTCCCGGCCCCGCCCCCCCCCGGCCCCGCCACCCTCCCGGGCCCCTCCTCCCCCCTCCCCTCCCCCATCCTCCCGCCCCTCCGGCCCCCTTTCGAGGTTCCCCCCGCCCTTCCCCTCCCCTCCCGGGCCTCGCCTTCCGTCCCCAATCTCCCGCCCCTCCGACCCCCTTTCGAGGTTCCCCCTCCCCTCCTCCTCCCAGGCCCCGCTCTTCCCGCCTCTCCCCCTCCTGGGCCCTCCCCTTCCCTTCCCCCTCCCCGCCTCTCGCCGTCCCAGTCACTCCCGGGCACCTCCGGCCCCTCCCGCTCCTCCCCCCAGGCCCCGCCTCCCCCGCCCCTCCTCTCTCCCTCCCGGGCCCCTCCTCCCCCTCCCCTCCCCCATCCTCCCGCCGCTCCGGCCCCCTTTCCAGGTCCCGCCCCGCCCCTCCCCTCCCGGCCCCTCCTTTCCCTCCTCCCTTCCCCCCTCCCCCCTGCAGGCCGGCCGCCGGGACCGCGGGGTTGGGGGGGCCTGGAGCAGAGGCCATGGCGCGGGCGCTGGTGGTGGGCGCGGGGCTGACGGGAGGCGTGTGCGCCGCGCTGCTCGGGAGGGAGACGCCGCGGCCCGCGCACCTGACGGTGTGGGAGGAGGCAGCGGCCCCAGGTGGGTGGCCGGCGGCGCGGGGGGCGGGGAGGGCGAGCACCACGTCCACGCCGCCCGCGTCCCCCGGAGCCGCATGCGCCGTGCGCGCCCGCCCGGTGACCCGAGCCTCGGACGGGCGGGAGGGGGATGGGGGGAGGGGGAGGGGGAGGCGGTCCCCGGGGCGGCGGGAGTGGGAGGAGCCCCGGGTGGGGGCAGCGGGGGGCGGGGAGAGGAGCGGGAGGAGCAGGGGGGGCCCCGGTGGAGGAGGAGCCCCGGGCGGGGTGGGGGAGGAGTGTGGAGGAGAGGGGTGCTGGAGGAAAGGAAGGGGGTGGAGGAGGAGGAGCGGGAGGAGCCAGGGCAGGAGGAGCAGGGGGAGTGGGAGGAGCCCCGCGGGGTCAGGGAGGAGCCCCGGGCGGGGGGAGGGGGTGCGGAGGAGCCCCGCGGGGTCGGGGGGGGGGGAGCTCCGGGCGGGGGGAGGGGGTGCGGAGGAGCCCCGCGGGGTCTGGGAGGAGCCCCGGGCGGGAGGAGGGGGTGCGGAGGAGCCCCGCGGGGTCTGGGAGGAGCCCCGGGCGGGGGGAGGGAGTGCGGAGGAGCCCCGCGGGGTCGGGGGGGAGCCCCGGGCTGGGGGAGGGGGTGCGGAGGAGCCCCGCGGGGTCGGGGAGGAGCCCCGGGCGGGAGGAGGGGGTGCGGAGGAGCCCCGCGGGGTCGGGGAGGAGCCCCGGGCAGGAGGAGCAGGGGGAGTGGGAGGAGCCCCGCGGGGTCAGGGAGGAGCCCCGGGCGGGAGGAGGGGGTGCGGAGGAGCCCCGCGGGGTCGGGGAGGAGCCCCGGGCAGGAGGAGCAGGGGGAGTGGGAGGAGCCCCGCGGGGTCAGGGAGGAGCCCCGGGCGGGAGGAGGGGGTGCGGAGGAGCCCCGCGGGGTCTGGGAGGAGCCCCGGGCGGCGGGAGGGGGTGCGGAGGAGCCCCGCGGGGTCGGGGGGAGCCCCGGGCTGGGGGAGGGGGTGCGGAGGAGCCCCGCGGGGTCTGGGAGGAGCCCCGGGCGGGAGGAGGGGGTGCGGAGGAGCCCCGCGGGGTCGGGGGGGAGCCCCGGGCTGGGGGAGGGGGTGCGGAGGAGGCCCGCGGGGTCTGGGAGGAGCCCCGGGCGGGAGGAGGGGGTGCGGAGGAGCCCCGCGGGGTCGGGGGGGAGCCCCGGGCTGGGGGAGGGGGTGCGGAGGAGCCCCGCGGGGTCTGGGAGGAGCCCCGGGCGGGAGGAGGGGGTGCGGAGGAGCCCCGCGGGGTCGGGGGGGAGCCCCGGGCTGGGGGAGGGGGTGCGGAGGAGCCCCGTGGGGTCTGGGAGGAGCCCCGGGCGGGAGGAGGGGGTGCGGAGGAGCCCCGCGGGGTCGGGGAGGAGCCCCGGGCGGGGGGAGGGGGTGCGGAGGAGCCCCGTGGGGTCTGGGAGGAGCCCCGGGCGGGAGGAGGGGGTGCGGAGGAGCCCCGCGGGGTCTGGGAGGAGCCCCGGGCGGGAGGAGGGGGTGCGGAGGAGCCCCGCGGGGTCCATCTGCTGGGTGTGCTGCCGGGTGTGCGGGGCATGCACCTTGCCAGGACCCCAGCGCCCTGGGCCGGGCCTTCCCTGGGTCTGGTTTACAGGATCCCCTTTCTCAGGAGGGTGGATCGCAGGCACGCACGGGGGTGGGGGTCGGGGGTGGAGGGGGCGGTTCCCAGCTCTTGGGGCCTTTCCCGGGGCAGGGGGTCCTGCTGGTTCAGTGCGTGACCTGGGCCAGGTCCCCTGCTGCCCTCTTTACCGCATGACCTGAGGGTCGTAGAGGACCAAGCATAAAACTAAGAGAGGAAAACCCCACTAAAGCCCTTTTAAAGAATGCAGCTGCGAAGTAAGCTGTGTGGCCCGCAGGGAAGGGACAGGTGAGGCGCTGAGCGGTCCTGTCCCTTCCTGCAGGGGGGAGGATGTGCACGGCCTGCAGCCCGCACGCCCCGGGGAGCACCGTGGACCTGGGGGCACAGTACATCACCCGCTCGCCCCAGCGGGCCGGGCTGCACGGACGGTGAGTGAGCAGGGCCGGGGGTGCCCCTCTGGGGTGGGGTGCATGGGAAGGCCTGGTTTTGCTCTTGCAATGCAGAGAAGCTACTGTGCAGCTGAGGACCCTCTACAGGTGATCCTGAGGCGGTGGGGAGCTGCAGGCCAGGCCTCCTCCGGCGGGGGGCTATGGGGTGGCAGGCCGGGGGTGTGGGCCACCCCCATGAACACAGTGGGGACCCAGAGGACAGCTCCCCGGGGAGTGGGGTCGGGGCAAGGCTGCCTCCACTGAATTCACAATGACCCTTCTGCCTACTGTCCTATCTACACTGACTTAGACTTTGAGATACACAAAGAAATAGGCCTTCAGCTGTCAACGAGAGATGTTTGGATTCACAAAATATTTATTTTTCACCTGAGTTATGGTTTATTACTCTTTTTTTA